>NW_027256897.1:8429217-8779165 GCF_029215685.1 Pituophis catenifer annectens | reverse complement strand
CCTGGTGTCCGTTTTTGCATTTGGTTTCAAAAAAAAAAATTGGCTTCAAAAAACATTTTGGTTCCTGGGCAGTATTTTTCATGAACATTAAGTCATGCGTTTTCTTCCTCAGGCACTAAAAAAGCTCCATTTTTAAAAAGTGGAAGTAACACCATTTTTAGACATGGAATTTCGTCCCGAAACTCATCCTGGTGTCCATTTTTGCATTTGGTTTCAAAAAAAAAAATTGGCTTCAAAAAACATTTTGGTTCCTGGGCAGTATTTTTCATGAACATTAAGTCATGCGTTTTCTTCCCCAGGCACTAAAAAAGCTCGATTTTTAAAAAGTGGAAGTAACACCATTTTTAGACATGGAATTTCGTCCCGAAACTCATCCTGGTGTCCATTTTTGCATTTGGTTTCAAAAAAAAAAAATTGGCTTCAAAAAACATTTTGGTTCCTGGGCAGCATTTTTCATGAACATTAAGTCATGCGTTTTCTTCCCCAGGCACCAAAAAGGCTCGATTTTTAAAAAGTGGAAGTAACACCAGTTTTAGACATGGAATTTCGTCCCGAAACTCATCCTGGTGTACGTTTTTGCATTTGGTTTCAAAAAAAAAAAATTGGCTTCAAAAAACATTTTGGTTCCTGGGCAGCATTTTTCATGAACATTAAGTTATGCGTTTTCTTCCCCAGGCACCAAAAAGGCTCGATTTTTAAAAAGTGGAAGTAACACCATTTTTAGACATGGAATTTCGTCCCGAAACTCATCCTGGTGTCCGTTTTTGCATTTGGTTTCAAAAAAAAAAAATTGGCTTCAAAAAACATTTTGGTTCCTGGACAGCATTTTTCATGAACATTAAGTCATGCGTTTTCTTCCCCAGGCACCAAAAAGGCTCGATTTTTAAAAAGTGGAAGTAACACCATTTTTAGACATGGAATTTCATCACGAAACTCATCCTGGTGTCCATTTTTGCATTTGGTTTCAAAAAAAAAAATTGGCTTCAAAAAACATTTTGGTTCCTGGGCAGCATTTTTCATGAACATTAAGTCATGCGTTTTCTTCCCCAGGCACTAAAAAAGCTCGATTTGTAAAAAGTGGAAGTAACACCATTTTTAGACATGGAATTTCGTCCCGAAACTCATCCTGGTGTCCGTTTTTGCATTTGGTTTCAAAAAAAAAAAATTGGCTTCAAAAAACATTTTGGTTCCTGGGCAGCATTTTTCATGAACATTAAGTCATGCGTTTTCTTCCCCAGGCACCAAAAAGGCTCGATTTTTAAAAAGTGGAAGTAACACCAGTTTTAGACATGGAATTTCGTCCCGAAGCTCATCCTGGTGTACGTTTTTGCATTTGGTTTCAAAAAAAAAAAATTGGCTTCAAAAAACATTTTGGTTCCTGGGCAGCATTTTTCATGAACATTAAGTCATGCGTTTTCTTCCCCAGGCACCAAAAAGGCTCGATTTTTAAAAAGTGGAAGTAACACCATTTTTAGACATGGAATTTCATCACGAAACTCATCCTGGTGTCCGTTTTTGCATTTGGTTTCAAAAAAAAAAATTGGCTTCAAAAAACATTTTGGTTCCTGGGCAGTATTTTTCATGAACATTAAGTCATGCGTTTTCTTCCCCAGGCACTAAAAAAGCTCGATTTTTAAAAAGTGGAAGTAACACCATTTTTAGACATGGAATTTCGTCCCGAAACTCATCCTGGTGTCCATTTTTGCATTTGGTTTCAAAAAAAAAAATTGGCTTCAAAAAACATTTTGGTTCCTGGGCAGCATTTTTCATGAACATTAAGTCATGCGTTTTCTTCCCCAGGCACTAAAAAAGCTCGATTTTTAAAAAGTGGAAGTAACACCATTTTTAGACATGGAATTTCGTCCCGAAACTCATCCTGGTGTCCATTTTTGCATTTGGTTTCAAAAAAAAAAATTGGCTTCAAAAAACATTTTGGTTCCTGGGCAGCATTTTTCATGAACATTAAGTCATGCGTTTTCTTCCCCAGGCACCAAAAAGGCTAGATTTTTAAAAAGTGGAAGTAACACCATTTTTAGACATGGCATTTCGTCCCGAAACTCATCCTGGTGTCCGTTTTTGCATTTGGTTTCAAAAAAAAAAAAAATTGGCTTCAAAAAACATTTTGGTTCCTGGGCAGCATTTTTCATGAACATTAAGTCATGCGTTTTCTTCCCCAGGCACCAAAATGGCCCGATTTTTAAAAAGTGGAAGTAACACCATTTTTAGACATGGAATTTCGTCCCGAAACTCATCCTGGTGTCCGTTTTTGCATTTGGTTTCAAAAAAAAAATTGGCTTCAAAAAACATTTTGGTTCCTGGGCAGCATTTTTCATGAACATTAAGTCATGCGTTTTCTTCCCCAGGCACCAAAAAGGCTCGATTTTTAAAAAGTGGAAGTAACACCATTTTTAGACATGGAATTTCGTCCCGAAACTCATCCTGGTGTCCGTTTTTGCATTTGGTTTCAAAAAAAAAAAATTGGCTTCAAAAAACATTTTGGTTCCTGGACAGCATTTTTCATGAACATTAAGTCATGCGTTTTCTTCCCCAGGCACCAAAAAGGCTCGATTTTTAAAAAGTGGAAGTAACACCATTTTTAGACATGGAATTTCGTCCCGAAACTCATCCTGGTGTCCGCTTTTGCATTTGGTTTCAAAAAAAAAATTGGCTTCAAAAAACATTTTGGTTCCTGGGCAGCATTTTTCATGAACATTAAGTCATGCGTTTTCTTCCCCAGGCACCAAAAAGGCTCGATTTTTAAAAAGTGGAAGTAACACCATTTTTAGACATGGAATTTCGTCCCGAAACTCATCCTGGTGTCCGTTTTTGCATTTGTTTCGAAAAAAAAATTGGCTTCAAAAAACATTTTGGTTCCTGGGCAGCATTTTTCATGAACATTAAGTCATGCGTTTTCTTCCCCAGGCACCAAAAAGGCTCGATTTTTAAAAAGTGGAAGTAACACCATTTTTAGACATGGAATTTCGTCCCGAAACTCATCCTGGTGTCCGTTTTTGCATTTGGTTTCAAAAAAAAAAAATTGGCTTCAAAAAACATTTTGGTTCCTGGACAGCATTTTTCATGAACATTAAGTCATGCGTTTTCTTCCCCAGGCACCAAAAAGGCTCGATTTTTAAAAAGTGGAAGTAACACCATTTTTAGACATGGAATTTCATCACGAAACTCATCCTGGTGTCCGTTTTTGCATTTGGTTTCAAAAAAAAAAATTGGCTTCAAAAAACATTTTGGTTCCTGGGCAGTATTTTTCATGAACATTAAGTCATGCGTTTTCTTCCCCAGGCACTAAAAAAGCTCGATTTTTAAAAAGTGGAAGTAACACCATTTTTAGACATGGAATTTCGTCCCGAAACTCATCCTGGTGTCCATTTTTGCATTTGGTTTAAAAAAAAAAAATTGGCTTCAAAAAACATTTTGGTTCCTGGGCAGCATTTTTCATGAACATTAAGTCATGCGTTTTCTTCCCCAGGCACCAAAAAGGCTAGATTTTTAAAAACTGGAAGTAACACCATTTTTAGACATGGAATTTCGTCCCGAAACTCATCCTGGTGTCCGTTTTTGCATTTGGTTTCAAAAAAAAAAAATTGGCTTCAAAAAACATTTTGGTTCCTGGGCAGCATTTTTCATGAACATTAAGTCATGCGTTTTCTTCCCCAGGCACCAAAAAGGCTCGATTTTTAAAAAGTGGAAGTAACACCAGTTTTAGACATGGAATTTCGTCCCGAAACTCATCCTGGTGTACGTTTTTGCATTTGGTTTCAAAAAAAAAAAATTGGCTTCAAAAAACATTTTGGTTCCTGGGCAGCATTTTTCATGAACATTAAGTTATGCGTTTTCTTCCCCAGGCACCAAAAAGGCTCGATTTTTAAAAAGTGGAAGTAACACCATTTTTAGACATGGAATTTCGTCCCGAAACTCATCCTGGTGTCCGTTTTTGCATTTGGTTTCAAAAAAAAAAATTGGCTTCAAAAAACATTTTGGTTCCTGGGCAGTATTTTTCATGAACAATAAGTCATGCGTTTTCTTCCCCAGGCACTAAAAAAGCTCGATTTTTAAAAAGTGGAAGTAACACCATTTTTAGACATGGAATTTCGTCCCGAAACTCATCCTGGTGTCCATTTTTGCATTTGGTTTAAAAAAAAAAAAATTGGCTTCAAAAAACATTTTGGTTCCTGGACAGCATTTTTCATGAACATTAAGTCATGCGTTTTCTTCCCCAGGCACCAAAAAGGCTAGATTTTTAAAAAGTGGAAGTAACACCATTTTTAGACATGGAATTTCGTCCCGAAACTCATCCTGGTGTCCATTTTTGCATTTGGTTTCAAAAAAAAAAATTGGCTTCAAAAAACATTTTGGTTCCTGGGCAGCATTTTTCATGAACATTAAGTCATGCGTTTTCTTCCCCAGGCACCAAAAAGGCTAGATTTTTAAAAAGTGGAAGTAACACCATTTTTAGACATGGAATTTCGTCCCGAAACTCATCCTGGTGTCCGTTTTTGCATTTGGTTTCAAAAAAAAAAAATTGGCTTCAAAAAACATTTTGGTTCCTGGGCTGCATTTTTCATGAACATTAAGTCATGCGTTTTCTTCCCCAGGCACCAAAATGGCCCGATTTTTAAAAAGTGGAAGTAACACCATTTTTAGACATTCAATTTCGTCCCGAAACTCATCCTGCTGTCTGCTTTTGCATTTGGTTTCAAAAAAAAAATTGGCTTCAAAAAACATTTTGGTTCCTGGGCAGCATTTTTCATGAACATTAAGTCATGCGTTTTCTTCCCCAGGCACCAAAAAGGCCCGATTTTTGAAAAGTGGAAGTAACACCAGTTTTAGACATGGAATTTCGTCCCGAAACTCATCCTGGTGTCCGTTTTTGCATTTGGTTTCAAAAAAAAAATTGGCTTCAAAAAACATTTTGGTTCCTGGGCAGCATTTTTCATGAACATTAAGTCATGCGTTTTCTTCCCCAGGCACCAAAAAGGCTCGATTTTTAAAAAGTGGAAGTAACACCATTTTTAGACATGGAATTTCGTCCCGAAACTCATCCTGGTGTCCGTTTTTGCATTTGGTTTCAAAAAAAAAAAATTGGCTTCAAAAAACATTTTGGTTCCTGGACAGCATTTTTCATGAACATTAAGTCATGCGTTTTCTTCCCCAGGCACCAAAAAGGCTCGATTTTTAAAAAGTGGAAGTAACACCATTTTTAGACATGGAATTTCATCACGAAACTCATCCTGGTGTCCGTTTTTGCATTTGGTTTCAAAAAAAAAAATTGGCTTCAAAAAACATTTTGGTTCCTGGGGAGTATTTTTCATGAACATTAAGTCATGCGTTTTCTTCCCCAGGCACTAAAAAAGCTCGATTTTTAAAAAGTGGAAGTAACACCATTTTTAGACATGGAATTTCGTCCCGAAACTCATCCTGGTGTCCATTTTTGCATTTGGTTTCAAAAAAAAAAATTGGCTTCAAAAAACATTTTGGTTCCTGGGCAGCATTTTTCATGAACATTAAGTCATGCGTTTTCTTCCCCAGGCACTAAAAAAGCTCGATTTTTAAAAAGTGGAAGTAACACCATTTTTAGACATGGAATTTCGTCCCGAAACTCATCCTGGTGTCCATTTTTGCATTTGGTTTCAAAAAAAAAAATTGGCTTCAAAAAACATTTTGGTTCCTGGGCAGTATTTTTCATGAACATTAAGTCATGCGTTTTCTTCCCCAGGCACCAAAAAGGCTAGATTTTTAAAAAGTGGAAGTAACACCATTTTTAGACATGGAATTTCGTCCCGAAACTCATCCTGGTGTCCATTTTTGCATTTGGTTTCAAAAAAAAAAAATTGGCTTCAAAAAACATTTTGGTTCCTGGGCAGCATTTTTCATGAACATTAAGTCATGCATTTTCTTCCCCAGGCACCAAAAAGGCTAGATTTTTAAAAAGTGGAAGTAACACCATTTTTAGACATGGAATTTCGTCCCGAAACTCATCCTGGTGTCCGTTTTTGCATTTGGTTTCAAAAAAAAAAATTGGCTTCAAAAAACATTTTGGTTCCTGGGCAGCATTTTTCATGAACATTAAGTCATGCGTTTTCTTCCCCAGGCACCAAAAAGGCTCGATTTTTAAAAAGTGGAAGTAACACCAGTTTTAGACATGGAATTTCGTCCCGAAACTCATCCTGGTGTACGTTTTTGCATTTGGTTTCAAAAAAAAAAAATTGGCTTCAAAAAACATTTTGGTTCCTGGGCAGCATTTTTCATGAACATTAAGTCATGCGTTTTCTTCCCCAGGCACCAAAAAGGCTCGATTTTTAAAAAGTGGAAGTAACACCATTTTTAGACATGGAATTTCATCACGAAACTCATCCTGGTGTCCGTTTTTGCATTTGGTTTCAAAAAAAAAAATTGGCTTCAAAAAACATTTTGGTTCCTGGGCAGTATTTTTCATGAACATTAAGTCATGCGTTTTCTTCCCCAGGCACTAAAAAAGCTCGATTTTTAAAAAGTGGAAGTAACACCATTTTTAGACATGGAATTTCGTCCCGAAACTCATCCTGGTGTCCATTTTTGCATTTGGTTTCAAAAAAAAAAATTGGCTTCAAAAAACATTTTGGTTCCTGGGCAGTATTTTTCATGAACATTAAGTCATGCGTTTTCTTCCCCAGGCACTAAAAAAGCTCGATTTTTAAAAAGTGGAAGTAACACCATTTTTAGACATGGAATTTCGTCCCGAAACTCATCCTGGTGTCCATTTTTGCATTTGGTTTCAAAAAAAAAAAATTGGCTTCAAAAAACATTTTGGTTCCTGGGCAGCATTTTTCATGAACATTAAGTCATGCGTTTTCTTCCCCAGGCACCAAAAAGGCTCGATTTTTAAAAAGTGGAAGTAACACCATTTTTAGACATGGAATTTCATCACGAAACTCATCCTGGTGTCCGTTTTTGCATTTGGTTTCAAAAAAAAAAATTGGCTTCAAAAAACATTTTGGTTCCTGGGCAGTATTTTTCATGAACATTAAGTCATGCGTTTTCTTCCCCAGGCACTAAAAAAGCTCGATTTTTAAAAAGTGGAAGTAACACCATTTTTAGACATGGAATTTCGTCCCGAAACTCATCCTGGTGTCCATTTTTGCATTTGGTTTCAAAAAAAAAAATTGGCTTCAAAAAACATTTTGGTTCCTGGGCAGCATTTTTCATGAACATTAAGTCATGCGTTTTCTTCCCCAGGCACTAAAAAAGCTCGATTTTTAAAAAGTGGAAGTAACACCATTTTTAGACATGGAATTTCGTCCCGAAACTCATCCTGGTGTCCATTTTTGCATTTGGTTTCAAAAAAAAAAATTGGCTTCAAAAAACATTTTGGTTCCTGGGCAGCATTTTTCATGAACATTAAGTCATGCGTTTTCTTCCCCAGGCACCAAAAAGGCTAGATTTTTAAAAAGTGGAAGTAACACCATTTTTAGACATGGAATTTCGTCCCGAAACTCATCCTGGTGTCCGTTTTTGCATTTGGTTTCAAAAAAAAAATTGGCTTCAAAAAACATTTTGGTTCCTGGGCAGCATTTTTCATGAACATTAAGTCATGCGTTTTCTTCCCCAGGCACCAAAAAGGCTCGATTTTTAAAAAGTGGAAGTAACACCATTTTTAGACATGGAATTTCGTCCCGAAACTCATCCTGGTGTCCGTTTTTGCATTTGGTTTCAAAAAAAAAAAATTGGCTTCAAAAAACATTTTGGTTCCTGGACAGCATTTTTCATGAACATTAAGTCATGCGTTTTCTTCCCCAGGCACTAAAAAAGCTCGATTTTTAAAAAGTGGAAGTAACACCATTTTTAGACATGGAATTTCGTCCCGAAACTCATCCTGGTGTCCATTTTTGCATTTGGTTTCAAAAAAAAAAATTGGCTTCAAAAAACATTTTGGTTCCTGGGCAGTATTTTTCATGAACATTAAGTCATGCGTTTTCTTCCCCAGGCACTAAAAAAGCTCGATTTTTAAAAAGTGGAAGTAACACCATTTTTAGACATGGAATTTCGTCCCGAAACTCATCCTGGTGTCCATTTTTGCATTTGGTTTCAAAAAAAAAAAATTGGCTTCAAAAAACATTTTGGTTCCTGGGCAGCATTTTTCATGAACATTAAGTCATGCGTTTTCTTCCCCAGGCACTAAAAAAGCTCGATTTTTAAAAAGTGGAAGTAACACCATTTTTAGACATGGAATTTCGTCCCGAAACTCATCCTGGTGTCCATTTTTGCATTTGGTTTCAAAAAAAAAAAAATTGGCTTCAAAAAACATTTTGGTTCCTGGGCAGCATTTTTCATGAACATTAAGTCATGCGTTTTCTTCCCCAGGCACTAAAAAAGCTCGATTTTTAAAAAGTGGAAGTAACACCATTTTTAGACATGGAATTTCGTCCCGAAACTCATCCTGGTGTCCATTTTTGCATTTGGTTTCAAAAAAAAAAATTGGCTTCAAAAAACATTTTGGTTCCTGGGCAGCATTTTTCATGAACATTAAGTCATGCGTTTTCTTCCCCAGGCACCAAAAAGGCTAGATTTTTAAAAAGTGGAAGTAACACCATTTTTAGACATGGAATTTCGTCCCGAAACTCATCCTGGTGTCCGTTTTTGCATTTGGTTTCAAAAAAAAAATTGGCTTCAAAAAACATTTTGGTTCCTGGGCAGCATTTTTCATGAACATTAAGTCATGCGTTTTCTTCCCCAGGCACCAAAAAGGCTCGATTTTTAAAAAGTGGAAGTAACACCATTTTTAGACATGGAATTTCGTCCCGAAACTCATCCTGGTGTCCGTTTTTGCATTTGGTTTCAAAAAAAAAAAATTGGCTTCAAAAAACATTTTGGTTCCTGGACAGCATTTTTCATGAACATTAAGTCATGCGTTTTCTTCCCCAGGCACCAAAAAGGCTCGATTTTTAAAAAGTGGAAGTAACACCATTTTTAGACATGGAATTTCATCACGAAACTCATCCTGGTGTCCGTTTTTGCATTTGGTTTCAAAAAAAAAAATTGGCTTCAAAAAACATTTTGGTTCCTGGGCAGTATTTTTCATGAACATTAAGTCATGCGTTTTCTTCCCCAGGCACTAAAAAAGCTCGATTTTTAAAAAGTGGAAGTAACACCATTTTTAGACATGGAATTTCGTCCCGAAACTCATCCTGGTGTCCATTTTTGCATTTGGTTTCAAAAAAAAAAAATTGGCTTCAAAAAACATTTTGGTTCCTGGGCAGCATTTTTCATGAACATTAAGTCATGCGTTTTCTTCCCCAGGCACCAAAAAGGCTAGATCTTTAAAAAGTGGAAGTAACACCATTTTTAGACATGGAATTTCGTCCCGAAACTCATCCTGGTGTCCGTTTTTGCATTTGGTTTCAAAAAAAAAAAATTGGCTTCAAAAAACATTTTGGTTCCTGGGCAGCATTTTTCATGAACATTAAGTCATGCGTTTTCTTCCCCAGGCACCAAAAAGGCTCGATTTTTAAAAAGTGGAAGTAACACCAGTTTTAGACATGGAATTTCGTCCCGAAACTCATCCTGGTGTACGTTTTTGCATTTGGTTTCAAAAAAAAAAATTGGCTTCAAAAAACATTTTGGTTCCTGGGCAGTATTTTTCATGAACATTAAGTCATGCGTTTTCTTCCCCAGGCACTAAAAAAGCTCGATTTTTAAAAAGTGGAAGTAACACCATTTTTAGACATGGAATTTCGTCCCGAAACTCATCCTGGTGTACATTTTTGCATTTGGTTTCAAAAAAAAAAATTGGCTTCAAAAAACATTTTGGTTCCTGGGCAGCATTTTTCATGAACATTAAGTCATGCGTTTTCTTCCCCAGGCACTAAAAAAGCTCGATTTTTAAAAAGTGGAAGTAACACCATTTTTAGACATGGAATTTCGTCCCGAAACTCATCCTGGTGTCCATTTTTGCATTTGGTTTCAAAAAAAAAAATTGGCTTCAAAAAACATTTTGGTTCCTGGACAGCATTTTTCATGAACATTAAGTCATGCGTTTTCTTCCCCAGGCACCAAAAAGGCTAGATTTTTAAAAAGTGGAAGTAACACCATTTTTAGACATGGAATTTCGTCCCGAAACTCATCCTGGTGTCCGTTTTTGCATTTGGTTTCAAAAAAAAAAAAAATTACTTCAAAAAACATTTTGGTTCCTGGGCAGCATTTTTCATGAACATTAAGTCATGCGTTTTCTTCCCCAGGCACCAAAAAGGCTCGATTTTTAAAAAGTGGAAGTAACACCATTTTTAGACATGGAATTTCGTCCCGAAACTCATCCTGGTGTCCATTTTTGCATTTGGTTTCAAAAAAAAAAATTGGCTTCAAAAAACATTTTGGTTCCTGGGCAGTATTTTTCATGAACATTAAGTCATGCGTTTTCTTCCCCAGGCACTAAAAAAGCTCGATTTTTAAAAAGTGGAAGTAACACCATTTTTAGACATGGAATTTCGTCCCGAAACTCATCCTGGTGTCCATTTTTGCATTTGGTTTCAAAAAAAAAAAATTGGCTTCAAAAAACATTTTGGTTCCTGGGCAGCATTTTTCATGAACATTAAGTCATGCGTTTTCTTCCCCAGGCACCAAAAAGGCTCGATTTTTAAAAAGTGGAAGTAACACCATTTTTAGACATGGAATTTCATCACGAAACTCATCCTGGTGTCCGTTTTTGCATTTGGTTTCAAAAAAAAAAATTGGCTTCAAAAAACATTTTGGTTCCTGGGCAGTATTTTTCATGAACATTAAGTCATGCGTTTTCTTCCCCAGGCACTAAAAAAGCTCGATTTTTAAAAAGTGGAAGTAACACCATTTTTAGACATGGAATTTCGTCCCGAAACTCATCCTGGTGTCCATTTTTGCATTTGGTTTCAAAAAAAAAAAATTGGCTTCAAAAAACATTTTGGTTCCTGGGCAGCATTTTTCATGAACATTAAATCATGCGTTTTCTTCCCCAGGCACTAAAAAAGCTCGATTTTTAAAAAGTGGAAGTAACACCATTTTTAGACATGGAATTTCGTCCCGAAACTCATCCTGGTGTCCATTTTTGCATTTGGTTTCAAAAAAAAAAATTGGCTTCAAAAAACATTTTGGTTCCTGGGCAGCATTTTTCATGAACATTAAGTCATGCGTTTTCTTCCCCAGGCACCAAAAAGGGTAGATTTTTAAAAAGTGGAAGTAACACCATTTTTAGACATGGAATTTCGTCCCGAAACTCATCCTGGTGTCCGTTTTTGCATTTGGTTTCAAAAAAAAAATTGGCTTCAAAAAACATTTTGGTTCCTGGGCAGCATTTTTCATGAACATTAAGTCATGCGTTTTCTTCCCCAGGCACCAAAAAGGCTCGATTTTTAAAAAGTGGAAGTAACACCATTTTTAGACATGGAATTTCGTCCCGAAACTCATCCTGGTGTCCGTTTTTGCATTTGGTTTCAAAAAAAAAAAATTGGCTTCAAAAAACATTTTGGTTCCTGGACAGCATTTTTCATGAACATTAAGTCATGCGTTTTCTTCCCCAGGCACCAAAAAGGCTCGATTTTTAAAAAGTGGAAGTAACACCATTTTTAGACATGGAATTTCATCACGAAACTCATCCTGGTGTCCGTTTTTGCATTTGGTTTCAAAAAAAAAAATTGGCTTCAAAAAACATTTTGGTTCCTGGGCAGTATTTTTCATGAACATTAAGTCATGCGTTTTCTTCCCCAGGCACTAAAAAAGCTCGATTTTTAAAAAGTGGAAGTAACACCATTTTTAGACATGGAATTTCGTCCCGAAACTCATCCTGGTGTCCATTTTTGCATTTGGTTTCAAAAAAAAAAAATTGGCTTCAAAAAACATTTTGGTTCCTGGGCAGCATTTTTCATGAACATTAAGTCATGCGTTTTCTTCCCCAGGCACCAAAAAGGCTAGATCTTTAAAAAGTGGAAGTAACACCATTTTTAGACATGGAATTTCGTCCCGAAACTCATCCTGGTGTCCGTTTTTGCATTTGGTTTCAAAAAAAAAAAATTGGCTTCAAAAAACATTTTGGTTCCTGGGCAGCATTTTTCATGAACATTAAGTCATGCGTTTTCTTCCCCAGGCACCAAAAAGGCTCGATTTTTAAAAAGTGGAAGTAACACCAGTTTTAGACATGGAATTTCGTCCCGAAACTCATCCTGGTGTCCGTTTTTGCATTTGGTTTCAAAAAAAAAAATTGGCTTCAAAAAACATTTTGGTTCCTGGGCAGCATTTTTCATGAACATTAAGTCATGCGTTTTCTTCCCCAGGCACCAAAAAGGCTCGATTTTTAAAAAGTGGAAGTAACACCAGTTTTAGACATGGAATTTCGTCCCGAAACTCATCCTGGTGTACGTTTTTGCATTTGGTTTCAAAAAAAAAAATTGGCTTCAAAAAACATTTTGGTTCCTGGGCAGTATTTTTCATGAACATTAAGTCATGCGTTTTCTTCCCCAGGCACCAAAAAGGCTAGATTTTTAAAAAGTGGAAGTAACACCATTTTTAGACATGGAATTTCGTCCCGAAACTCATCCTGGTGTCCGTTTTTGCATTTGGTTTCAAAAAAAAAAAAAATTACTTCAAAAAACATTTTGGTTCCTGGGCAGCATTTTTCATGAACATTAAGTCATGCGTTTTCTTCCCCAGGCACCAAAAAGGCTCGATTTTTAAAAAGTGGAAGTAACACCATTTTTAGACATGGAATTTCGTCCCGAAACTCATCCTGGTGTCCGTTTTTGCATTTGGTTTCAAAAAAAAAAAATTGGCTTCAAAAAACATTTTGGTTCCTGGACAGCATTTTTCATGAACATTAAGTCATGCGTTTTCTTCCCCAGGCACCAAAAAGGCTCGATTTTTAAAAAGTGGAAGTAACACCATTTTTAGACATGGAATTTCATCACGAAACTCATCCTGGTGTCCGTTTTTGCATTTGGTTTCAAAAAAAAAAATTGGCTTCAAAAAACATTTTGGTTCCTGGGCAGTATTTTTCATGAACATTAAGTCATGCGTTTTCTTCCCCAGGCACTAAAAAAGCTCGATTTTTAAAAAGTGGAAGTAACACCATTTTTAGACATGGAATTTCGTCCCGAAACTCATCCTGGTGTCCATTTTTGCATTTGGTTTCAAAAAAAAAAATTGGCTTCAAAAAACATTTTGGTTCCTGGGCAGTATTTTTCATGAACATTAAGTCATGCGTTTTCTTCCCCAGGCACTAAAAAAGCTCGATTTTTAAAAAGTGGAAGTAACACCATTTTTAGACATGGAATTTCGTCCCGAAACTCATCCTGGTGTCCATTTTTGCATTTGGTTTCAAAAAAAAAAAATTGGCTTCAAAAAACATTTTGGTTCCTGGGCAGCATTTTTCATGAACATTAAGTCATGCGTTTTCTTCCCCAGGCACCAAAAAGGCTAGATCTTTAAAAAGTGGAAGTAACACCATTTTTAGACATGGAATTTCGTCCCGAAACTCATCCTGGTGTCCGTTTTTGCATTTGGTTTCAAAAAAAAAAAATTGGCTTCAAAAAACATTTTGGTTCCTGGGCAGCATTTTTCATGAACATTAAGTCATGCGTTTTCTTCCCCAGGCACCAAAAAGGCTCGATTTTTAAAAAGTGGAAGTAACACCAGTTTTAGACATGGAATTTCGTCCCGAAACTCATCCTGGTGTACGTTTTTGCATTTGGTTTCAAAAAAAAAAATTGGCTTCAAAAAACATTTTGGTTCCTGGGCAGTATTTTTCATGAACATTAAGTCATGCGTTTTCTTCCCCAGGCACTAAAAAAGCTCGATTTTTAAAAAGTGGAAGTAACACCATTTTTAGACATGGAATTTCGTCCCGAAACTCATCCTGGTGTACATTTTTGCATTTGGTTTCAAAAAAAAAAATTGGCTTCAAAAAACATTTTGGTTCCTGGGCAGCATTTTTCATGAACATTAAGTCATGCGTTTTCTTCCCCAGGCACTAAAAAAGCTCGATTTTTAAAAAGTGGAAGTAACACCATTTTTAGACATGGAATTTCGTCCCGAAACTCATCCTGGTGTCCATTTTTGCATTTGGTTTCAAAAAAAAAAATTGGCTTCAAAAAACATTTTGGTTCCTGGACAGCATTTTTCATGAACATTAAGTCATGCGTTTTCTTCCCCAGGCACCAAAAAGGCTAGATTTTTAAAAAGTGGAAGTAACACCATTTTTAGACATGGAATTTCGTCCCGAAACTCATCCTGGTGTCCGTTTTTGCATTTGGTTTCAAAAAAAAAAAAAATTACTTCAAAAAACATTTTGGTTCCTGGGCAGCATTTTTCATGAACATTAAGTCATGCGTTTTCTTCCCCAGGCACCAAAAAGGCTCGATTT
This sequence comes from Pituophis catenifer annectens, assembly GCF_029215685.1. Classification (NCBI taxonomy): domain Eukaryota; kingdom Metazoa; phylum Chordata; class Lepidosauria; order Squamata; family Colubridae; genus Pituophis; species Pituophis catenifer. Next base: position 8,764,791 of record NW_027256897.1, on the reverse strand, counting down.
TTAAAAAGTGGAAGTAACACCATTTTTAGACATGGAATTTCGTCCCGAAACTCATCCTGGTGTCCATTTTTGCATTTGGTTTCAAAAAAAAAAATTGGCTTCAAAAAACATTTTGGTTCCTGGGCAGTATTTTTCATGAACATTAAGTCATGCGTTTTCTTCCCCAGGCACTAAAAAAGCTCGATTTTTAAAAAGTGGAAGTAACACCATTTTTAGACATGGAATTTCGTCCCGAAACTCATCCTGGTGTCCATTTTTGCATTTGGTTTCAAAAAAAAAAAATTGGCTTCAAAAAACATTTTGGTTCCTGGGCAGCATTTTTCATGAACATTAAGTCATGCGTTTTCTTCCCCAGGCACCAAAAAGGCTCGATTTTTAAAAAGTGGAAGTAACACCATTTTTAGACATGGAATTTCATCACGAAACTCATCCTGGTGTCCGTTTTTGCATTTGGTTTCAAAAAAAAAAATTGGCTTCAAAAAACATTTTGGTTCCTGGGCAGTATTTTTCATGAACATTAAGTCATGCGTTTTCTTCCCCAGGCACTAAAAAAGCTCGATTTTTAAAAAGTGGAAGTAACACCATTTTTAGACATGGAATTTCGTCCCGAAACTCATCCTGGTGTCCATTTTTGCATTTGGTTTCAAAAAAAAAAAATTGGCTTCAAAAAACATTTTGGTTCCTGGGCAGCATTTTTCATGAACATTAAATCATGCGTTTTCTTCCCCAGGCACTAAAAAAGCTCGATTTTTAAAAAGTGGAAGTAACACCATTTTTAGACATGGAATTTCGTCCCGAAACTCATCCTGGTGTCCATTTTTGCATTTGGTTTCAAAAAAAAAAATTGGCTTCAAAAAACATTTTGGTTCCTGGGCAGCATTTTTCATGAACATTAAGTCATGCGTTTTCTTCCCCAGGCACCAAAAAGGGTAGATTTTTAAAAAGTGGAAGTAACACCATTTTTAGACATGGAATTTCGTCCCGAAACTCATCCTGGTGTCCGTTTTTGCATTTGGTTTCAAAAAAAAAATTGGCTTCAAAAAACATTTTGGTTCCTGGGCAGCATTTTTCATGAACATTAAGTCATGCGTTTTCTTCCCCAGGCACCAAAAAGGCTCGATTTTTAAAAAGTGGAAGTAACACCATTTTTAGACATGGAATTTCGTCCCGAAACTCATCCTGGTGTCCGTTTTTGCATTTGGTTTCAAAAAAAAAAAATTGGCTTCAAAAAACATTTTGGTTCCTGGACAGCATTTTTCATGAACATTAAGTCATGCGTTTTCTTCCCCAGGCACCAAAAAGGCTCGATTTTTAAAAAGTGGAAGTAACACCATTTTTAGACATGGAATTTCATCACGAAACTCATCCTGGTGTCCGTTTTTGCATTTGGTTTCAAAAAAAAAAATTGGCTTCAAAAAACATTTTGGTTCCTGGGCAGTATTTTTCATGAACATTAAGTCATGCGTTTTCTTCCCCAGGCACTAAAAAAGCTCGATTTTTAAAAAGTGGAAGTAACACCATTTTTAGACATGGAATTTCGTCCCGAAACTCATCCTGGTGTCCATTTTTGCATTTGGTTTCAAAAAAAAAAAATTGGCTTCAAAAAACATTTTGGTTCCTGGGCAGCATTTTTCATGAACATTAAGTCATGCGTTTTCTTCCCCAGGCACCAAAAAGGCTAGATCTTTAAAAAGTGGAAGTAACACCATTTTTAGACATGGAATTTCGTCCCGAAACTCATCCTGGTGTCCGTTTTTGCATTTGGTTTCAAAAAAAAAAAATTGGCTTCAAAAAACATTTTGGTTCCTGGGCAGCATTTTTCATGAACATTAAGTCATGCGTTTTCTTCCCCAGGCACCAAAAAGGCTCGATTTTTAAAAAGTGGAAGTAACACCAGTTTTAGACATGGAATTTCGTCCCGAAACTCATCCTGGTGTCCGTTTTTGCATTTGGTTTCAAAAAAAAAAAATTGGCTTCAAAAAACATTTTGGTTCCTGGGCAGCATTTTTCATGAACATTAAGTCATGCGTTTTCTTCCCCAGGCACCAAAAAGGCTCGATTTTTAAAAAGTGGAAGTAACACCAGTTTTAGACATGGAATTTCGTCCCGAAACTCATCCTGGTGTACGTTTTTGCATTTGGTTTCAAAAAAAAAAATTGGCTTCAAAAAACATTTTGGTTCCTGGGCAGTATTTTTCATGAACATTAAGTCATGCGTTTTCTTCCCCAGGCACCAAAAAGGCTAGATTTTTAAAAAGTGGAAGTAACACCATTTTTAGACATGGAATTTCGTCCCGAAACTCATCCTGGTGTCCGTTTTTGCATTTGGTTTCAAAAAAAAAAAAAATTACTTCAAAAAACATTTTGGTTCCTGGGCAGCATTTTTCATGAACATTAAGTCATGCGTTTTCTTCCCCAGGCACCAAAAAGGCTCGATTTTTAAAAAGTGGAAGTAACACCATTTTTAGACATGGAATTTCGTCCCGAAACTCATCCTGGTGTCCGTTTTTGCATTTGGTTTCAAAAAAAAAAAATTGGCTTCAAAAAACATTTTGGTTCCTGGACAGCATTTTTCATGAACATTAAGTCATGCGTTTTCTTCCCCAGGCACCAAAAAGGCTCGATTTTTAAAAAGTGGAAGTAACACCATTTTTAGACATGGAATTTCATCACGAAACTCATCCTGGTGTCCGTTTTTGCATTTGGTTTCAAAAAAAAAAATTGGCTTCAAAAAACATTTTGGTTCCTGGGCAGTATTTTTCATGAACATTAAGTCATGCGTTTTCTTCCCCAGGCACTAAAAAAGCTCGATTTTTAAAAAGTGGAAGTAACACCATTTTTAGACATGGAATTTCGTCCCGAAACTCATCCTGGTGTCCATTTTTGCATTTGGTTTCAAAAAAAAAAATTGGCTTCAAAAAACATTTTGGTTCCTGGGCAGTATTTTTCATGAACATTAAGTCATGCGTTTTCTTCCCCAGGCACTAAAAAAGCTCGATTTTTAAAAAGTGGAAGTAACACCATTTTTAGACATGGAATTTCGTCCCGAAACTCATCCTGGTGTCCATTTTTGCATTTGGTTTCAAAAAAAAAAAAATTGGCTTCAAAAAACATTTTGGTTCCTGGGCAGCATTTTTCATGAACATTAAGTCATGCATTTTCTTCCCCAGGCACCAAAAAGGCTAGATTTTTAAAAAGTGGAAGTAACACCATTTTTAGACATGGAATTTCGTCCCGAAACTCATCCTGGTGTCCGTTTTTGCATTTGGTTTCAAAAAAAAAAAATTGGCTTCAAAAAACATTTTGGTTCCTGGGCAGCATTTTTCATGAACATTAAGTCATGCGTTTTCTTCCCCAGGCACCAAAAAGGCTCGATTTTTAAAAAGTGGAAGTAACACCAGTTTTAGACATGGAATTTCGTCCCGAAACTCATCCTGGTGTACGTTTTTGCATTTGGTTTCAAAAAAAAAAAAATTGGCTTCAAAAAACATTTTGGTTCCTGGGCAGCATTTTTCATGAACATTAAGTCATGCGTTTTCTTCCCCAGGCACCAAAAAGGCTCGATTTTTAAAAAGTGGAAGTAACACCAGTTTTAGACATGGAATTTCGTCCCGAAACTCATCCTGGTGTACGTTTTTGCATTTGGTTTCAAAAAAAAAAAATTGGCTTCAAAAAACATTTTGGTTCCTGGGCAGCATTTTTCATGAACATTAAGTCATGCGTTTTCTTCCCCAGGCACCAAAATGGCCCGATTTTTAAAAAGTGGAAGTAACACCATTTTTAGACATGGAATTTCGTCCCGAAACTCATCCTGGTGTCCGCTTTTGCATTTTGTTTCAAAAAAAAAATTGGCTTCAAAAAACATTTTGGTTCCTGGGCAGCATTTTTCATGAACATTAAGTCATGCGTTTTCTTCCCCAGGCACCAAAAGGGCCCGATTTTTAAAAAGTGGAAGTAACACCAGTTTTAGACATGGAATTTCGTCCCGAAACTCATCCTGGTGTCCGTTTTTGCATTTGGTTTCAAAAAAAAAATTGGCTTCAAAAAACATTTTGGTTCCTGGGCAGCATTTTTCATGAACATTAAGTCATGCGTTTTCTTCCCCAGGCACCAAAAAGGCTCGATTTTTAAAAAGTGGAAGTAACACCATTTTTAGACATGGAATTTCGTCCCGAAACTCATCCTGGTGTCCGTTTTTGCATTTGGTTTCAAAAAAAAAAAATTGGCTTCAAAAAACATTTTGGTTCCTGGACAGCATTTTTCATGAACATTAAGTCATGCGTTTTCTTCCCCAGGCACCAAAAAGGCTCGATTTTTAAAAAGTGGAAGTAACACCATTTTTAGACATGGAATTTCATCACGAAACTCATCCTGGTGTCCGTTTTTGCATTTGGTTTCAAAAAAAAAAATTGGCTTCAAAAAACATTTTGGTTCCTGGGCAGTATTTTTCATGAACATTAAGTCATGCGTTTTCTTCCCCAGGCACTAAAAAAGCTCGATTTTTAAAAAGTGGAAGTAACACCATTTTTAGACATGGAATTTCGTCCCGAAACTCATCCTGGTGTCCATTTTTGCATTTGGTTTCAAAAAAAAAAATTGGCTTCAAAAAACATTTTGGTTCCTGGGCAGTATTTTTCATGAACATTAAGTCATGCGTTTTCTTCCCCAGGCACTAAAAAAGCTCGATTTTTAAAAAGTGGAAGTAACACCATTTTTAGACATGGAATTTCGTCCCGAAACTCATCCTGGTGTCCGTTTTTGCATTTGGTTTCAAAAAAAAAAAATTGCCTTCAAAAAACATTTTGGTTCCTGGGCAGCAATTTTCATGAACATTAAGTCATGCGTTTTCTTCCCCAGGCACTAAAATGGCCCGATTTTTAAAAAGTGGAAGTAACACCATTTTTAGACATGGAATTTCGTCCCGAAACTCATCCTGGTGTCCGTTTTTGCATTTGGTTTCAAAAAAAAAAAATTGGCTTCAAAAAACATTTTGGTTCCTGGACAGCATTTTTCATGAACATTAAGTCATGCGTTTTGTTCCCCAGGCACCAAAAAGGCTCAATTTTTAAAAAGTGGAAGTAACACCATTTTTAGACATGGAATTTCATCACGCAACTCATCCTGGTGTCCGTTTTTGCATTTGGTTTCAAAAAAAAAAATTGGCTTCAAAAAACATTTTGGTTCCTGGGCAGCATTTTTCATGAACATTAAGTCATGCGTTTTCTTCCCCATGCACCAAAAAGGCTCGATTTTTAAAAAGTGGAAGTAACACCATTTTTAGACATGGAATTTCGTCCCGAAACTCATCCTGGTTTCCGTTTTTGCATTTGGTTTCAAAAAAAAAAAATTGGCTTCAAAAAACATTTTGGTTCCTGGACAGCATTTTTCATGAACATTAAGTCATGCGTTTTCTTCCCCAGGCACCAAAAAGGCTCGATTTTTAAAAAGTGGAAGTAACACCATTTTTAGACATGGAATTTCATCACGAAACTCATCCTGGTGTCCGTTTTTGCATTTGGTTTCAAAAAAAAAAATTGGCTTCAAAAAACATTTTGGTTCCTGGGCAGTATTTTTCATGAACATTAAGTCATGCGTTTTCTTCCCCAGGCACTAAAAAAGCTCGATTTTTAAAAAGTGGAAGTAACACCATTTTTAGACATGGAATTTCGTCCCGAAACTCATCCTGGTGTCCATTTTTGCATTTGGTTTCAAAAAAAAAAATTGGCTTCAAAAAACATTTTGGTTCCTGGGCAGTATTTTTCATGAACATTAAGTCATGCGTTTTCTTCCCCAGGCACTAAAAAAGCTCGATTTTTAAAAAGTGGAAGTAACACCATTTTTAGACATGGAATTTCGTCCCGAAACTCATCCTGGTGTCCGTTTTTGCATTTGGTTTCAAAAAAAAAAAATTGCCTTCAAAAAACATTTTGGTTCCTGGGCAGCAATTTTCATGAACATTAAGTCATGCGTTTTCTTCCCCAGGCACTAAAATGGCCCGATTTTTAAAAAGTGGAAGTAACACCATTTTTAGACATGGAATTTCGTCCCGAAACTCATCCTGGTGTCCGTTTTTGCATTTGGTTTCAAAAAAAAAAAATTGGCTTCAAAAAACATTTTGGTTCCTGGACAGCATTTTTCATGAACATTAAGTCATGCGTTTTGTTCCCCAGGCACCAAAAAGGCTCAATTTTTAAAAAGTGGAAGTAACACCATTTTTAGACATGGAATTTCATCACGCAACTCATCCTGGTGTCCGTTTTTGCATTTGGTTTCAAAAAAAAAAATTGGCTTCAAAAAACATTTTGGTTCCTGGGCAGCATTTTTCATGAACATTAAGTCATGCGTTTTCTTCCCCAGGCACCAAAAAGGCTCGATTTTTAAAAAGTGGAAGTAACACCATTTTTAGACATGGAATTTCATCACGAAACTCATCCTGGTGTCCGTTTTTGCATTTGGTTTCAAAAAAAAAAATTGGCTTCAAAAAACATTTTGGTTCCTGGGCAGTATTTTTCATGAACATTAAGTCATGCGTTTTCTTCCCCAGGCACTAAAAAAGCTCGATTTTTAAAAAGTGGAAGTAACACCATTTTTAGACATGGAATTTCGTCCCGAAACTCATCCTGGTGTCCATTTTTGCATTTGGTTTCAAAAAAAAAAATTGGCTTCAAAAAACATTTTGGTTCCTGGGCAGTATTTTTCATGAACATTAAGTCATGCGTTTTCTTCCCCAGGCACTAAAAAAGCTCGATTTTTAAAAAGTGGAAGTAACACCATTTTTAGACATGGAATTTCGTCCCGAAACTCATCCTGGTGTCCATTTTTGCATTTGGTTTCAAAAAAAAAAAATTGGCTTCAAAAAACATTTTGGTTCCTGGGCAGCATTTTTCATGAACATTAAGTCATGCGTTTTCTTCCCCAGGCACCAAAAAGGCTAGATTTTTAAAAAGTGGAAGTAACACCATTTTTAGACATGGAATTTCGTCCCGAAACTCATCCTGGTGTCCGTTTTTGCATTTGGTTTCAAAAAAAAAAAATTGGCTTCAAAAAACATTTTGGTTCCTGGGCAGCATTTTTCATGAACATTAAGTCATGCGTTTTCTTCCCCAGGCACCAAAAAGGCTCGATTTTTAAAAAGTGGAAGTAACACCAGTTTTAGACATGGAATTTCGTCCCGAAACTCATCCTGGTGTACGTTTTTGCATTTGGTTTCAAAAAAAAAAAATTGGCTTCAAAAAACATTTTGGTTCCTGGGCAGCATTTTTCATGAACATTAAGTCATGCGTTTTCTTCCCCAGGCACCAAAAAGGCTCGATTTTTAAAAAGTGGAAGTAACACCATTTTTAGACATGGAATTTCATCACGAAACTCATCCTGGTGTCCGTTTTTGCATTTGGTTTCAAAAAAAAAAATTGGCTTCAAAAAACATTTTGGTTCCTGGGCAGTATTTTTCATGAACAATAAGTCATGCGTTTTCTTCCCTAGGCACTAAAAAAGCTCGATTTTTAAAAAGTGGAAGTAACACCATTTTTAGACATGGAATTTCGTCCCGAAACTCATCCTGGTGTCCATTTTTGCATTTGGTTTCAAAAAAAAAAAAATTGGCTTCAAAAAACATTTTGGTTCCTGGACAGCATTTTTCATGAACATTAAGTCATGCGTTTTCTTCCCCAGGCACCAAAAAGGCTAGATTTTTAAAAAGTGGAAGTAACACCATTTTTAGACATGGAATTTCGTCCCGAAACTCATCCTGGTGTCCATTTTTGCATTTGGTTTCAAAAAAAAAATTGGCTTCAAAAAACATTTTGGTTCCTGGGCAGCATTTTTCATGAACATTAAGTCATGCGTTTTCTTCCCCAGGCACCAAAAAGGCTCGATTTTTAAAAAGTGGAAGTAACACCATTTTTAGACATGGAATTTCGTCCCGAAACTCATCCTGGTGTCCGTTTTTGCATTTGGTTTCAAAAAAAAAAAATTGGCTTCAAAAAACATTTTGGTTCCTGGGCAGCATTTTTCATGAACATTAAGTCATGCGTTTTCTTCCCCAGGCACCAAAAAGGCTCGATTTTTAAAAAGTGGAAGTAACACCAGTTTTAGACATGGAATTTCGTCCCGAAACTCATCCTGGTGTACGTTTTTGCATTTGGTTTCAAAAAAAAAAATTGGCTTCAAAAAACATTTTGGTTCCTGGGCAGTATTTTTCATGAACAATAAGTCATGCGTTTTCTTCCCTAGGCACTAAAAAAGCTCGATTTTTAAAAAGTGGAAGTAACACCATTTTTAGACATGGAATTTCGTCCCGAAACTCATCCTGGTGTCCATTTTTGCATTTGGTTTCAAAAAAAAAAAAATTGGCTTCAAAAAACATTTTGCTTCCTGGACAGCATTTTTCATGAACATTAAGTCATGCGTTTTCTTCCCCAGGCACCAAAAAGGCTAGATTTTTAAAAAGTGGAAGTAACACCATTTTTAGACATGGAATTTCGTCCCGAAACTCATCCTGGTGTCCATTTTTGCATTTGGTTTCAAAAAAAAAATTGGCTTCAAAAAACATTTTGGTTCCTGGGCAGCATTTTTCATGAACATTAAGTCATGCGTTTTGTTCCCCAGGCACCAAAAAGGCTCAATTTTTAAAAAGTGGAAGTAACACCATTTTTAGACATGGAATTTCATCACGCAACTCATCCTGGTGTCCGTTTTTGCATTTGGTTTCAAAAAAAAAAATTGGCTTCAAAAAACATTTTGGTTCCTGGGCAGCATTTTTCATGAACATTAAGTCATGCGTTTTCTTCCCCAGGCACCAAAAAGGCTCAATTTTTAAAAAGTGGAAGTAACACCATTTTTAGACATGGAATTTCATCACGAAACTCATCCTGGTGTCCGTTTTTGCATTTGGTTTCAAAAAAAAAAATTGGCTTCAAAAAACATTTTGGTTCCTGGGCAGTATTTTTCATGAACATTAAGTCATGCGTTTTCTTCCCCAGGCACTAAAAAAGCTCGATTTTTAAAAAGTGGAAGTAACACCATTTTTAGACATGGAATTTCGTCCCGAAACTCATCCTGGTGTCCATTTTTGCATTTGGTTTCAAAAAAAAAAATTGGCTTCAAAAAACATTTTGGTTCCTGGGCAGTATTTTTCATGAACATTAAGTCATGCGTTTTCTTCCCCAGGCACTAAAAAAGCTCGATTTTTAAAAAGTGGAAGTAACACCATTTTTAGACATGGAATTTCGTCCCGAAACTCATCCTGGTGTCCATTTTTGCATTTGGTTTCAAAAAAAAAAAATTGGCTTCAAAAAACATTTTGGTTCCTGGGCAGCATTTTTCATGAACATTAAGTCATGCGTTTTCTTCCCCAGGCACCAAAAAGGCTAGATTTTTAAAAAGTGGAAGTAACACCATTTTTAGACATGGAATTTCGTCCCGAAACTCATCCTGGTGTCCGTTTTTGCATTTGGTTTCAAAAAAAAAAAATTGGCTTCAAAAAACATTTTGGTTCCTGGGCAGCATTTTTCATGAACATTAAGTCATGCGTTTTCTTCCCCAGGCACCAAAAAGGCTCGATTTTTAAAAAGTGGAAGTAACACCAGTTTTAGACATGGAATTTCGTCCCGAAACTCATCCTGGTGTACGTTTTTGCATTTGGTTTCAAAAAAAAAAAATTGGCTTCAAAAAACATTTTGGTTCCTGGGCAGCATTTTTCATGAACATTAAGTCATGCGTTTTCTTCCCCAGGCACCAAAAAGGCTCGATTTTTAAAAAGTGGAAGTAACACCATTTTTAGACATGGAATTTCATCACGAAACTCATCCTGGTGTCCGTTTTTGCATTTGGTTTCAAAAAAAAAAATTGGCTTCAAAAAACATTTTGGTTCCTGGGCAGTATTTTTCATGAACAATAAGTCATGCGTTTTCTTCCCTAGGCACTAAAAAAGCTCGATTTTTAAAAAGTGGAAGTAACACCATTTTTAGACATGGAATTTCGTCCCGAAACTCATCCTGGTGTCCATTTTTGCATTTGGTTTCAAAAAAAAAAAAATTGGCTTCAAAAAACATTTTGGTTCCTGGACAGCATTTTTCATGAACATTAAGTCATGCGTTTTCTTCCCCAGGCACCAAAAAGGCTAGATTTTTAAAAAGTGGAAGTAACACCATTTTTAGACATGGAATTTCGTCCCGAAACTCATCCTGGTGTCCATTTTTGCATTTGGTTTCAAAAAAAAAATTGGCTTCAAAAAACATTTTGGTTCCTGGGCAGCATTTTTCATGAACATTAAGTCATGCGTTTTCTTCCCCAGGCACCAAAAAGGCTCGATTTTTAAAAAGTGGAAGTAACACCATTTTTAGACATGGAATTTCGTCCCGAAACTCATCCTGGTGTCCGTTTTTGCATTTGGTTTCAAAAAAAAAAAATTGGCTTCAAAAAACATTTTGGTTCCTGGGCAGCATTTTTCATGAACATTAAGTCATGCGTTTTCTTCCCCAGGCACCAAAAAGGCTCGATTTTTAAAAAGTGGAAGTAACACCATTTTTAGACATGGAATTTCATCACGAAACTCATCCTGGTGTCCGTTTTTGCATTTGGTTTCAAAAAAAAAAATTGGCTTCAAAAAACATTTTGGTTCCTGGGCAGTATTTTTCATGAACATTAAGTCATGCGTTTTCTTCCCCAGGCACTAAAAAAGCTCGATTTTTAAAAAGTGGAAGTAACACCATTTTTAGACATGGAATTTCGTCCCGAAACTCATCCTGGTGTCCATTTTTGCATTTGGTTTCAAAAAAAAAAATTGGCTTCAAAAAACATTTTGGTTCCTGGGCAGTATTTTTCATGAACATTAAGTCATGCGTTTTCTTCCCCAGGCACTAAAAAAGCTCGATTTTTAAAAAGTGGAAGTAACACCATTTTTAGACATGGAATTTCGTCCCGAAACTCATCCTGGTGTCCATTTTTGCATTTGGTTTCAAAAAAAAAAAATTGGCTTCAAAAAACATTTTGGTTCCTGGGCAGCATTTTTCATGAACATTAAGTCATGCGTTTTCTTCCCCAGGCACCAAAAAGGCTAGATTTTTAAAAAGTGGAAGTAACACCATTTTTAGACATGGAATTTCGTCCCGAAACTCATCCTGGTGTCCGTTTTTGCATTTGGTTTCAAAAAAAAAAAATTGGCTTCAAAAAACATTTTGGTTCCTGGGCAGCATTTTTCATGAACATTAAGTCATGCGTTTTCTTCCCCAGGCACCAAAAAGGCTCGATTTTTAAAAAGTGGAAGTAACACCAGTTTTAGACATGGAATTTCGTCCCGAAACTCATCCTGGTGTACGTTTTTGCATTTGGTTTCAAAAAAAAAAAATTGGCTTCAAAAAACATTTTGGTTCCTGGGCAGCATTTTTCATGAACATTAAGTCATGCGTTTTCTTCCCCAGGCACCAAAAAGGCTCGATTTTTAAAAAGTGGAAGTAACACCATTTTTAGACATGGAATTTCATCACGAAACTCATCCTGGTGTCCGTTTTTGCATTTGGTTTCAAAAAAAAAAATTGGCTTCAAAAAACATTTTGGTTCCTGGGCAGTATTTTTCATGAACAATAAGTCATGCGTTTTCTTCCCTAGGCACTAAAAAAGCTCGATTTTTAAAAAGTGGAAGTAACACCATTTTTAGACATGGAATTTCGTCCCGAAACTCATCCTGGTGTCCATTTTTGCATTTGGTTTCAAAAAAAAAAAAATTGGCTTCAAAAAACATTTTGGTTCCTGGACAGCATTTTTCATGAACATTAAGTCATGCGTTTTCTTCCCCAGGCACCAAAAAGGCTAGATTTTTAAAAAGTGGAAGTAACACCATTTTTAGACATGGAATTTCGTCCCGAAACTCATCCTGGTGTCCATTTTTGCATTTGGTTTCAAAAAAAAAATTGGCTTCAAAAAACATTTTGGTTCCTGGGCAGCATTTTTCATGAACATTAAGTCATGCGTTTTCTTCCCCAGGCACCAAAAAGGCTCGATTTTTAAAAAGTGGAAGTAACACCATTTTTAGACATGGAATTTCGTCCCGAAACTCATCCTGGTGTCCGTTTTTGCATTTGGTTTCAAAAAAAAAAAATTGGCTTCAAAAAACATTTTGGTTCCTGGGCAGCATTTTTCATGAACATTAAGTCATGCGTTTTCTTCCCCAGGCACCAAAAAGGCTCGATTTTTAAAAAGTGGAAGTAACACCAGTTTTAGACATGGAATTTCGTCCCGAAACTCATCCTGGTGTACGTTTTTGCATTTGGTTTCAAAAAAAAAAATTGGCTTCAAAAAACATTTTGGTTCCTGGGCAGTATTTTTCATGAACAATAAGTCATGCGTTTTCTTCCCTAGGCACTAAAAAAGCTCGATTTTTAAAAAGTGGAAGTAACACCATTTTTAGACATGGAATTTCGTCCCGAAACTCATCCTGGTGTCCATTTTTGCATTTGGTTTCAAAAAAAAAAATTGGCTTCAAAAAACATTTTGGTTCCTGGGCAGTATTTTTCATGAACATTAAGTCATGCGTTTTCTTCCCCAGGCACTAAAAAAGCTCGATTTTTAAAAAGTGGAAGTAACACCATTTTTAGACATGGAATTTCGTCCCGAAACTCATCCTGGTGTCCGTTTTTGCATTTGGTTTCAAAAAAAAAAAATTGGCTTCAAAAAACATTTTGGTTCCTGGGCAGCATTTTTCATGAACATTAAGTCATGCGTTTTCTTCCCCAGGCACCAAAATGGCCCGATTTTTAAAAAGTGGAAGTAACACCATTTTTAGACATGGAATTTCGTCCCGAAACTCATCCTGGTGTCCGCTTTTGCATTTGGTTTCAAAAAAAAAATTGGCTTCAAAAAACATTTTGGTTCCTGGGCAGCATTTTTCATGAACATTAAGTCATGCGTTTTCTTCCCCAGGCACCAAAAAGGCTCGATTTTTAAAAAGTGGAAGTAACACCATTTTTAGACATGGAATTTCGTCCCGAAACTCATCCTGGTGTCCGTTTTTGCATTTGGTTTCAAAAAAAAAAAATTGGCTTCAAAAAACATTTTGGTTCCTGGACAGCATTTTTCATGAACATTAAGTCATGCGTTTTCTTCCCCAGGCACCAAAAAGGCTCGATTTTTAAAAAGTGGAAGTAACACCATTTTTAGACATGGAATTTCATCACGAAACTCATCCTGGTGTCCGTTTTTGCATTTGGTTTCAAAAAAAAAAATTGGCTTCAAAAAACATTTTGGTTCCTGGGCAGTATTTTTCATGAACATTAAGTCATGCGTTTTCTTCCCCAGGCACTAAAAAAGCTCGATTTTTAAAAAGTGGAAGTAACACCATTTTTAGACATGGAATTTCATCCCGAAACTCATCCTGGTGTCCATTTTTGCATTTGGTTTCAAAAAAAAAAAATTGGCTTCAAAAAACATTTTGGTTCCTGGGCAGTATTTTTCATGAACATTAAGTCATGCGTTTTCTTCCCCAGGCACTAAAAAAGCTCGATTTTTGAAAAGTGGAAGTAACACCATTTTTAGACATGGAATTTCGTCCCGAAACTCATCCTGGTGTCCGCTTTTGCATTTGGTTTCAAAAAAAAAATTGGCTTCAAAAAACATTTTGGTTCCTGGGCAGCATTTTTCATGAACATTAAGTCATGCGTTTTCTTCCCCAGGCACCAAAAAGGCCCGATTTTTAAAAAGTGGAAGTAACACCAGTTTTAGACATGGAATTTCGTCCCGAAACTCATCCTGGTGTCCGTTTTTGCATTTGGTTTCAAAAAAAAAATTGGCTTCAAAAAACATTTTGGTTCCTGGGCAGCATTTTTCATGAACATTAAGTCATGCGTTTTCTTCCCCAGGCACCAAAAAGGCTCGATTTTTAAAAAGTGGAAGTAACACCATTTTTAGACATGGAATTTCGTCCCGAAACTCATCCTGGTGTCCGTTTTTGCATTTGGTTTCAAAAAAAAAAAAATGGCTTCCAAAAACATTTTGGTTCCTGGACAGCATTTTTCATGAACATTAAGTCATGCGTTTTCTTCCCCAGGCACCAAAAAGGCCCGATTTTTAAAAAGTGGAAGTAACACCATTTTTAGACATGGAATTTCGTCCCGAAACTCATCCTGGTGTCCATTTTTGCATTTGGTTTCAAAAAAAAAAAATTGGCTTCAAAAAACATTTTGGTTCCTGGGCAGTATTTTTCATGAACATTAAGTCATGCGTTTTCTTCCCCAGGCACCAAAAAGGCTAGATTTTTAAAAAGTGGAAGTAACACCATTTTTAGACATGGAATTTCGTCCCGAAACTCATCCTGGTGTCCGTTTTTGCATTTGGTTTCAAAAAAAAAAAATTGGCTTCAAAAAACATTTTGGTTCCTGGGCAGCATTTTTCATGAACATTAAGTCATGCGTTTTCTTCCCCAGGCACCAAAAAGGCCCGATTTTTAAAAAGTGGAAGTAACACCATTTTTAGACATGGAATTTCGTCCCGAAACTCATCCTGGTGTCCGTTTTTGCATTTGGTTTCAAAAAAAAAATTGGCTTCAAAAAACATTTTGGTTCCTGGGCAGCATTTTTCATGAACATTAAGTCATGCGTTTTCTTCCCCAGGCACTAAAAAAGCTCGATTTTTAAAAAGTGGAAGTAACACCATTTTTAGACATGGAATTTCGTCCCGAAACTCATCCTGGTGTCCGCTTTTGCATTTGGTTTCAAAAAAAAAATTGGCTTCAAAAAACATTTTGGTTCCTGGGCAGCATTTTTCATGAACATTAAGTCATGCGTTTTCTTCCCCAGGCACCAAAAAGGCTCGATTTTTAAAAAGTGGAAGTAACACCATTTTTAGACATGGAATTTCGTCCCGAAACTCATCCTGGTGTCCGCTTTTGCATTTGGTTTCAAAAAAAAAATTGGCTTCAAAAAACATTTTGGTTCCTGGGCAGCATTTTTCATGAACATTAAGTCATGCGTTTTCTTCCCCAGGCACCAAAAAGGCTCGATTTTTAAAAAGTGGAAGTAACACCATTTTTAGACATGGAATTTCGTCCCGAAACTCATCCTGGTGTCCGTTTTTGCATTTGGTTTCAAAAAAAAAAAATTGGCTTCAAAAAACATTTTGGTTCCTGGACAGCATTTTTCATGAACATTAAGTCATGCGTTTTGTTCCCTAGGCACCAAAAAGGCTCAATTTTTCAAAAGTGGAAGTAACACCATTTTTAGACATGGAATTTCATCACGCAACTCATCCTGGTGTCCGTTTTTGCATTTGGTTTCAAAAA
Source organism: Pituophis catenifer annectens (assembly GCF_029215685.1). NCBI lineage: Eukaryota > Metazoa > Chordata > Lepidosauria > Squamata > Colubridae > Pituophis > Pituophis catenifer. Next base: position 8,749,521 of record NW_027256897.1, on the reverse strand, counting down.
AAAAAATTGGCTTCAAAAAACATTTTGGTTCCTGGGCAGTATTTTTCATGAACATTAAGTCATGCGTTTTCTTCCCCAGGCACTAAAAAAGCTCGATTTTTAAAAAGTGGAAGTAACACCATTTTTAGACATGGAATTTCGTCCCGAAACTCATCCTGGTGTCCATTTTTGCATTTGGTTTCAAAAAAAAAATTGGCTTCAAAAAACATTTTGGTTCCTGGGCAGTATTTTTCATGAACATTAAGTCATGCGTTTTCTTCCCCAGGCACTAAAAAAGCTCGATTTTTAAAAAGTGGAAGTAACACCATTTTTAGACATGGAATTTCGTCCCGAAACTCATCCTGGTGTCCATTTTTGCATTTGGTTTCAAAAAAAAAAAATTGGCTTCAAAAAACATTTTGGTTCCTGGGCAGCATTTTTCATGAACATTAAGTCATGCGTTTTCTTCCCCAGGCACCAAAAAGGCTCGATTTTTAAAAAGTGGAAGTAACACCATTTTTAGACATGGAATTTCGTCCCGAAACTCATCCTGGTGTCCGTTTTTGCATTTGGTTTCAAAAAAAAAAAATTGGCTTCAAAAAACATTTTGGTTCCTGGGCAGCATTTTTCATGAACATTAAGTCATGCGTTTTCTTCCCCAGGCACTAAAAAAGCTCGATTTTTAAAAAGTGGAAGTAACACCATTTTTAGACATGGAATTTCGTCCCGAAACTCATCCTGGTGTCCATTTTTGCATTTGGTTTCAAAAAAAAAATTGGCTTCAAAAAACATTTTGGTTCCTGGGCAGTATTTTTCATGAACATTAAGTCATGCGTTTTCTTCCCCAGGCACTAAAAAAGCTCGATTTTTAAAAAGTGGAAGTAACACCATTTTTAGACATGGAATTTCGTCCCGAAACTCATCCTGGTGTCCATTTTTGCATTTGGTTTCAAAAAAAAAAAATTGGCTTCAAAAAACATTTTGGTTCCTGGGCAGCATTTTTCATGAACATTAAGTCATGCGTTTTCTTCCCCAGGCACCAAAAAGGCTAGATTTTTAAAAAGTGGAAGTAACACCATTTTTAGACATGGAATTTCGTCCCGAAACTCATCCTGGTGTCCGTTTTTGCATTTGGTTTCAAAAAAAAAAAATTGGCTTCAAAAAACATTTTGGTTCCTGGGCAGCATTTTTCATGAACATTAAGTCATGCGTTTTCTTCCCCAGGCACCAAAAAGGCTCGATTTTTAAAAAGTGGAAGTAACACCAGTTTTAGACATGGAATTTCGTCCCGAAACTCATCCTGGTGTCCGCTTTTGCATTTGGTTTCAAAAAAAAAATTGGCTTCAAAAAACATTTTGGTTCCTGGGCAGCATTTTTCATGAACATTAAGTCATGCGTTTTCTTCCCCAGGCACCAAAAAGGCTCGATTTTTAAAAAGTGGAAGTAACACCATTTTTAGACATGGAATTTCGTCCCGAAACTCATCCTGGTGTCCGTTTTTGCATTTGGTTTCAAAAAAAAAAAATTGGCTTCAAAAAACATTTTGGTTCCTGGACAGCATTTTTCATGAACATTAAGTCATGCGTTTTGTTCCCCAGGCACCAAAAAGGCTCAATTTTTCAAAAGTGGAAGTAACACCATTTTTAGACATGGAATTTCATCACGCAACTCATCCTGGTGTCCGTTTTTGCATTTGGTTTCAAAAAAAAAAATTGGCTTCAAAAAACATTTTGGTTCCTGGGCAGTATTTTTCATGAACATTAAGTCATGCGTTTTCTTCCCCAGGCACTAAAAAAGCTCGATTTTTAAAAAGTGGAAGTAACACCATTTTTAGACATGGAATTTCGTCCCGAAACTCATCCTGGTGTCCATTTTTGCATTTGGTTTCAAAAAAAAAATTGGCTTCAAAAAACATTTTGGTTCCTGGGCAGTATTTTTCATGAACATTAAGTCATGCGTTTTCTTCCCCAGGCACTAAAAAAGCTCGATTTTTAAAAAGTGGAAGTAACACCATTTTTAGACATGGAATTTCGTCCCGAAACTCATCCTGGTGTCCATTTTTGCATTTGGTTTCAAAAAAAAAAAATTGGCTTCAAAAAACATTTTGGTTCCTGGGCAGCATTTTTCATGAACATTAAGTCATGCGTTTTCTTCCCCAGGCACCAAAAAGGCTCGATTTTTAAAAAGTGGAAGTAACACCATTTTTAGACATGGAATTTCGTCCCGAAACTCATCCTGGTGTCCGTTTTTGCATTTGGTTTCAAAAAAAAAAAATTGGCTTCAAAAAACATTTTGGTTCCTGGGCAGCATTTTTCATGAACATTAAGTCATGCGTTTTCTTCCCCAGGCACTAAAAAAGCTCGATTTTTAAAAAGTGGAAGTAACACCATTTTTAGACATGGAATTTCGTCCCGAAACTCATCCTGGTGTCCATTTTTGCATTTGGTTTCAAAAAAAAAATTGGCTTCAAAAAACATTTTGGTTCCTGGGCAGTATTTTTCATGAACATTAAGTCATGCGTTTTCTTCCCCAGGCACTAAAAAAGCTCGATTTTTAAAAAGTGGAAGTAACACCATTTTTAGACATGGAATTTCGTCCCGAAACTCATCCTGGTGTCCATTTTTGCATTTGGTTTCAAAAAAAAAAAATTGGCTTCAAAAAACATTTTGGTTCCTGGGCAGCATTTTTCATGAACATTAAGTCATGCGTTTTCTTCCCCAGGCACCAAAAAGGCTAGATTTTTAAAAAGTGGAAGTAACACCATTTTTAGACATGGAATTTCGTCCCGAAACTCATCCTGGTGTCCGTTTTTGCATTTGGTTTCAAAAAAAAAAAATTGGCTTCAAAAAACATTTTGGTTCCTGGGCAGCATTTTTCATGAACATTAAGTCATGCGTTTTCTTCCCCAGGCACCAAAAAGGCTCGATTTTTAAAAAGTGGAAGTAACACCAGTTTTAGACATGGAATTTCGTCCCGAAACTCATCCTGGTGTCCGCTTTTGCATTTGGTTTCAAAAAAAAAATTGGCTTCAAAAAACATTTTGGTTCCTGGGCAGCATTTTTCATGAACATTAAGTCATGCGTTTTCTTCCCCAGGCACCAAAAAGGCTCGATTTTTAAAAAGTGGAAGTAACACCATTTTTAGACATGGAATTTCGTCCCGAAACTCATCCTGGTGTCCGTTTTTGCATTTGGTTTCAAAAAAAAAAAATTGGCTTCAAAAAACATTTTGGTTCCTGGACAGCATTTTTCATGAACATTAAGTCATGCGTTTTGTTCCCCAGGCACCAAAAAGGCTCAATTTTTCAAAAGTGGAAGTAACACCATTTTTAGACATGGAATTTCATCACGCAACTCATCCTGGTGTCCGTTTTTGCATTTGGTTTCAAAAAAAAAAATTGGCTTCAAAAAACATTTTGGTTCCTGGGCAGTATTTTTCATGAACATTAAGTCATGCGTTTTCTTCCCCAGGCACTAAAAAAGCTCGATTTTTAAAAAGTGGAAGTAACACCATTTTTAGACATGGAATTTCGTCCCGAAACTCATCCTGGTGTCCATTTTTGCATTTGGTTTCAAAAAAAAAATTGTCTTCAAAAAACATTTTGGTTCCTGGGCAGTATTTTTCATGAACATTAAGTCATGCGTTTTCTTCCCCAGGCACTAAAAAAGCTCGATTTTTAAAAAGTGGAAGTAACACCATTTTTAGACATGGAATTTCGTCCCGAAACTCATCCTGGTGTCCATTTTTGCATTTGGTTTCAAAAAAAAAAAATTGGCTTCAAAAAACATTTTGGTTCCTGGGCAGCATTTTTCATGAACATTAAGTCATGCGTTTTCTTCCCCAGGCACCAAAAAGGCTCGATTTTTAAAAAGTGGAAGTAACACCATTTTTAGACATGGAATTTCGTCCCGAAACTCATCCTGGTGTCCGTTTTTGCATTTGGTTTCAAAAAAAAAAAATTGGCTTCAAAAAACATTTTGGTTCCTGGGCAGCATTTTTCATGAACATTAAGTCATGCGTTTTCTTCCCCAGGCACCAAAAAGGCTCGATTTTTAAAAAGTGGAAGTAACACCATTTTTAGACATGGAATTTCGTCCCGAAACTCATCCTGGTGTCCGTTTTTGCATTTGGTTTCAAAAAAAAAAAATTGGCTTCAAAAAACATTTTGGTTCCTGGGCAGCATTTTTCATGAACATTAAGTCATGCGTTTTCTTCCCCAGGCACCAAAAAGGCTAGATTTTTAAAAAGTGGAAGTAACACCATTTTTAGACATGGAATTTCGTCCCGAAACTCATCCTGGTGTCCGTTTTTGCATTTGGTTTCAAAAAAAAAAAATTGGCTTCAAAAAACATTTTGGTTCCTGGGCAGCATTTTTCATGAACATTAAGTCATGCGTTTTCTTCCCCAGGCACTAAAAAAGCTCGATTTTTAAAAAGTGGAAGTAACACCATTTTTAGACATGGAATTTCGTCCCGAAACTCATCCTGGTGTCCATTTTTGCATTTGGTTTCAAAAAAAAAATTGGCTTCAAAAAACATTTTGGTTCCTGGGCAGTATTTTTCATGAACATTAAGTCATGCGTTTTCTTCCCCAGGCACTAAAAAAGCTCGATTTTTAAAAAGTGGAAGTAACACCATTTTTAGACATGGAATTTCGTCCCGAAACTCATCCTGGTGTCCATTTTTGCATTTGGTTTCAAAAAAAAAAAATTGGCTTCAAAAAACATTTTGGTTCCTGGGCAGCATTTTTCATGAACATTAAGTCATGCGTTTTCTTCCCCAGGCACCAAAAAGGCTAGATTTTTAAAAAGTGGAAGTAACACCATTTTTAGACATGGAATTTCGTCCCGAAACTCATCCTGGTGTCCGTTTTTGCATTTGGTTTCAAAAAAAAAAAATTGGCTTCAAAAAACATTTTGGTTCCTGGGCAGCATTTTTCATGAACATTAAGTCATGCGTTTTCTTCCCCAGGCACCAAAAAGGCTCGATTTTTAAAAAGTGGAAGTAACACCAGTTTTAGACATGGAATTTCGTCCCGAAACTCATCCTGGTGTCCGCTTTTGCATTTGGTTTCAAAAAAAAAATTGGCTTCAAAAAACATTTTGGTTCCTGGGCAGCATTTTTCATGAACATTAAGTCATGCGTTTTCTTCCCCAGGCACCAAAAAGGCTCGATTTTTAAAAAGTGGAAGTAACACCATTTTTAGACATGGAATTTCGTCCCGAAACTCATCCTGGTGTCCGTTTTTGCATTTGGTTTCAAAAAAAAAAAATTGGCTTCAAAAAACATTTTGGTTCCTGGACAGCATTTTTCATGAACATTAAGTCATGCGTTTTGTTCCCCAGGCACCAAAAAGGCTCAATTTTTCAAAAGTGGAAGTAACACCATTTTTAGACATGGAATTTCATCACGCAACTCATCCTGGTGTCCGCTTTTGCATTTGGTTTCAAAAAAAAAATTGGCTTCAAAAAACATTTTGGTTCCTGGGCAGCATTTTTCATGAACATTAAGTCATGCGTTTTCTTCCCCAGGCACCAAAAAGGCTCGATTTTTAAAAAGTGGAAGTAACACCATTTTTAGACATGGAATTTCGTCCCGAAACTCATCCTGGTGTCCGTTTTTGCATTTGGTTTCAAAAAAAAAAATTGGCTTCAAAAAACATTTTGGTTCCTGGACAGCATTTTTCATGAACATTAAGTCATGCGTTTTGTTCCCCAGGCACCAAAAAGGCTCAATTTTTCAAAAGTGGAAGTAACACCATTTTTAGACATGGAATTTCATCACGCAACTCATCCTGGTGTCCGTTTTTGCATTTGGTTTCAAAAAAAAAAATTGGCTTCAAAAAACATTTTGGTTCCTGGGCAATATTTTTCATGAACATTAAGTCATGCGTTTTCTTCCCCAGGCACTAAAAAAGCTCGATTTTTAAAAAGTGGAAGTAACACCATTTTTAGACATGGAATTTCGTCCCGAAACTCATCCTGGTGTCCATTTTTGCATTTGGTTTCAAAAAAAAAATTGGCTTCAAAAAACATTTTGGTTCCTGGGCAGTATTTTTCATGAACATTAAGTCATGCGTTTTCTTCCCCAGGCACTAAAAAAGCTCGATTTTTAAAAAGTGGAAGTAACACCATTTTTAGACATGGAATTTCGTCCCGAAACTCATCCTGGTGTCCATTTTTGCATTTGGTTTCAAAAAAAAAAAATTGGCTTCAAAAAACATTTTGGTTCCTGGGCAGCATTTTTCATGAACATTAAGTCATGCGTTTTCTTCCCCAGGCACCAAAAAGGCTCGATTTTTAAAAAGTGGAAGTAACACCATTTTTAGACATGGAATTTCGTCCCGAAACTCATCCTGGTGTCCGTTTTTGCATTTGGTTTCAAAGAAAAAAAATTGGCTTCAAAAAACATTTTGGTTCCTGGGCAGCATTTTTCATGAACATTAAGTCATGCGTTTTCTTCCCCAGGCACCAAAAAGGCTCGATTTTTAAAAAGTGGAAGTAACACCATTTTTAGACATGGAATTTCGTCCCGAAACTCATCCTGGTGTCCGTTTTTGCATTTGGTTTCAAAAAAAAAAAATTGGCTTCAAAAAACATTTTGGTTCCTGGGCAGCATTTTTCATGAACATTAAGTCATGCGTTTTCTTCCCCAGGCACCAAAAAGGCTCGATTTTTAAAAAGTGGAAGTAACACCATTTTTAGACATGGAATTTCGTCCCGAAACTCATCCTGGTGTCCGTTTTTGCATTTGGTTTCAAAAAAAAAAAATTGGCTTCAAAAAACATTTTGGTTCCTGGGCAGCATTTTTCATGAACATTAAGTCATGCGTTTTCTTCCCCAGGCACTAAAAAAGCTCGATTTTTAAAAAGTGGAAGTAACACCATTTTTAGACATGGAATTTCGTCCCGAAACTCATCCTGGTGTCCATTTTTGCATTTGGTTTCAAAAAAAAAATTGGCTTCAAAAAACATTTTGGTTCCTGGGCAGTATTTTTCATGAACATTAAGTCATGCGTTTTCTTCCCCAGGCACTAAAAAAGCTCGATTTTTAAAAAGTGGAAGTAACACCATTTTTAGACATGGAATTTCGTCCCGAAACTCATCCTGGTGTCCATTTTTGCATTTGGTTTCAAAAAAAAAAAATTGGCTTCAAAAAACATTTTGGTTCCTGGGCAGCATTTTTCATGAACATTAAGTCATGCGTTTTCTTCCCCAGGCACCAAAAAGGCTAGATTTTTAAAAAGTGGAAGTAACACCATTTTTAGACATGGAATTTCGTCCCGAAACTCATCCTGGTGTCCGTTTTTGCATTTGGTTTCAAAAAAAAAAAATTGGCTTCAAAAAACATTTTGGTTCCTGGGCAGCATTTTTCATGAACATTAAGTCATGCGTTTTCTTCCCCAGGCACCAAAAAGGCTCGATTTTTAAAAAGTGGAAGTAACACCAGTTTTAGACATGGAATTTCGTCCCGAAACTCATCCTGGTGTCCGCTTTTGCATTTGGTTTCAAAAAAAAAATTGGCTTCAAAAAACATTTTGGTTCCTGGGCAGCATTTTTCATGAACATTAAGTCATGCGTTTTCTTCCCCAGGCACCAAAAAGGCTCGATTTTTAAAAAGTGGAAGTAACACCATTTTTAGACATGGAATTTCGTCCCGAAACTCATCCTGGTGTCCGTTTTTGCATTTGGTTTCAAAAAAAAAAAATTGGCTTCAAAAAACATTTTGGTTCCTGGACAGCATTTTTCATGAACATTAAGTCATGCGTTTTGTTCCCCAGGCACCAAAAAGGCTCAATTTTTCAAAAGTGGAAGTAACACCATTTTTAGACATGGAATTTCATCACGCAACTCATCCTGGTGTCCGTTTTTGCATTTGGTTTCAAAAAAAAAAATTGGCTTCAAAAAACATTTTGGTTCCTGGGCAGTATTTTTCATGAACATTAAGTCATGCGTTTTCTTCCCCAGGCACTAAAAAAGCTCGATTTTTAAAAAGTGGAAGTAACACCATTTTTAGACATGGAATTTCGTCCCGAAACTCATCCTGGTGTCCATTTTTGCATTTGGTTTCAAAAAAAAAATTGGCTTCAAAAAACATTTTGGTTCCTGGGCAGTATTTTTCATGAACATTAAGTCATGCGTTTTCTTCCCCAGGCACTAAAAAAGCTCGATTTTTAAAAAGTGGAAGTAACACCATTTTTAGACATGGAATTTCGTCCCGAAACTCATCCTGGTGTCCATTTTTGCATTTGGTTTCAAAAAAAAAAAATTGGCTTCAAAAAACATTTTGGTTCCTGGGCAGCATTTTTCATGAACATTAAGTCATGCGTTTTCTTCCCCAGGCACCAAAAAGGCTCGATTTTTAAAAAGTGGAAGTAACACCATTTTTAGACATGGAATTTCGTCCCGAAACTCATCCTGGTGTCCGTTTTTGCATTTGGTTTCAAAAAAAAAAATTGGCTTCAAAAAACATTTTGGTTCCTGGGCAGCATTTTTCATGAACATTAAGTCATGCGTTTTCTTCCCCAGGCACCAAAAAGGCTCGATTTTTAAAAAGTGGAAGTAACACCAGTTTTAGACATGGAATTTCGTCCCGAAACTCATCCTGGTGTACGTTTTTGCATTTGGTTTCAAAAAAAAAAAATTGGCTTCAAAAAACATTTTGGTTCCTGGGCAGCATTTTTCATGAACATTAAGTCATGCGTTTTCTTCCCCAGGCACTAAAAAAGCTCGATTTTTAAAAAGTGGAAGTAACACCATTTTTAGACATGGAATTTCGTCCCGAAACTCATCCTGGTGTCCATTTTTGCATTTGGTTTCAAAAAAAAAATTGGCTTCAAAAAACATTTTGGTTCCTGGGCAGTATTTTTCATGAACATTAAGTCATGCGTTTTCTTCCCCAGGCACTAAAAAAGCTCGATTTTTAAAAAGTGGAAGTAACACCATTTTTAGACATGGAATTTCGTCCCGAAACTCATCCTGGTGTCCATTTTTGCATTTGGTTTCAAAAAAAAAAAATTGGCTTCAAAAAACATTTTGGTTCCTGGGCAGCATTTTTCATGAACATTAAGTCATGCGTTTTCTTCCCCAGGCACCAAAAAGGCTAGATTTTTAAAAAGTGGAAGTAACACCATTTTTAGACATGGAATTTCGTCCCGAAACTCATCCTGGTGTCCGTTTTTGCATTTGGTTTCAAAAAAAAAAATTGGCTTCAAAAAACATTTTGGTTCCTGGGCAGCATTTTTCATGAACATTAAGTCATGCGTTTTCTTCCCCAGGCACCAAAAAGGCTCGATTTTTAAAAAGTGGAAGTAACACCAGTTTTAGACATGGAATTTCGTCCCGAAACTCATCCTGGTGTACGTTTTTGCATTTGGTTTCAAAAAAAAAAAATTGGCTTCAAAAAACATTTTGGTTCCTGGGCAGCATTTTTCATGAACATTAAGTCATGCGTTTTCTTCCCCAGGCACCAAAAAGGCTCGATTTTTAAAAAGTGGAAGTAACACCATTTTTAGACATGGAATTTCATCACGAAACTCATCCTGGTGTCCGTTTTTGCATTTGGTTTCAAAAAAAAAAATTGGCTTCAAAAAACATTTTGGTTCCTGGGCAGTATTTTTCATGAACAATAAGTCATGCGTTTTCTTCCCTAGGCACTAAAAAAGCTAGATTTTTAAAAAGTGGAAGTAACACCATTTTTAGACATGGAATTTCGTCCCGAAACTCATCCTGGTGTCCATTTTTGCATTTGGTTTCAAAAAAAAAAAATTGGCTTCAAAAAACATTTTGGTTCCTGGACAGCATTTTTCATGAACATTAAATCATGCGTTTTCTTCCCCAGGCACCAAAAAGGCTAGATTTTTAAAAAGTGGAAGTAACACCATTTTTAGACATGGAATTTCGTCCCGAAACTCATCCTGGTGTCCATTTTTGCATTTGGTTTCAAAAAAAAAATTGGCTTCAAAAAACATTTTGGTTCCTGGGCAGCATTTTTCATGAACATTAAGTCATGCGTTTTCTTCCCCAGGCACCAAAAAGGCTAGATTTTTAAAAAGTGGAAGTAACACCATTTTTAGACATGGAATTTCGTCCCGAAACTCATCCTGGTGTCCGTTTTTGCATTTGGTTTCAAAAAAAAAAAATTGGCTTCAAAAAACATTTTGGTTCCTGGGCAGCATTTTTCATGAACATTAAGTCATGCGTTTTCTTCCCCAGGCACCAAAATGGCCCGATTTTTAAAAAGTGGAAGTAACACCATTTTTAGACATGGAATTTCGTCCCGAAACTCATCCTGGTGTCCGCTTTTGCATTTGGTTTCAAAAAAAAAATTGGCTTCAAAAAACATTTTGGTTCCTGGGCAGCATTTTTCATGAACATTAAGTCATGCGTTTTCTTCCCCAGGCACCAAAAAGGCCCGATTTTTAAAAAGTGGAAGTAACACCAGTTTTAGACATGGAATTTCATCCCGAAACTCATCCTGGTGTCCGTTTTTGCATTTGGTTTCAAAAAAAAAATTGGCTTCAAAAAACATTTTGGTTCCTGGGCAGCATTTTTCATGAACATTAAGTCATGCGTTTTCTTCCCCAGGCACCAAAAAGGCTCGATTTTTAAAAAGTGGAAGTAACACCATTTTTAGACATGGAATTTCGTCCCGAAACTCATCCTGGTGTCCGTTTTTGCATTTGGTTTCAAAAAAAAAAAATTGGCTTCAAAAAACATTTTGGTTCCTGGACAGCATTTTTCATGAACATTAAGTCATGCGTTTTCTTCCCCAGGCACCAAAAAGGCTCGATTTTTAAAAAGTGGAAGTAACACCATTTTTAGACATGGAATTTCATCACGAAACTCATCCTGGTGTCCGTTTTTGCATTTGGTTTCAAAAAAAAAAATTGGCTTCAAAAAACATTTTGGTTCCTGGGCAGTATTTTTCATGAACATTAAGTCATGCGTTTTCTTCCCCAGGCACTAAAAAAGCTCGATTTTTAAAAAGTGGAAGTAACACCATTTTTAGACATGGAATTTCGTCCCGAAACTCATCCTGGTGTCCATTTTTGCATTTGGTTTAAAAAAAAAAAATTGGCTTCAAAAAACATTTTGGTTCCTGGGCAGTATTTTTCATGAACATTAAGTCATGCGTTTTCTTCCCCAGGCACTAAAAAAGCTCGATTTTTAAAAAGTGGAAGTAACACCATTTTTAGACATGGAATTTCGTCCCGAAACTCATCCTGGTGTCCATTTTTGCATTTGGTTTCAAAAAAAAAAATTGGCTTCAAAAAACATTTTGGTTCCTGGGCAGCATTTTTCATGAACATTAAGTCATGCGTTTTCTTCCCCAGGCACCAAAAAGGCTAGATTTTTAAAAAGTGGAAGTAACACCATTTTTAGACATGGAATTTCGTCCCGAAACTCATCCTGGTGTCCGTTTTTGCATTTGGTTTCAAAAAAAAAAAATTGGCTTCAAAAAACATTTTGGTTCCTGGGCAGCATTTTTCATGAACATTAAGTCATGCGTTTTCTTCCCCAGGCACCAAAATGGCCCGATTTTTAAAAAGTGGAAGTAACACCATTTTTAGACATGGAATTTCGTCCCGAAACTCATCCTGGTGTCCGCTTTTGCATTTGGTTTCAAAAAAAAAATTGGCTTCAAAAAACATTTTGGTTCCTGGGCAGCATTTTTCATGAACATTAAGTCATGCGTTTTCTTCCCCAGGCACCAAAAAGGCTCGATTTTTAAAAAGTGGAAGTAACACCATTTTTAGACATGGAATATCGTCCCGAAACTCATCCTGGTGTCCGTTTTTGCATTTGGTTTCAAAAAAAAAAAATTGGCTTCAAAAAACATTTTGGTTCCTGGACAGCATTTTTCATGAACATTAAGTCATGCGTTTTCTACCCCAGGCACCAAAAAGGCTCGATTTTTAAAAAGTGGAAGTAACACCATTTTTAGACATGGAATTTCATCACGAAACTCATCCTGGTGTCCGTTTTTGCATTTGGTTTCAAAAAAAAAAATTGGCTTCAAAAAACATTTTGGTTCCTGGGCAGTATTTTTCATGAACATTAAGTCATGCGTTTTCTTCCCCAGGCACCAAAAAGGCTCGATTTTTAAAAAGTGGAAGTAACACCATTTTTAGACATGGAATTTCATCACGAAACTCATCCTGGTGTCCGTTTTTGCATTTGGTTTCAAAAAAAAAAATTGGCTTCAAAAAACATTTTGGTTCCTGGGCAGTATTTTTCATGAACATTAAGTCATGCGTTTTCTTCCCCAGGCACTAAAAAAGCTCGATTTTTAAAAAGTGGAAGTAACACCATTTTTAGACATGGAATTTCATCCCGAAACTCATCCTGGTGTCCATTTTTGCATTTGGTTTCAAAAAAAAAAAATTGGCTTCAAAAAACATTTTGGTTCCTGGGCAGTATTTTTCATGAACATTAAGTCATGCGTTTTCTTCCCCAGGCACTAAAAAAGCTCGATTTTTGAAAAGTGAAAGTAACACCATTTTTAGACATGGAATTTCGTCCCGAAACTCATCCTGGTGTCCGCTTTTGCATTTGGTTTCAAAAAAAAAATTGGCTTCAAAAAACATTTTGGTTCCTGGGCAGCATTTTTCATGAACATTAAGTCATGCGTTTTCTTCCCCAGGCACCAAAAAGGCCCGATTTTTAAAAAGTGGAAGTAACACCAGTTTTAGACATGGAATTTCGTCCCGAAACTCATCCTGGTGTCCGTTTTTGCATTTGGTTTCAAAAAAAAAATTGGCTTCAAAAAACATTTTGGTTCCTGGGCAGCATTTTTCATGAACATTAAGTCATGCATTTTCTTCCCTAGGCACCAAAAAGGCTCGATTTTTAAAAAGTGGAAGTAACACCATTTTTAGACATGGAATTTCGTCCCGAAACTCATCCTGGTGTCCGTTTTTGCATTTGGTTTCAAAAAAAAAAAAATGGCTTCAAAAAACATTTTGGTTCCTGGACAGCATTTTTCATGAACATTAAGTCATGCGTTTTCTTCCCCAGGCACCAAAAAGGCCCGATTTTTAAAAAGTGGAAGTAACACCATTTTTAGACATGGAATTTCGTCCCGAAACTCATCCTGGTGTCCATTTTTGCATTTGGTTTCAAAAAAAAAAATTGGCTTCAAAAAACATTTTGGTTCCTGGGCAGCATTTTTCATGAACATTAAGTCATGCGTTTTCTTCCCCAGGCACCAAAATGGCCCGATTTTTAAAAAGTGGAAGTAACACCATTTTTAGACATGGAATTTCGTCCCGAAACTCATCCTGGTGTCCGCTTTTGCATTTGGTTTCAAAAAAAAAATTGGCTTCAAAAAACATTTTGGTTCCTGGGCAGCATTTTTCATGAACATTAAGTCATGCGTTTTCTTCCCCAGGCACTAAAAAGGCCCGATTTTTAAAAAGTGGAAGTAACACCAGTTTTAGACATGGAATTTCATCCCGAAACTCATCCTGGTGTCCGTTTTTGCATTTGGTTTCAAAAAAAAAATTGGCTTCAAAAAACATTTTGGTTCCTGGGCAGCATTTTTCATGAACATTAAGTCATGCGTTTTCTTCCCCAGGCACCAAAAAGGCTCGATTTTTAAAAAGTGGAAGTAACACCATTTTTAGACATGGAATTTCGTCCCGAAACTCATCCTGGTGTCCGTTTTTGCATTTGGTTTCAAAAAAAAAAAATTGGCTTCAGAAAACATTTTGGTTCCTGGACAGCATTTTTCATGAACATTAAGTCATGCGTTTTCTTCCCCAGGCACCAAAAAGGCTCGATTTTTAAAAAGTGGAAGTAACACCATTTTTAGACATGGAATTTCATCACGAAACTCATCCTGGTGTCCGTTTTTGCATTTGGTTTCAAAAAAAAAAATTGGCTTCAAAAAACATTTTGGTTCCTGGGCAGTATTTTTCATGAACATTAAGTCATGCGTTTTCTTCCCCAGGCACTAAAAAAGCTCGATTTTTAAAAAGTGGAAGTAACACCATTTTTAGACATGGAATTTCGTCCCGAAACTCATCCTGGTGTAAATTTTTGCATTTGGTTTAAAAAAAAAAAATTGGCTTCAAAAAACATTTTGGTTCCTGGGCAGTATTTTTCATGAACATTAAGTCATGCGTTTTCTTCCCCAGGCACTAAAAAAGCTCGATTTTTAAAAAGTGGAAGTAACACCATTTTTAGACATGGAATTTCGTCCCGAAACTCATCCTGGTGTCCATTTTTGCATTTGGTTTCAAAAAAAAAAAATTGGCTTCAAAAAACATTTTGGTTCCTGGGCAGCATTTTTCATGAACATTAAGTCATGCGTTTTCTTCCCCAGGCACCAAAAAGGCTAGATTTTTAAAAAGTGGAAGTAACACCATTTTTAGACATGGAATTTCGTCCCGAAACTCATCCTGGTGTCCGTTTTTGCATTTGGTTTCAAAAAAAAAAAATTGGCTTCAAAAAACATTTTGGTTCCTGGGCAGCATTTTTCATGAACATTAAGTCATGCGTTTTCTTCCCCAGGCACCAAAATGGCCCGATTTTTAAAAAGTGGAAGTAACACCATTTTTAGACATGGAATTTCGTCCCGAAACTCATCCTGGTGTCCGCTTTTGCATTTGGTTTCAAAAAAAAAATTGGCTTCAAAAAACATTTTGGTTCCTGGGCAGCATTTTTCATGAACATTAAGTCATGCGTTTTCTTCCCCAGGCACCAAAAAGGCTCGATTTTTAAAAAGTGGAAGTAACACCATTTTTAGACATGGAATTTCGTCCCGAAACTCATCCTGGTGTCCGTTTTTGCATTTGGTTTCAAAAAAAAAAATTGGCTTCAAAAAACATTTTGGTTCCTGGGCAGTATTTTTCATGAACATTAAGTCATGCGTTTTCTTCCCCAGGCACTAAAAAAGCTCGATTTTTAAAAAGTGGAAGTAACACCATTTTTAGACATGGAATTTCATCCCGAAACTCATCCTGGTGTCCATTTTTGCATTTGGTTTCAAAAAAAAAAAATTGGCTTCAAAAAACATTTTGGTTCCTGGGCAGCATTTTTCATGAACATTAAGTCATGCGTTTTCTTCCCCAGGCACCAAAAAGGCTCGATTTTTAAAAAGTGGAAGTAACACCATTTTTAGACATGGAATTTCGTCCCGAAACTCATCCTGGTGTCCGTTTTTGCATTTGGTTTCAAAAAAAAAAATTGGCTTCAAAAAACATTTTGGTTCCTGGGCAGTATTTTTCATGAACATTAAGTCATGCGTTTTCTTCCCCAGGCACTAAAAAGGCCCGATTTTTAAAAAGTGGAAGTAACACCAGTTTTAGACATGGAATTTCATCCCGAAACTCATCCTGGTGTCCGTTTTTGCATTTGGTTTCAAAAAAAAAATTGGCTTCAAAAAACATTTTGGTTCCTGGGCAGCATTTTTCATGAACATTAAGTCATGCGTTTTCTTCCCCAGGCACCAAAAAGGCTCGATTTTTAAAAAGTGGAAGTAACACCATTTTTAGACATGGAATTTCGTCCCGAAACTCATCCTGGTGTCCGTTTTTGCATTTGGTTTCAAAAAAAAAAAATTGGCTTCAGAAAACATTTTGGTTCCTGGACAGCATTTTTCATGAACATTAAGTCATGCGTTTTCTTCCCCAGGCACCAAAAAGGCTCGATTTTTAAAAAGTGGAAGTAACACCATTTTTAGACATGGAATTTCATCACGAAACTCATCCTGGTGTCCGTTTTTGCATTTGGTTTCAAAAAAAAAAATTGGCTTCAAAAAACATTTTGGTTCCTGGGCAGTATTTTTCATGAACATTAAGTCATGCGTTTTCTTCCCCAGGCACTAAAAAAGCTCGATTTTTAAAAAGTGGAAGTAACACCATTTTTAGACATGGAATTTCGTCCCGAAACTCATCCTGGTGTAAATTTTTGCATTTGGTTTAAAAAAAAAAAATTGGCTTCAAAAAACATTTTGGTTCCTGGGCAGTATTTTTCATGAACATTAAGTCATGCGTTTTCTTCCCCAGGCACTAAAAAAGCTCGATTTTTAAAAAGTGGAAGTAACACCATTTTTAGACATGGAATTTCGTCCCGAAACTCATCCTGGTGTCCATTTTTGCATTTGGTTTCAAAAAAAAAAAATTGGCTTCAAAAAACATTTTGGTTCCTGGGCAGCATTTTTCATGAACATTAAGTCATGCGTTTTCTTCCCCAGGCACCAAAAAGGCTAGATTTTTAAAAAGTGGAAGTAACACCATTTTTAGA
The DNA here is from genome assembly GCF_029215685.1 of Pituophis catenifer annectens. NCBI lineage: Eukaryota > Metazoa > Chordata > Lepidosauria > Squamata > Colubridae > Pituophis > Pituophis catenifer. The sequence continues at coordinate 8,733,294 of NW_027256897.1, read as the reverse complement.
CATGGAATTTCGTCCCGAAACTCATCCTGGTGTCCGTTTTTGCATTTGGTTTCAAAAAAAAAAAATTGGCTTCAAAAAACATTTTGGTTCCTGGGCAGCATTTTTCATGAACATTAAGTCATGCGTTTTCTTCCCCAGGCACCAAAATGGCCCGATTTTTAAAAAGTGGAAGTAACACCATTTTTAGACATGGAATTTCGTCCCGAAACTCATCCTGGTGTCCGCTTTTGCATTTGGTTTCAAAAAAAAAATTGGCTTCAAAAAACATTTTGGTTCCTGGGCAGCATTTTTCATGAACATTAAGTCATGCGTTTTCTTCCCCAGGCACCAAAAAGGCTCGATTTTTAAAAAGTGGAAGTAACACCATTTTTAGACATGGAATTTCGTCCCGAAACTCATCCTGGTGTCCGTTTTTGCATTTGGTTTCAAAAAAAAAAATTGGCTTCAAAAAACATTTTGGTTCCTGGGCAGTATTTTTCATGAACATTAAGTCATGCGTTTTCTTCCCCAGGCACTAAAAAAGCTCGATTTTTAAAAAGTGGAAGTAACACCATTTTTAGACATGGAATTTCATCCCGAAACTCATCCTGGTGTCCATTTTTGCATTTGGTTTCAAAAAAAAAAAATTGGCTTCAAAAAACATTTTGGTTCCTGGGCAGTATTTTTCATGAACATTAAGTCATGCGTTTTCTTCCCCAGGCACTAAAAAAGCTCGATTTTTGAAAAGTGGAAGTAACACCATTTTTAGACATGGAATTTCGTCCCGAAACTCATCCTGGTGTCCGCTTTTGCATTTGGTTTCAAAAAAAAAATTGGCTTCAAAAAACATTTTGCTTCCTGGGCAGCATTTTTCATGAACATTAAGTCATGCGTTTTCTTCCCCAGGCACCAAAAAGGCCCGATTTTTAAAAAGTGGAAGTAACACCAGTTTTAGACATGGAATTTCGTCCCGAAACTCATCCTGGTGTCCGTTTTTGCATTTGGTTTCAAAAAAAAAATTGGCTTCAAAAAACATTTTGGTTCCTGGGCAGCATTTTTCATGAACATTAAGTCATGCGTTTTCTTCCCCAGGCACCAAAAAGGCTCGATTTTTAAAAAGTGGAAGTAACACCATTTTTAGACATGGAATTTCGTCCCGAAACTCATCCTGGTGTCCGTTTTTGCATTTGGTTTCAAAAAAAAAATTGGCTTCAAAAAACATTTTGGTTCCTGGGCAGCATTTTTCATGAACATTAAGTCATGCGTTTTCTTCCCCAGGCACCAGAAAGGCTTGATTTTTAAAAAGTAGAAGTAACACCATTTTTAGATATGGAATTTCATCGTGAAACTCATCCTGGTGTCCGTTTTTGCATTTGGTTTAAAGAAACAAATTTTGGCTTCAAAAAACATTTTGGTTCCTGGGCAGGATTTTTCCTGACCGCGGAGTAAAGCGTTTTCTTCTCCTGGCACCAAAAAGGCTCGATTTTTAAAAAGTGGAAGCAACACCATTTTTAGACATGGAATTTCATCCCGAAACTCATCCTGGTGTCCGTTTTTGCATTTGGTTTCAAAAAAAAAAATTGGCTTCAAAAAACATTTTGGTTCCTGGGCGGCATTTTTCCTGACCGCGGAGTAAAGCGTTTTCTTCTCCTGGCACCAGAAAGGCTTGATTTTTAAAAAGTGGAAGCAACACCATTTTTAGACATGGAATTTCATCGTGAAACTCATCGTGGTGTCCGTTTTTGCATTTGGTTTAAAGAAACAAATTTTGGCTTCAAAAAACATTTTGGTCTTGGGCAGCATTTTTCCTGACCGCGGAGTAAAGCGTTTTCTTCTCCTGGCACCAAAAAGGCTTGATTTTTAAAAAGTAGAAGCAACACCATTTTTAGACATGGAATTTCATCCTGAAACTCATCCTGGTGTCCCTTTTTGCATTTGGTTTAAAGAAACAAATTTTGGCTTCAAAAAACATTTTGGTTCCTGGGCAGGATTTTTCCTGACCGCGGAGTAAAGCGTTTTCTTCTCCTGTCACCATAAAGGCTTCATTTTTAAAAAGTTGAAGCAACACCATATTTAGACATGGAATTTCATCCTGAAACTCATCCTGGTGTCCGTTTTTGCATTTGGTTTCAAAAAAAAAAATTAGCTTCAAAAAACATTTTGGTTCCTGGGCAGGATTTTTCCTGACCGCGGAGTAAAGCGTTTTCTTCTCCTGGCACCAGAAAGGCTTGATTTTTAAAAAGTGGAAGCAACACCATTTTTAGACATGGAATTTCATCGTGAAACTCATCGTGGTGTCCGTTTTTGCATTTGGTTTAAAGAAACAAATTTTGGCTTCAAAAAACATTTTGGTCCCTGGGCAGCATTTTTCCTGACCGCGGAGTAAAGCGTTTTCTTCTCCTGGCACCAAAAAGGCTTGATTTTTAAAAAGTACAAGCAACACCATTTTTAGACATGGAATTTCATCGTGAAACTCATCCTGGTGTCCGTTTTTGCATTTGGTTTCAAAAAAAAAATTTGGCTTCAAAAAACATTTTGGTTCCTGGGCAGGATTTTTCCTGACCGCGGAGTAAAGCGTTTTCTTCTCCTGGCACCATAAAGGCTCGATTTTTAAAAAGTTGAAGCAACACCATTTTTAGACATGGAATTTCATCCCGAAACTCATCCTGGTGTCCGTTTTTGCATTTGGTTTCAAAAAAAAAAAATTGGCTTCAAAAAACATTTTGGTTCCTGGGCAGGATTTTTCCTGACCGCGGAGTAAAGCGTTTTCTTCTCCTGTCACCAGAAAGGCTTGATTTTTAAAAAGTGGAAGCAACACCATTTTTAGACATGGAATTTCATCCTGAAACTCATCCTGGTGTCCCTTTTTGCATTTGGTTTAAAGAAACAAATTTTGGCTTCAAAAAACATTTTGGTTCCTGGGCAGTATTTTTCATGAACATTAAGTCATGCGTTTTCTTCCCCAGGCACTAAAAAAGCTCGATTTTTAAAAAGTGGAAGTAACACCATTTTTAGACATGGAATTTCGTCCCGAAACTCATCCTGGTGTCCATTTTTGCATTTGGTTTCAAAAAAAAAAAATTGGCTTCAAAAAACATTTTGGTTCCTGGGCAGCATTTTTCATGAACATTAAGTCATGCGTTTTCTTCCCCAGGCACCAAAAAGGCTAGATTTTTAAAAAGTGGAAGTAACACCATTTTTAGACATGGAATTTCGTCCCGAAACTCATCCTGGTGTCCGTTTTTGCATTTGGTTTCAAAAAAAAAAAATTGGCTTCAAAAAACATTTTGGTTCCTGGGCAGCATTTTTCATGAACATTAAGTCATGCGTTTTCTTCCCCAGGCACCAAAATGGCCCGATTTTTAAAAAGTGGAAGTAACACCATTTTTAGACATGGAATTTCGTCCCGAAACTCATCCTGGTGTCCGCTTTTGCATTTGGTTTCAAAAAAAAAATTGGCTTCAAAAAACATTTTGGTTCCTGGGCAGCATTTTTCATGAACATTAAGTCATGCGTTTTCTTCCCCAGGCACCAAAAAGGCTCGATTTTTAAAAAGTGGAAGTAACACCATTTTTAGACATGGAATTTCGTCCCGAAACTCATCCTGGTGTCCGTTTTTGCATTTGGTTTCAAAAAAAAAAATTGGCTTCAAAAAACATTTTGGTTCCTGGGCAGTATTTTTCATGAACATTAAGTCATGCGTTTTCTTCCCCAGGCACTAAAAAAGCTCGATTTTTAAAAAGTGGAAGTAACACCATTTTTAGACATGGAATTTCATCCCGAAACTCATCCTGGTGTCCATTTTTGCATTTGGTTTCAAAAAAAAAAAATTGGCTTCAAAAAACATTTTGGTTCCTGGGCAGTATTTTTCATGAACATTAAGTCATGCGTTTTCTTCCCCAGGCACTAAAAAAGCTCGATTTTTGAAAAGTGGAAGTAACACCATTTTTAGACATGGAATTTCGTCCCGAAACTCATCCTGGTGTCCGCTTTTGCATTTGGTTTCAAAAAAAAAATTGGCTTCAAAAAACATTTTGCTTCCTGGGCAGCATTTTTCATGAACATTAAGTCATGCGTTTTCTTCCCCAGGCACCAAAAAGGCCCGATTTTTAAAAAGTGGAAGTAACACCAGTTTTAGACATGGAATTTCGTCCCGAAACTCATCCTGGTGTCCGTTTTTGCATTTGGTTTCAAAAAAAAAATTGGCTTCAAAAAACATTTTGGTTCCTGGGCAGCATTTTTCATGAACATTAAGTCATGCGTTTTCTTCCCCAGGCACCAAAAAGGCTCGATTTTTAAAAAGTGGAAGTAACACCATTTTTAGACATGGAATTTCGTCCCGAAACTCATCCTGGTGTCCGTTTTTGCATTTGGTTTCAAAAAAAAAATTGGCTTCAAAAAACATTTTGGTTCCTGGGCAGCATTTTTCATGAACATTAAGTCATGCGTTTTCTTCCCCAGGCACCAGAAAGGCTTGATTTTTAAAAAGTAGAAGTAACACCATTTTTAGATATGGAATTTCATCGTGAAACTCATCCTGGTGTCCGTTTTTGCATTTGGTTTAAAGAAACAAATTTTGGCTTCAAAAAACATTTTGGTTCCTGGGCAGGATTTTTCCTGACCGCGGAGTAAAGCGTTTTCTTCTCCTGGCACCAAAAAGGCTCGATTTTTAAAAAGTGGAAGCAACACCATTTTTAGACATGGAATTTCATCCCGAAACTCATCCTGGTGTCCGTTTTTGCATTTGGTTTCAAAAAAAAAAATTGGCTTCAAAAAACATTTTGGTTCCTGGGCGGCATTTTTCCTGACCGCGGAGTAAAGCGTTTTCTTCTCCTGGCACCAGAAAGGCTTGATTTTTAAAAAGTGGAAGCAACACCATTTTTAGACATGGAATTTCATCGTGAAACTCATCGTGGTGTCCGTTTTTGCATTTGGTTTAAAGAAACAAATTTTGGCTTCAAAAAACATTTTGGTCTTGGGCAGCATTTTTCCTGACCGCGGAGTAAAGCGTTTTCTTCTCCTGGCACCAAAAAGGCTTGATTTTTAAAAAGTAGAAGCAACACCATTTTTAGACATGGAATTTCATCCTGAAACTCATCCTGGTGTCCCTTTTTGCATTTGGTTTAAAGAAACAAATTTTGGCTTCAAAAAACATTTTGGTTCCTGGGCAGGATTTTTCCTGACCGCGGAGTAAAGCGTTTTCTTCTCCTGTCACCATAAAGGCTTCATTTTTAAAAAGTTGAAGCAACACCATATTTAGACATGGAATTTCATCCTGAAACTCATCCTGGTGTCCGTTTTTGCATTTGGTTTCAAAAAAAAAAATTAGCTTCAAAAAACATTTTGGTTCCTGGGCAGGATTTTTCCTGACCGCGGAGTAAAGCGTTTTCTTCTCCTGGCACCAGAAAGGCTTGATTTTTAAAAAGTGGAAGCAACACCATTTTTAGACATGGAATTTCATCGTGAAACTCATCGTGGTGTCCGTTTTTGCATTTGGTTTAAAGAAACAAATTTTGGCTTCAAAAAACATTTTGGTCCCTGGGCAGCATTTTTCCTGACCGCGGAGTAAAGCGTTTTCTTCTCCTGGCACCAAAAAGGCTTGATTTTTAAAAAGTACAAGCAACACCATTTTTAGACATGGAATTTCATCGTGAAACTCATCCTGGTGTCCGTTTTTGCATTTGGTTTCAAAAAAAAAATTTGGCTTCAAAAAACATTTTGGTTCCTGGGCAGGATTTTTCCTGACCGCGGAGTAAAGCGTTTTCTTCTCCTGGCACCATAAAGGCTCGATTTTTAAAAAGTTGAAGCAACACCATTTTTAGACATGGAATTTCATCCCGAAACTCATCCTGGTGTCCGTTTTTGCATTTGGTTTCAAAAAAAAAAAATTGGCTTCAAAAAACATTTTGGTTCCTGGGCAGGATTTTTCCTGACCGCGGAGTAAAGCGTTTTCTTCTCCTGTCACCAGAAAGGCTTGATTTTTAAAAAGTGGAAGCAACACCATTTTTAGACATGGAATTTCATCCTGAAACTCATCCTGGTGTCCCTTTTTGCATTTGGTTTAAAGAAACAAATTTTGGCTTCAAAAAACATTTTGGTTCCTGGGCAGGATTTTTCCTGACCGCGGAGTAAAGCGTTTTCTTCTCCTGGCACCATAAAGGCTTCATTTTTAAAAAGTTGAAGCAACACCATATTTAGACATGGAATTTCATCCTGAAACTCATCCTGGTGTCCGTTTTTGCATTTGGTTTCAAAAAAAAAATTAGCTTCAAAAAACATTTTGGTTCCTGGGCAGGATTTTTCCTGACCGCGGAGTAAAGCGTTTTCTTCTCCTGGCACCAGAAAGGCTTGATTTTTAAAAAGTGGAAGCAACACCATTTTTAGACATGGAATTTCATCGTGAAACTCATCGTGGTGTCCGTTCTTGCATTTGGTTTAAAGAAACAAATTTTGGCTTCAAAAAACATTTTGGTCCCTGGGCAGCATTTTTCCTGACCGCGGAGTAAAGCGTTTTCTTCTCCTGGCACCAAAAAGGCTTGATTTTTAAAAAGTACAAGCAACACCATTTTTAGACATGGAATTTCATCCTGAAACTCATCCTGGTGTCCGTTTTTGCATTTGGTTTCAAAAAAAAAATTTGGCTTCAAAAAACATTTTGGTTCCTGGGCAGGATTTTTCCTGACCGCGGAGTAAAGCGTTTTCTTCTCCTGGCACCAGAAAGGCTTGATTTTTAAAAAGTAGAAGTAACACCATTTTTAGATATGGAATTTCATCGTGAAACTCATCCTGGTGTCCGTTTTTGCATTTGGTTTAAAGAAACAAATTTTGGCTTCAAAAAACATTTTGGTTCCTGGGCAGGATTTTTCCTGACCGCGGCGTAAAGCGTTTTCTTCTCCTGGCACCAGAAAGGCTTGATTTTTAAAAAGTGGAAGCAACACCATTTTTAGACATGGAATTTCATCGTGAAACTCATCGTGGTGTCCGTTTTTGCATTTGGTTTAAAGAAACAAATTTTGGCTTCAAAAAACATTTTGGTCCCTGGGCAGCATTTTTCCTGACCGCGGAGTAAAGCGTTTTCTTCTCCTGGCACCAAAAAGGCTTGATTTTTAAAAAGTAGAAGCAACACCATTTTTAGACATGGAATTTCATCCTGAAACTCATCCTGGTGTCCCTTTTTGCATTTGGTTTAAAGAAACAAATTTTGGCTTCAAAAAACATTTTGGTTCCTGGGCAGGATTTTTCCTGACCGCGGAGTAAAGCGTTTTCTTCTCCTGGCACCAGAAAGGCTTGATTTTTAAAAAGTGGAAGCAACAACATTTTTAGACATGGAATTTCATCCTGAAACTCATCCTGGTGTCCGTTTTTGCATTTGGTTTAAAGAAACAAATTTTGGCTTCAAAAAACATTTTGGTTCCTGGGCAGGATTTTTCCTGACCGCGGAGTAAAGCGTTTTCTTCTCCTGGCACCAAAAAGGCTCGATTTTTAAAAAGTGGAAGCAACACCATTTTTAGACATGGAATTTCATCCTGAAACTCATCCTGGTGTCCGTTTTTGCATTTGGTTTCAAAAAAAAAAATTGGCTTCAAAAAACATTTTGGTTCCTGGGCGGCATTTTTCCTGACCGCGGAGTAAAGCGTTTTCTTCTCCTGGCACCAGAAAGGTTTGATTTTTAAAAAGTGGAAGCAACACCATTTTTAGACATGGAATTTCATCCTGAAACTCATCCTGGTGTCCGTTTTTGCATTTGGTTTCAAAAAAAAAATTTGGCTTCAAAAAACATTTTGGTTCCTGGGCAGGATTTTTCCTGAACGCGTAGTAAAGCGTTTTCTTCTCCTGGCACCAAAAAGGCTTGATTTTTAAAAAGTAGAAGCAACACCATTTTTAGACATGGAATTTCATCCTGAAACTCATCCTGGTGTCCGTTTTTGCATTTGGTTTAAAGAAACACATTTTGGCTTCAAAAAACATTTTGGTTCCTGGGCAGGATTTTTCCTGACCGCGGAGTAAAGCGTTTTCTTCTCCTGGCACCATAAAGGCTCGATTTTTAAAAAGTTGAAGCAACACCATTTTTAGACATGGAATTTCATCCCGAAACTCATCCTGGTGTCCGTTTTTGCATTTGGTTTCAAAAAAAAAAAATGGCTTCAAAAAACATTTTGGTTCCTGGGCAGGATTTTTCCTGACCGCGTAGTAAAGCGTTTTCTTCTCCCTGCACCAAAAAGGCTCGATTTTTAAAAAGTGGAAGCAACACCATTTTTAGACATGGAATTTCATCCTGAAACTCATCCTGGTGTCCGTTTTTGCATTTGGTTTCAAAAAAAAAAAATTGGCATCAAAAAACATTTTGGTTCCTGGGCAGGATTTTTCCTGACCGCGGAGTAAAGCGTTTTCTTCTCCTGGCACGAGAAAGGCTTGATTTTTAAAAAGTGGAAGCAACAACATTTTTAGACATGGAATTTCATCGTGAAACTCATCGTGGTGTCCGTTTTTGCATTTGGTTTAAAGAAACAAATTTTGGCTTCAAAAAACATTTTGGTCCCTGGGCAGCATTTTTCCTGACCGCGGAGTAAAGCGTTTTCTTCTCCTGGCACCAAAAAGGCTTGATTTTTAAAAAGTAGAAGCAACACCATTTTTAGACATGGAATTTCATCCTGAAACTCATCCTGGTGTCCCTTTTTGCATTTGGTTTAAAGAAACAAATTTTGGCTTCAAAAAACATTTTGGTCCCTGGGCAGCATTTTTCCTGACCGCGGAGTAAAGCGTTTTCTTCTCCTGGCACCAGAAAGGCTTGATTTTTAAAAAGTGGAAGCAACACCATTTTTAGACATGGAATTTCATCCTGAAACTCATCCTGGTGTCCGTTTTTGCATTTGGTTTCAAAAAAAAAAATTGGCTTCAAAAAACATTTTGGTTCCTGGGCAGGATTTTTCCTGACCGCGGAGTAAAGCGTTTTCTTCTCCTGGCACCAAAAAGGCTTGATTTTTAAAAAGTGGAAGCAACACCATTTTTAGACATGGAATTTCATCCTGAAACTCATCCTGGTGTCCGTTTTTGCATTTGGTTTAAAGAAACAAATTTTGGCTTCAAAAAAAATTTTGGTTCCTGGGCAGGATTTTTCCTGACCACGGAGTAAAGCGTTTTCTTCTCCTGGCACCAAAAAGTCTTGATTTTTAAAAAGTAGAAGCAACACCATTTTTAGACATGGAATTTCATCCTGAAACTCATCCTGGTGTCCGTTTTTGCATTTGGTTTAAAGAAACAAATTTTGGCTTCAAAAATCATTTTGGTTCCTGGGCAGGATTTTTCCTGTCCGCGGAGTAAAGCGTTTTCTTCTCCTGGCACGAGAAAGGCTTGATTTTTAAAAAGTGGAAGCAACAACATTTTTAGACATGGAATTTCATCGTGAAACTCATCCTGGTGTCCATTTTTGCATTTGGTTTCAAAAAAAAAAAATTGGCTTCAAAAAACATTTTGGTTCCTGGGCAGCATTTTTCATGAACATTAAGTCATGCGTTTTCTTCCCCAGGCACCAAAAAGGCTCGATTTTTAAAAAGTGGAAGTAACACCATTTTTAGACATGGAATTTCGTCCCGAAACTCATCCTGGTGTCCGTTTTTGCATTTGGTTTCAAAAAAAAAAAATTGGCTTCAAAAAACATTTTGGTTCCTGGGCAGCATTTTTCATGAACATTAAGTCATGCGTTTTCTTCCCCAGGCACCAAAAAGGCTCGATTTTTAAAAAGTGGAAGTAACACCAGTTTTAGACATGGAATTTCGTCCCGAAACTCATCCTGGTGTACGTTTTTGCATTTGGTTTCAAAAAAAAAAAATTGGCTTCAAAAAACATTTTGGTTCCTGGGCAGCATTTTTCATGAACATTAAGTCATGCGTTTTCTTCCCCAGGCACTAAAAAAGCTCGATTTTTAAAAAGTGGAAGTAACACCATTTTTAGACATGGAATTTCGTCCCGAAACTCATCCTGGTGTCCATTTTTGCATTTGGTTTCAAAAAAAAAATTGGCTTCAAAAAACATTTTGGTTCCTGGGCAGTATTTTTCATGAACATTAAGTCATGCGTTTTCTTCCCCAGGCACTAAAAAAGCTCGATTTTTAAAAAGTGGAAGTAACACCATTTTTAGACATGGAATTTCGTCCCGAAACTCATCCTGGTGTCCATTTTTGCATTTGGTTTCAAAAAAAAAAAATTGGCTTCAAAAAACATTTTGGTTCCTGGGCAGCATTTTTCATGAACATTAAGTCATGCGTTTTCTTCCCCAGGCACCAAAAAGGCTAGATTTTTAAAAAGTGGAAGTAACACCATTTTTAGACATGGAATTTCGTCCCGAAACTCATCCTGGTGTCCGTTTTTGCATTTGGTTTCAAAAAAAAAAAATTGGCTTCAAAAAACATTTTGGTTCCTGGGCAGCATTTTTCATGAACATTAAGTCATGCGTTTTCTTCCCCAGGCACCAAAAAGGCTCGATTTTTAAAAAGTGGAAGTAACACCAGTTTTAGACATGGAATTTCGTCCCGAAACTCATCCTGGTGTACGTTTTTGCATTTGGTTTCAAAAAAAAAAAATTGGCTTCAAAAAACATTTTGGTTCCTGGGCAGCATTTTTCATGAACATTAAGTCATGCGTTTTCTTCCCCAGGCACCAAAAAGGCTCGATTTTTAAAAAGTGGAAGTAACACCATTTTTAGACATGGAATTTCATCACGAAACTCATCCTGGTGTCCGTTTTTGCATTTGGTTTCAAAAAAAAAAATTGGCTTCAAAAAACATTTTGGTTCCTGGGCAGTATTTTTCATGAACAATAAGTCATGCGTTTTCTTCCCTAGGCACTAAAAAAGCTAGATTTTTAAAAAGTGGAAGTAACACCATTTTTAGACATGGAATTTCGTCCCGAAACTCATCCTGGTGTCCATTTTTGCATTTGGTTTCAAAAAAAAAAAATTGGCTTCAAAAAACATTTTGGTTCCTGGACAGCATTTTTCATGAACATTAAATCATGCGTTTTCTTCCCCAGGCACCAAAAAGGCTAGATTTTTAAAAAGTGGAAGTAACACCATTTTTAGACATGGAATTTCGTCCCGAAACTCATCCTGGTGTCCATTTTTGCATTTGGTTTCAAAAAAAAAATTGGCTTCAAAAAACATTTTGGTTCCTGGGCAGCATTTTTCATGAACATTAAGTCATGCGTTTTCTTCCCCAGGCACCAAAAAGGCTAGATTTTTAAAAAGTGGAAGTAACACCATTTTTAGACATGGAATTTCGTCCCGAAACTCATCCTGGTGTCCGTTTTTGCATTTGGTTTCAAAAAAAAAAAATTGGCTTCAAAAAACATTTTGGTTCCTGGGCAGCATTTTTCATGAACATTAAGTCATGCGTTTTCTTCCCCAGGCACCAAAATGGCCCGATTTTTAAAAAGTGGAAGTAACACCATTTTTAGACATGGAATTTCGTCCCGAAACTCATCCTGGTGTCCGCTTTTGCATTTGGTTTCAAAAAAAAAATTGGCTTCAAAAAACATTTTGGTTCCTGGGCAGCATTTTTCATGAACATTAAGTCATGCGTTTTCTTCCCCAGGCACCAAAAAGGCCCGATTTTTAAAAAGTGGAAGTAACACCAGTTTTAGACATGGAATTTCATCCCGAAACTCATCCTGGTGTCCGTTTTTGCATTTGGTTTCAAAAAAAAAATTGGCTTCAAAAAACATTTTGGTTCCTGGGCAGCATTTTTCATGAACATTAAGTCATGCGTTTTCTTCCCCAGGCACCAAAAAGGCTCGATTTTTAAAAAGTGGAAGTAACACCATTTTTAGACATGGAATTTCGTCCCGAAACTCATCCTGGTGTCCGTTTTTGCATTTGGTTTCAAAAAAAAAAAATTGGCTTCAAAAAACATTTTGGTTCCTGGACAGCATTTTTCATGAACATTAAGTCATGCGTTTTCTTCCCCAGGCACCAAAAAGGCTCGATTTTTAAAAAGTGGAAGTAACACCATTTTTAGACATGGAATTTCATCACGAAACTCATCCTGGTGTCCGTTTTTGCATTTGGTTTCAAAAAAAAAAATTGGCTTCAAAAAACATTTTGGTTCCTGGGCAGTATTTTTCATGAACATTAAGTCATGCGTTTTCTTCCCCAGGCACTAAAAAAGCTCGATTTTTAAAAAGTGGAAGTAACACCATTTTTAGACATGGAATTTCGTCCCGAAACTCATCCTGGTGTCCATTTTTGCATTTGGTTTAAAAAAAAAAAATTGGCTTCAAAAAACATTTTGGTTCCTGGGCAGTATTTTTCATGAACATTAAGTCATGCGTTTTCTTCCCCAGGCACTAAAAAAGCTCGATTTTTAAAAAGTGGAAGTAACACCATTTTTAGACATGGAATTTCGTCCCGAAACTCATTCTGGTGTCCATTTTTGCATTTGGTTTCAAAAAAAAAAAATTGGCTTCAAAAAACATTTTGGTTCCTGGGCAGCATTTTTCATGAACATTAAGTCATGCGTTTTCTTCCCCAGGCACCAAAAAGGCTAGATTTTTAAAAAGTGGAAGTAACACCATTTTTAGACATGGAATTTCGTCCCGAAACTCATCCTGGTGTCCGTTTTTGCATTTGGTTTCAAAAAAAAAAAATTGGCTTCAAAAAATATTTTGGTTCCTGGGCAGCATTTTTCATGAACATTAAGTCATGCGTTTTCTTCCCCAGGCACCAAAATGGCCCGATTTTTAAAAAGTGGAAGTAACACCATTTTTAGACATGGAATTTCGTCCCGAAACTCATCCTGGTGTCCGCTTTTGCATTTGGTTTCAAAAAAAAAATTGGCTTCAAAAAACATTTTGGTTCCTGGGCAGCATTTTTCATGAACATTAAGTCATGCGTTTTCTTCCCCAGGCACCAAAAAGGCTCGATTTTTAAAAAGTGGAAGTAACACCATTTTTAGACATGGAATATCGTCCCGAAACTCATCCTGGTGTCCGTTTTTGCATTTGGTTTCAAAAAAAAAAAATTGGCTTCAAAAAACATTTTGGTTCCTGGACAGCATTTTTCATGAACATTAAGTCATGCGTTTTCTTCCCCAGGCACCAAAAAGGCTCGATTTTTAAAAAGTGGAAGTAACACCATTTTTAGACATGGAATTTCATCACGAAACTCATCCTGGTGTCCGTTTTTGCATTTGGTTTCAAAAAAAAAAATTGGCTTCAAAAAACATTTTGGTTCCTGGGCAGTATTTTTCATGAACATTAAGTCATGCGTTTTCTTCCCCAGGCACCAAAAAGGCTCGATTTTTAAAAAGTGGAAGTAACACCATTTTTAGACATGGAATTTCATCACGAAACTCATCCTGGTGTCCGTTTTTGCATTTGGTTTCAAAAAAAAAAATTGGCTTCAAAAAACATTTTGGTTCCTGGGCAGTATTTTTCATGAACATTAAGTCATGCGTTTTCTTCCCCAGGCACTAAAAAAGCTCGATTTTTAAAAAGTGGAAGTAACACCATTTTTAGACATGGAATTTCATCCCGAAACTCATCCTGGTGTCCATTTTTGCATTTGGTTTCAAAAAAAAAAAATTGGCTTCAAAAAACATTTTGGTTCCTGGGCAGTATTTTTCATGAACATTAAGTCATGCGTTTTCTTCCCCAGGCACTAAAAAAGCTCGATTTTTGAAAAGTGAAAGTAACACCATTTTTAGACATGGAATTTCGTCCCGAAACTCATCCTGGTGTCCGCTTTTGCATTTGGTTTCAAAAAAAAAATTGGCTTCAAAAAACATTTTGGTTCCTGGGCAGCATTTTTCATGAACATTAAGTCATGCATTTTCTTCCCCAGGCACCAAAAAGGCTCGATTTTTAAAAAGTGGAAGTAACACCATTTTTAGACATGGAATTTCGTCCCGAAACTCATCCTGGTGTCCGTTTTTGCATTTGGTTTCAAAAAAAAAAAAAATGGCTTCAAAAAACATTTTGGTTCCTGGACAGCATTTTTCATGAACATTAAGTCATGCGTTTTCTTCCCCAGGCACCAAAAAGGCCCGATTTTTAAAAAGTGGAAGTAACACCATTTTTAGACATGGAATTTCGTCCCGAAACTCATCCTGGTGTCCATTTTTGCATTTGGTTTCAAAAAAAAAAAATTGGCTTCAAAAAACATTTTGGTTCCTGGGCAGCATTTTTCATGAACATTAAGTCATGCGTTTTCTTCCCCAGGCACCAAAATGGCCCGATTTTTAAAAAGTGGAAGTAACACCATTTTTAGACATGGAATTTCGTCCCGAAACTCATCCTGGTGTCCGCTTTTGCATTTGGTTTCAAAAAAAAAATTGGCTTCAAAAAACATTTTGGTTCCTGGGCAGCATTTTTCATGAACATTAAGTCATGCGTTTTCTTCCCCAGGCACTAAAAAGGCCCGATTTTTAAAAAGTGGAAGTAACACCAGTTTTAGACATGGAATTTCATCCCGAAACTCATCCTGGTGTCCGTTTTTGCATTTGGTTTCAAAAAAAAAATTGGCTTCAAAAAACATTTTGGTTCCTGGGCAGCATTTTTCATGAACATTAAGTCATGCGTTTTCTTCCCCAGGCACCAAAAAGGCTCGATTTTTAAAAAGTGGAAGTAACACCATTTTTAGACATGGAATTTCGTCCCGAAACTCATCCTGGTGTCCGTTTTTGCATTTGGTTTCAAAAAAAAAAAATTGGCTTCAGAAAACATTTTGGTTCCTGGACAGCATTTTTCATGAACATTAAGTCATGCGTTTTCTTCCCCAGGCACCAAAAAGGCTCGATTTTTAAAAAGTGGAAGTAACACCATTTTTAGACATGGAATTTCATCACGAAACTCATCCTGGTGTCCGTTTTTGCATTTGGTTTCAAAAAAAAAAATTGGCTTCAAAAAACATTTTGGTTCCTGGGCAGTATTTTTCATGAACATTAAGTCATGCGTTTTCTTCCCCAGGCACTAAAAAAGCTCGATTTTTAAAAAGTGGAAGTAACACCATTTTTAGACATGGAATTTCGTCCCGAAACTCATCCTGGTGTAAATTTTTGCATTTGGTTTAAAAAAAAAAAATTGGCTTCAAAAAACATTTTGGTTCCTGGGCAGTATTTTTCATGAACATTAAGTCATGCGTTTTCTTCCCCAGGCACTAAAAAAGCTCGATTTTTAAAAAGTGGAAGTAACACCATTTTTAGACATGGAATTTCGTCCCGAAACTCATCCTGGTGTCCATTTTTGCATTTGGTTTCAAAAAAAAAAAATTGGCTTCAAAAAACATTTTGGTTCCTGGGCAGCATTTTTCATGAACATTAAGTCATGCGTTTTCTTCCCCAGGCACCAAAAAGGCTAGATTTTTAAAAAGTGGAAGTAACACCATTTTTAGACATGGAATTTCGTCCCGAAACTCATCCTGGTGTCCGTTTTTGCATTTGGTTTCAAAAAAAAAAAATTGGCTTCAAAAAACATTTTGGTTCCTGGGCAGCATTTTTCATGAACATTAAGTCATGCGTTTTCTTCCCCAGGCACCAAAATGGCCCGATTTTTAAAAAGTGGAAGTAACACCATTTTTAGACATGGAATTTCGTCCCGAAACTCATCCTGGTGTCCGCTTTTGCATTTGGTTTCAAAAAAAAAATTGGCTTCAAAAAACATTTTGGTTCCTGGGCAGCATTTTTCATGAACATTAAGTCATGCGTTTTCTTCCCCAGGCACCAAAAAGGCTCGATTTTTAAAAAGTGGAAGTAACACCATTTTTAGACATGGAATTTCGTCCCGAAACTCATCCTGGTGTCCGTTTTTGCATTTGGTTTCAAAAAAAAAAATTGGCTTCAAAAAACATTTTGGTTCCTGGGCAGTATTTTTCATGAACATTAAGTCATGCGTTTTCTTCCCCAGGCACTAAAAAAGCTCGATTTTTAAAAAGTGGAAGTAACACCATTTTTAGACATGGAATTTCATCCCGAAACTCATCCTGGTGTCCATTTTTGCATTTGGTTTCAAAAAAAAAAAATTGGCTTCAAAAAACATTTTGGTTCGTGGGCAGTATTTTTCATGAACATTAAGTCATGCGTTTTCTTCCCCAGGCACTAAAAAAGCTCGATTTTTGAAAAGTGGAAGTAACACCATTTTTAGACATGGAATTTCGTCCCGAAACTCATCCTGGTGTCCGCTTTTGCATTTGGTTTCAAAAAAAAAATTGGCTTCAAAAAACATTTTGCTTCCTGGGCAGCATTTTTCATGAACATTAAGTCATGCGTTTTCTTCCCCAGGCACCAAAAAGGCCCGATTTTTAAAAAGTGGAAGTAACACCAGTTTTAGACATGGAATTTCGTCCCGAAACTCATCCTGGTGTCCGTTTTTGCATTTGGTTTCAAAAAAAAAATTGGCTTCAAAAAACATTTTGGTTCCTGGGCAGCATTTTTCATGAACATTAAGTCATGCGTTTTCTTCCCCAGGCACCAAAAAGGCTCGATTTTTAAAAAGTGGAAGTAACACCATTTTTAGACATGGAATTTCGTCCCGAAACTCATCCTGGTGTCCGTTTTTGCATTTGGTTTCAAAAAAAAAATTGGCTTCAAAAAACATTTTGGTTCCTGGGCAGCATTTTTCATGAACATTAAGTCATGCGTTTTCTTCCCCAGGCACCAGAAAGGCTTGATTTTTAAAAAGTAGAAGTAACACCATTTTTAGATATGGAATTTCATCGTGAAACTCATCCTGGTGTCCGTTTTTGCATTTGGTTTAAAGAAACAAATTTTGGCTTCAAAAAACATTTTGGTTCCTGGGCAGGATTTTTCCTGACCGCGGAGTAAAGCGTTTTCTTCTCCTGGCACCAAAAAGGCTCGATTTTTAAAAAGTGGAAGCAACACCATTTTTAGACATGGAATTTCATCCCGAAACTCATCCTGGTGTCCGTTTTTGCATTTGGTTTCAAAAAAAAAAATTGGCTTCAAAAAACATTTTGGTTCCTGGGCGGCATTTTTCCTGACCGCGGAGTAAAGCGTTTTCTTCTCCTGGCACCAGAAAGGCTTGATTTTTAAAAAGTGGAAGCAACACCATTTTTAGACATGGAATTTCATCGTGAAACTCATCGTGGTGTCCGTTTTTGCATTTGGTTTAAAGAAACAAATTTTGGCTTCAAAAAACATTTTGGTCTTGGGCAGCATTTTTCCTGACCGCGGAGTAAAGCGTTTTCTTCTCCTGGCACCAAAAAGGCTTGATTTTTAAAAAGTAGAAGCAACACCATTTTTAGACATGGAATTTCATCCTGAAACTCATCCTGGTGTCCCTTTTTGCATTTGGTTTAAAGAAACAAATTTTGGCTTCAAAAAACATTTTGGTTCCTGGGCAGGATTTTTCCTGACCGCGGAGTAAAGCGTTTTCTTCTCCTGGCACCATAAAGGCTTCATTTTTAAAAAGTTGAAGCAACACCATATTTAGACATGGAATTTCATCCTGAAACTCATCCTGGTGTCCGTTTTTGCATTTGGTTTCAAAAAAAAAAATTAGCTTCAAAAAACATTTTGGTTCCTGGGCAGGATTTTTCCTGACCGCGGAGTAAAGCGTTTTCTTCTCCTGGCACCAGAAAGGCTTGATTTTTAAAAAGTGGAAGCAACACCATTTTTAGACATGGAATTTCATCGTGAAACTCATCGTGGTGTCCGTTTTTGCATTTGGTTTAAAGAAACAAATTTTGGCTTCAAAAAACATTTTGGTCCCTGGGCAGCATTTTTCCTGACCGCGGAGTAAAGCGTTTTCTTCTCCTGGCACCAAAAAGGCTTGATTTTTAAAAAGTACAAGCAACACCATTTTTAGACATGGAATTTCATCCTGAAACTCATCCTGGTGTCCGTTTTTGCATTTGGTTTCAAAAAAAAAATTTGGCTTCAAAAAACATTTTGGTTCCTGGGCAGGATTTTTCCTGACCGCGGAGTAAAGCGTTTTCTTCTCCTGGCACCATAAAGGCTTCATTTTTAAAAAGTTGAAGCAACACCATATTTAGACATGGAATTTCATCCTGAAACTCATCCTGGTGTCCGTTTTTGCATTTGGTTTCAAAAAAAAAATTTAGCTTCAAAAAACATTTTGGTTCCTGGGCAGGATTTTTCCTGACCGCGGAGTAAAGCGTTTTCTTCTCCTGGCACCAGAAAGGCTTGATTTTTAAAAAGTGGAAGCAACAACATTTTTAGACATGGAATTTCATCGTGAAACTCATCGTGGTGTCCGTTTTTGCATTTGGTTTAAAGAAACAAATTTTGGCTTCAAAAAACATTTTGGTCCCTGGGCAGGATTTTTCCTGACCGCGGAGTAAAGCGTTTTCTTCTCCTGGCACCATAAAGGCTCGATTTTTAAAAAGTTGAAGCAACACCATTTTTAGACATGGAATTTCATCCCGAAACTCATCCTGGTGTCCGTTTTTGCATTTGGTTTCAAAAAAAAAAAATTGGCTTCAAAAAACATTTTGGTTCCTGGGCAGGATTTTTCCTGACCGCGGAGTAAAGCGTTTTCTTCTCCTGTCACCAGAAAGGCTTGATTTTTAAAAAGTGGAAGCAACACCATTTTTAGACATGGAATTTCATCCTGAAACTCATCCTGGTGTCCGTTTTTGCATTTGGTTTAAAGAAACAAATTTTGGCTTCAAAAAACATTTTGGTTCCTGGGCAGGATTTTTCCTGACCGCGGAGTAAAGCGTTTTCTTCTCCTGGCACCATAAAGGCTTCATTTTTAAAAAGTTGAAGCAACACCATATTTAGACATGGAATTTCATCCTGAAACTCATCCTGGTGTCCGTTTTTGCATTTGGTTTCAAAAAAAAAAATTAGCTTCAAAAAACATTTTGGTTCCTGGGCAGGATTTTTCCTGACCGCGGAGTAAAGCGTTTTCTTCTCCTGGCACCAGAAAGGCTTGATTTTTAAAAAGTGGAAGCAACACCATTTTTAGACATGGAATTTCATCGTGAAACTCATCGTGGTGTCCGTTCTTGCATTTGGTTTAAAGAAACAAATTTTGGCTTCAAAAAACATTTTGGTCCCTGGGCAGCATTTTTCCTGACCGCGGAGTAAAGCGTTTTCTTCTCCTGGCACCAAAAAGGCTTGATTTTTAAAAAGTACAAGCAACACCATTTTTAGACATGGAATTTCATCCTGAAACTCATCCTGGTGTCCGTTTTTGCATTTGGTTTCAAAAAAAAAATTTGGCTTCAAAAAACATTTTGGTTCCTGGGCAGGATTTTTCCTGACCGCGGAGTAAAGCGTTTTCTTCTCCTGGCACCAGAAAGGCTTGATTTTTAAAAAGTAGAAGTAACACCATTTTTAGATATGGAATTTCATCGTGAAACTCATCCTGGTGTCCGTTTTTGCATTTGGTTTAAAGAAACAAATTTTGGCTTCAAAAAACATTTTGGTTCCTGGGCAGGATTTTTCCTGACCGCGGCGTAAAGCGTTTTCTTCTCCTGGCACCAAAAAGGCTCGATTTTTAAAAAGTGGAAGCAACACCATTTTTAGACATGGAATTTCATCCCGAAACTCATCCTGGTGTCCGTTTTTGCATTTGGTTTCAAAAAAAAAAATTGGCTTCAAAAAACATTTTGGTTCCTGGGCGGCATTTTTCCTGACCGCGGAGTAAAGCGTTTTCTTCTCCTGGCACCAGAAAGGCTTGATTTTTAAAAAGTGGAAGCAACACCATTTTTAGACATGGAATTTCATCGTGAAACTCATCGTGGTGTCCGTTTTTGCATTTGGTTTAAAGAAACAAATTTTGGCTTCAAAAAACATTTTGGTCCCTGGGCAGCATTTTTCCTGACCGCGGAGTAAAGCGTTTTCTTCTCCTGGCACCAAAAAGGCTTGATTTTTAAAAAGTAGAAGCAACACCATTTTTAGACATGGAATTTCATCCTGAAACTCATCCTGGTGTCCCTTTTTGCATTTGGTTTAAAGAAACAAATTTTGGCTTCAAAAAACATTTTGGTTCCTGGGCAGGATTTTTCCTGACCGCGGAGTAAAGCGTTTTCTTCTCCTGGCACCAGAAAGGCTTGATTTTTAAAAAGTGGAAGCAACAACATTTTTAGACATGGAATTTCATCCTGAAACTCATCCTGGTGTCCGTTTTTGCATTTGGTTTAAAGAAACAAATTTTGGCTTCAAAAAACATTTTGGTTCCTGGGCAGGATTTTTCCTGACCGCGGAGTAAAGCGTTTTCTTCTCCTGGCACCAAAAAGGCTCGATTTTTAAAAAGTGGAAGCAACACCATTTTTAGACATGGAATTTCATCCTGAAACTCATCCTGGTGTCCGTTTTTGCATTTGGTTTCAAAAAAAAAAATTGGCTTCAAAAAACATTTTGGTTCCTGGGCGGCATTTTTCCTGACCGCGGAGTAAAGCGTTTTCTTCTCCTGGCACCAGAAAGGTTTGATTTTTAAAAAGTGGAAGCAACACCATTTTTAGACATGGAATTTCATCCTGAAACTCATCCTGGTGTCCGTTTTTGCATTTGGTTTCAAAAAAAAAATTTGGCTTCAAAAAACATTTTGGTTCCTGGGCAGGATTTTTCCTGAACGCGTAGTAAAGCGTTTTCTTCTCCTGGCACCAAAAAGGCTTGATTTTTAAAAAGTAGAAGCAACACCATTTTTAGACATGGAATTTCATCCTGAAACTCATCCTGGTGTCCCTTTTTGCATTTGGTTTAAAGAAACAAATTTTGGCTTCAAAAAACATTTTGGTTCCTGGGCAGGATTTTTCCTGACCGCGGAGTAAAGCGTTTTCTTCTCCTGGCACCAGAAAGGCTTGATTTTTAAAAAGTGGAAGCAACACCATTTTTAGACATGGAATTTCATCCTGAAACTCATCCTGGTGTCCGTTTTTGCATTTGGTTTCAAAAAAAAAAATTGGCTTCAAAAAACATTTTGGTTCCTGGGCAGGATTTTTCCTGACCGCGGAGTAAAGCGTTTTCTTCTCCTGGCACCAAAAAGGCTTGATTTTTAAAAAGTGGAAGCAACACCATTTTTAGACATGGAATTTCATCCTGAAACTCATCCTGGTGTCCCTTTTTGCATTTGGTTTAAAGAAACAAATTTTGGCTTCAAAAAACATTTTGGTTCCTGGGCAGGATTTTTCCTGACCGCGGCGTAAAGCGTTTTCTTCTCCTGGCACCAAAAAGGCTCGATTTTTAAAAAGTGGAAGTAACACCAGTTTTAGACATGGAATTTCATCCCGAAACTCATCCTGGTGTCCGTTTTTGCATTTGGTTTCAAAAAAAAAATTGGCTTCAAAAAACATTTTGGTTCCTGGGCAGCATTTTTCATGAACATTAAGTCATGCGTTTTCTTCCCCAGGCACCAAAAAGGCTCGATTTTTAAAAAGTGGAAGTAACACCATTTTTAGACATGGAATTTCGTCCCGAAACTCATCCTGGTGTCCGTTTTTGCATTTGGTTTCAAAAAAAAAAAATTGGCTTCAGAAAACATTTTGGTTCCTGGACAGCATTTTTCATGAACATTAAGTCATGCGTTTTCTTCCCCAGGCACCAAAAAGGCTCGATTTTTAAAAAGTGGAAGTAACACCATTTTTAGACATGGAATTTCATCACGAAACTCATCCTGGTGTCCGTTTTTGCATTTGGTTTCAAAAAAAAAAATTGGCTTCAAAAAACATTTTGGTTCCTGGGCAGTATTTTTCATGAACATTAAGTCATGCGTTTTCTTCCCCAGGCACTAAAAAAGCTCGATTTTTAAAAAGTGGAAGTAACACCATTTTTAGACATGGAATTTCGTCCCGAAACTCATCCTGGTGTAAATTTTTGCATTTGGTTTAAAAAAAAAAATTGGCTTCAAAAAACATTTTGGTTCCTGGGCAGTATTTTTCATGAACATTAAGTCATGCGTTTTCTTCCCCAGGCACTAAAAAAGCTCGATTTTTAAAAAGTGGAAGTAACACCATTTTTAGACATGGAATTTCGTCCCGAAACTCATCCTGGTGTCCATTTTTGCATTTGGTTTCAAAAAAAAAAAATTGGCTTCAAAAAACATTTTGGTTCCTGGGCAGCATTTTTCATGAACATTAAGTCATGCGTTTTCTTCCCCAGGCACCAAAAAGGCTAGATTTTTAAAAAGTGGAAGTAACACCATTTTTAGACATGGAATTTCGTCCCGAAACTCATCCTGGTGTCCGTTTTTGCATTTGGTTTCAAAAAAAAAAAATTGGCTTCAAAAAACATTTTGGTTCCTGGGCAGCATTTTTCATGAACATTAAGTCATGCGTTTTCTTCCCCAGGCACCAAAATGGCCCGATTTTTAAAAAGTGGAAGTAACACCATTTTTAGACATGGAATTTCGTCCCGAAACTCATCCTGGTGTCCGCTTTTGCATTTGGTTTCAAAAAAAAAATTGGCTTCAAAAAACATTTTGGTTCCTGGGCAGCATTTTTCATGAACATTAAGTCATGCGTTTTCTTCCCCAGGCACCAAAAAGGCTCGATTTTTAAAAAGTGGAAGTAACACCATTTTTAGACATGGAATTTCGTCCCGAAACTCATCCTGGTGTCCGTTTTTGCATTTGGTTTCAAAAAAAAAAATTGGCTTCAAAAAACATTTTGGTTCCTGGGCAGTATTTTTCATGAACATTAAGTCATGCGTTTTCTTCCCCAGGCACTAAAAAAGCTCGATTTTTAAAAAGTGGAAGTAACACCATTTTTAGACATGGAATTTCATCCCGAAACTCATCCTGGTGTCCATTTTTGCATTTGGTTTCAAAAAAAAAAAATTGGCTTCAAAAAACATTTTGGTTCGTGGGCAGTATTTTTCATGAACATTAAGTCATGCGTTTTCTTCCCCAGGCACTAAAAAAGCTCGATTTTTGAAAAGTGGAAGTAACACCATTTTTAGACATGGAATTTCGTCCCGAAACTCATCCTGGTGTCCGCTTTTGCATTTGGTTTCAAAAAAAAAATTGGCTTCAAAAAACATTTTGCTTCCTGGGCAGCATTTTTCATGAACATTAAGTCATGCGTTTTCTTCCCCAGGCACCAAAAAGGCCCGATTTTTAAAAAGTGGAAGTAACACCAGTTTTAGACATGGAATTTCGTCCCGAAATTCATCCTGGTGTCCGTTTTTGCATTTGGTTTCAAAAAAAAAATTGGCTTCAAAAAACATTTTGGTTCCTGGGCAGCATTTTTCATGAACATTAAGTCATGCGTTTTCTTCCCCAGGCACCAAAAAGGCTCGATTTTTAAAAAGTGGAAGTAACACCATTTTTAGACATGGAATTTCGTCCCGAAACTCATCCTGGTGTCCGTTTTTGCATTTGGTTTCAAAAAAAAAATTGGCTTCAAAAAACATTTTGGTTCCTGGGCAGCATTTTTCATGAACATTAAGTCATGCGTTTTCTTCCCCAGGCACCAGAAAGGCTTGATTTTTAAAAAGTAGAAGTAACACCATTTTTAGATATGGAATTTCATCGTGAAACTCATCCTGGTGTCCGTTTTTGCATTTGGTTTAAAGAAACAAATTTTGGCTTCAAAAAACATTTTGGTTCCTGGGCAGGATTTTTCCTGACCGCGGAGTAAAGCGTTTTCTTCTCCTGGCACCAAAAAGGCTCGATTTTTAAAAAGTGGAAGCAACACCATTTTTAGACATGGAATTTCATCCCGAAACTCATCCTGGTGTCCGTTTTTGCATTTGGTTTCAAAAAAAAAAATTGGCTTCAAAAAACATTTTGGTTCCTGGGCGGCATTTTTCCTGACCGCGGAGTAAAGCGTTTTCTTCTCCTGGCACCAGAAAGGCTTGATTTTTAAAAAGTGGAAGCAACACCATTTTTAGACATGGAATTTCATCGTGAAACTCATCGTGGTGTCCGTTTTTGCATTTGGTTTAAAGAAACAAATTTTGGCTTCAAAAAACATTTTGGTCTTGGGCAGCATTTTTCCTGACCGCGGAGTAAAGCGTTTTCTTCTCCTGGCACCAAAAAGGCTTGATTTTTAAAAAGTAGAAGCAACACCATTTTTAGACATGGAATTTCATCCTGAAACTCATCCTGGTGTCCCTTTTTGCATTTGGTTTAAAGAAACAAATTTTGGCTTCAAAAAACATTTTGGTTCCTGGGCAGGATTTTTCCTGACCGCGGAGTAAAGCGTTTTCTTCTCCTGGCACCATAAAGGCTTCATTTTTAAAAAGTTGAAGCAACACCATATTTAGACATGGAATTTCATCCTGAAACTCATCCTGGTGTCCGTTTTTGCATTTGGTTTCAAAAAAAAAAATTAGCTTCAAAAAACATTTTGGTTCCTGGGCAGGATTTTTCCTGACCGCGGAGTAAAGCGTTTTCTTCTCCTGGCACCAGAAAGGCTTGATTTTTAAAAAGTGGAAGCAACACCATTTTTAGACATGGAATTTCATCGTGAAACTCATCGTGGTGTCCGTTTTTGCATTTGGTTTAAAGAAACAAATTTTGGCTTCAAAAAACATTTTGGTCCCTGGGCAGCATTTTTCCTGACCGCGGAGTAAAGCGTTTTCTTCTCCTGGCACCAAAAAGGCTTGATTTTTAAAAAGTACAAGCAACACCATTTTTAGACATGGAATTTCATCCTGAAACTCATCCTGGTGTCCGTTTTTGCATTTGGTTTCAAAAAAAAAATTTGGCTTCAAAAAACATTTTGGTTCCTGGGCAGGATTTTTCCTGACCGCGGAGTAAAGCGTTTTCTTCTCCTGGCATCATAAAGGCTTCATTTTTAAAAAGTTGAAGCAACACCATATTTAGACATGGAATTTCATCCTGAAACTCATCCTGGTGTCCGTTTTTGCATTTGGTTTCAAAAAAAAAATTTAGCTTCAAAAAACATTTTGGTTCCTGGGCAGGATTTTTCCTGACCGCGGAGTAAAGCGTTTTCTTCTCCTGGCACCAGAAAGGCTTGATTTTTAAAAAGTGGAAGCAACAACATTTTTAGACATGGAATTTCATCGTGAAACTCATCGTGGTGTCCGTTTTTGCATTTGGTTTAAAGAAACAAATTTTGGCTTCAAAAAACATTTTGGTCCCTGGGCAGGATTTTTCCTGACCGCGGAGTAAAGCGTTTTCTTCTCCTGGCACCATAAAGGCTCGATTTTTAAAAAGTTGAAGCAACACCATTTTTAGACATGGAATTTCATCCCGAAACTCATCCTGGTGTCCGTTTTTGCATTTGGTTTCAAAAAAAAAAAAATTGGCTTCAAAAAACATTTTGGTTCCTGGGCAGGATTTTTCCTGACCGCGGAGTAAAGCGTTTTCTTGTCCTGTCACCAGAAAGGCTTGATTTTTAAAAAGTGGAAGCAACACCATTTTTAGACATGGAATTTCATCCTGAAACTCATCCTGGTGTCCGTTTTTGCATTTGGTTTAAAGAAACAAATTTTGGCTTCAAAAAACATTTTGGTTCCTGGGCAGGATTTTTCCTGACCGCGGAGTAAAGCGTTTTCTTCTCCTGGCACCATAAAGGCTTCATTTTTAAAAAGTTGAAGCAACACCATATTTAGACATGGAATTTCATCCTGAAACTCATCCTGGTGTCCGTTTTTGCATTTGGTTTCAAAAAAAAAAATTAGCTTCAAAAAACATTTTGGTTCCTGGGCAGGATTTTTCCTGACCGCGGAGTAAAGCGTTTTCTTCTCCTGGCACCAGAAAGGCTTGATTTTTAAAAAGTGGAAGCAACACCATTTTTAGACATGGAATTTCATCGTGAAACTCATCGTGGTGTCCGTTCTTGCATTTGGTTTAAAGAAACAAATTTTGGCTTCAAAAAACATTTTGGTCCCTGGGCAGCATTTTTCCTGACCGCGGAGTAAAGCGTTTTCTTCTCCTGGCACCAAAAAGGCTTGATTTTTAAAAAGTACAAGCAACACCATTTTTAGACATGGAATTTCATCCTGAAACTCATCCTGGTGTCCGTTTTTGCATTTGGTTTCAAAAAAAAAATTTGGCTTCAAAAAACATTTTGGTTCCTGGGCAGGATTTTTCCTGACCGCGGAGTAAAGCGTTTTCTTCTCCTGGCACCAGAAAGGCTTGATTTTTAAAAAGTAGAAGTAACACCATTTTTAGATATGGAATTTCATCGTGAAACTCATCCTGGTGTCCGTTTTTGCATTTGGTTTAAAGAAACAAATTTTGGCTTCAAAAAACATTTTGGTTCCTGGGCAGGATTTTTCCTGACCGCGGCGTAAAGCGTTTTCTTCTCCTGGCACCAAAAAGGCTCGATTTTTAAAAAGTGGAAGCAACACCATTTTTAGACATGGAATTTCATCCCGAAACTCATCCTGGTGTCCGTTTTTGCATTTGGTTTCAAAAAAAAAAATTGGCTTCAAAAAACATTTTGGTTCCTGGGCGGCATTTTTCCTGACCGCGGAGTAAAGCGTTTTCTTCTCCTGGCACCAGAAAGGCTTGATTTTTAAAAAGTGGAAGCAACACCATTTTTAGACATGGAATTTCATCGTGAAACTCATCGTGGTGTCCGTTTTTGCATTTGGTTTAAAGAAACAAATTTTGGCTTCAAAAAACATTTTGGTCCCTGGGCAGCATTTTTCCTGACCGCGGAGTAAAGCGTTTTCTTCTCCTGGCACCAAAAAGGCTTGATTTTTAAAAAGTAGAAGCAACACCATTTTTAGACATGGAATTTCATCCTGAAACTCATCCTGGTGTCCCTTTTTGCATTTGGTTTAAAGAAACAAATTTTGGCTTCAAAAAACATTTTGGTTCCTGGGCAGGATTTTTCCTGACCGCGGAGTAAAGCGTTTTCTTCTCCTGGCACCAGAAAGGCTTGATTTTTAAAAAGTGGAAGCAACAACATTTTTAGACATGGAATTTCATCCTGAAACTCATCCTGGTGTCCGTTTTTGCATTTGGTTTAAAGAAACAAATTTTGGCTTCAAAAAACATTTTGGTTCCTGGGCAGGATTTTTCCTGACCGCGGAGTAAAGCGTTTTCTTCTCCTGGCACCAAAAAGGCTCGATTTTTAAAAAGTGGAAGCAACACCATTTTTAGACATGGAATTTCATCCTGAAACTCATCCTGGTGTCCGTTTTTGCATTTGGTTTCAAAAAAAAAAATTGGCTTCAAAAAACATTTTGGTTCCTGGGCGGCATTTTTCCTGACCGCGGAGTAAAGCGTTTTCTTCTCCTGGCACCAGAAAGGTTTGATTTTTAAAAAGTGGAAGCAACACCATTTTTAGACATGGAATTTCATCCTGAAACTCATCCTGGTGTCCGTTTTTGCATTTGGTTTCAAAAAAAAAATTTGGCTTCAAAAAACATTTTGGTTCCTGGGCAGGATTTTTCCTGAACGCGTAGTAAAGCGTTTTCTTCTCCTGGCACCAAAAAGGCTTGATTTTTAAAAAGTAGAAGCAACACCATTTTTAGACATGGAATTTCATCCTGAAACTCATCCTGGTGTCCGTTTTTGCATTTGGTTTAAAGAAACACATTTTGGCTTCAAAAAACATTTTGGTTCCTGGGCAGGATTTTTCCTGACCGCGGAGTAAAGCGTTTTCTTCTCCTGGCACCATAAAGGCTCGATTTTTAAAAAGTTGAAGCAACACCATTTTTAGACATGGAATTTCATCCCGAAACTCATCCTGGTGTCCGTTTTTGCATTTGGTTTCAAAAAAAAAAAATGGCTTCAAAAAACATTTTGGTTCCTGGGCAGGATTTTTCCTGACCGCGTAGTAAAGCGTTTTCTTCTCCCTGCACCAAAAAGGCTCGATTTTTAAAAAGTGGAAGCAACACCATTTTTAGACATGGAATTTCATCCTGAAACTCATCCTGGTGTCCGTTTTTGCATTTGGTTTCAAAAAAAAAAAATTGGCATCAAAAAACATTTTGGTTCCTGGGCAGGATTTTTCCTGACCGCGGAGTAAAGCGTTTTCTTCTCCTGGCACGAGAAAGGCTTGATTTTTAAAAAGTGGAAGCAACAACATTTTTAGACATGGAATTTCATCGTGAAACTCATCGTGGTGTCCGTTTTTGCATTTGGTTTAAAGAAACAAATTTTGGCTTCAAAAAACATTTTGGTCCCTGGGCAGCATTTTTCCTGACCGCGGAGTAAAGCGTTTTCTTCTCCTGGCACCAAAAAGGCTTGATTTTTAAAAAGTAGAAGCAACACCATTTTTAGACATGGAATTTCATCCTGAAACTCATCCTGGTGTCCCTTTTTGCATTTGGTTTAAAGAAACAAATTTTGGCTTCAAAAAACATTTTGGTTCCTGGGCAGGATTTTTCCTGACCGCGGAGTAAAGCGTTTTCTTCTCCTGGCACCAGAAAGGCTTGATTTTTAAAAAGTGGAAGCAACACCATTTTTAGACATGGAATTTCATCCTGAAACTCATCCTGGTGTCCGTTTTTGCATTTGGTTTCAAAAAAAAAAATTGGCTTCAAAAAACATTTTGGTTCCTGGGCAGGATTTTTCCTGACCGCGGAGTAAAGCGTTTTCTTCTCCTGGCACCAAAAAGGCTTGATTTTTAAAAAGTGGAAGCAACACCATTTTTAGACATGGAATTTCATCCTGAAACTCATCCTGGTGTCCGTTTTTGCATTTGGTTTAAAGAAACAAATTTTGGCTTCAAAAAAAATTTTGGTTCCTGGGCAGGATTTTTCCTGACCACGGAGTAAAGCGTTTTCTTCTCCTGGCACCAAAAAGTCTTGATTTTTAAAAAGTAGAAGCAACACCATTTTTAGACATGGAATTTCATCCTGAAACTCATCCTGGTGTCCGTTTTTGCATTTGGTTTAAAGAAACAAATTTTGGCTTCAAAAATCATTTTGGTTCCTGGGCAGGATTTTTCCTGTCCGCGGAGTAAAGCGTTTTCTTCTCCTGGCACCATAAAGGCTCGATTTTTAAAAAGTTGAAGCAAAACCATTTTTAGACATGGAATTTCATCCCGAAACTCATCCTGGTGTCCGTTTTTGCATTTGGTTTCAAAAAAAAAAAATTGGCTTCAAAAAACATTTTGGTTCCTGGGCAGGATTTTTCCTGACCGCGGAGTAAAGCGTTTTCTTCTCCTGTCACCAGAAAGGCTTGATTTTTAAAAAGTGGAAGCAACACCATTTTTAGACATGGAATTTCATCCTGAAACTCATCCTGGTGTCCGTTTTTGCATTTGGTTTAAAGAAACAAATTTTGGCTTCAAAAAACATTTTGGTTCCTGGGCAGGATTTTTCCTGACCGCGGAGTAAAGCGTTTTCTTCTCCTGGCACCATAAAGGCTTCATTTTTAAAAAGTTGAAGCAACACCATATTTAGACATGGAATTTCATCCTGAAACTCATCCTGGTGTCCGTTTTTGCATTTGGTTTCAAAAAAAAAAATTAGCTTCAAAAAACATTTTGGTTCCTGGGCAGGATTTTTCCTGACCGCGGAGTAAAGCGTTTTCTTCTCCTGGCACCATAAAGGCTCGATTTTTAAAAAGTTGAAGCAACACCATTTTTAGACATGGAATTTCATCCTGAAACTCATCCTGGTGTCCGTTTTTGCATTTGGTTTAAAGAAACAAATTTTGGCTTCAAAAAACATTTTGGTTCCTGGGCAGGATTTTTCCTGTCCGCGGAGTAAAGCGTTTTCTTCTCCTGGCACCATAAAGGCTCGATTTTTAAAAAGTTGAAGCAACACCATTTTTAGACATGGAATTTCATCCCGAAACTCATCCTGGTGTCCGTTTTTGCATTTGGTTTCAAAAAAAAAAAATTGGCTTCAAAAAACATTTTGGTTCCTAGGCAGGATTTTTCCTGACCGCGGAGTAAAGCGTTTTCTTCTCCTGTCACCAGAAAGGCTTGATTTTTAAAAAGTGGAAGCAACACCATTTTTAGACATGGAATTTCATCCTGAAACTCATCCTGGTGTCCGTTTTTGCATTTGGTTTAAAGAAACAAATTTTGGCTTCAAAAAACATTTTGGTTCCTGGGCAGGATTTTTCCTGACCGCGGAGTAAAGCGTTTTCTTCTCCTGGCACCATAAAGGCTTCATTTTTAAAAAGTTGAAGCAACACCATATTTAGACATGGAATTTCATCCTGAAACTCATCCTGGTGTCCGTTTTTGCATTTGGTTTCAAAAAAAAAAATTAGCTTCAAAAAACATTTTGGTTCCTGGGCAGGATTTTTCCTGACCGCGGAGTAAAGCGTTTTCTTCTCCTGGCACCATAAAGGCTTCATTTTTAAAAAGTTGAAGCAACACCATATTTAGACATGGAATTTCATCCTGAAACTCATCCTGGTGTCCGTTTTTGCATTTGGTTTCAAAAAAAAAAATTAGCTTCAAAAAACATTTTGGTTCCTGGGCAGGATTTTTCCTGACCGCGGAGTAAAGCGTTTTCTTCTCCTGGCACCAGAAAGGCTTGATTTTTAAAAAGTGGAAGCAACACCATTTTTAGACATGGAATTTCATCGTGAAACTCATCGTGGTGTCCGTTTTTGCATTTGGTTTAAAGAAACAAATTTTGGCTTCAAAAAACATTTTGGTCCCTGGGCAGCATTTTTCCTGACCGCGGAGTAAAGCGTTTTCTTCTCCTGGCACCAAAAAGGCTTGATTTTTAAAAAGTACAAGCAACACCATTTTTAGACATGGAATTTCATCCTGAAACTCATCCTGGTGTCCGTTTTTGCATTTGGTTTCAAAAAAAAAAATTTGGCTTCAAAAAACATTTTGGTTCCTGGGCAGGATTTTTCCTGACCGCGGAGTAAAGCGTTTTCTTCTCCTGGCACCAGAAAGGCTTGATTTTTAAAAAGTAGAAGTAACACCATTTTTAGATATGGAATTTCATCGTGAAACTCATCCTGGTGTCCGTTTTTGCATTTGGTTTAAAGAAACAAATTTTGGCTTCAAAAAACATTTTGGTTCCTGGGCAGGATTTTTCCTGACCGCGGCGTAAAGCGTTTTCTTCTCCTGGCACCAAAAAGGCTCGATTTTTAAAAAGTGGAAGCAACACCATTTTTAGACATGGAATTTCATCCCGAAACTCATCCTGGTGTCCGTTTTTGCATTTGGTTTCAAAAAAAAAAATTGGCTTCAAAAAACATTTTGGTTCCTGGGCGGCATTTTTCCTGACCGCGGAGTAAAGCGTTTTCTTCTCCTGGCACCAGAAAGGCTTGATTTTTAAAAAGTGGAAGCAACACCATTTTTAGACATGGAATTTCATCGTGAAACTCATCGTGGTGTCCCTTTTTGCATTTGGTTTAAAGAAACAAATTTTGGCTTCAAAAAACATTTTGGTTCCTGGGCAGGATTTTTCCTGACCGCGGAGTAAAGCGTTTTCTTCTCCTGGCACCAGAAAGGCTTGATTTTTAAAAAGTGGAAGCAACAACATTTTTAGACATGGAATTTCATCCTGAAACTCATCCTGGTGTCCGTTTTTGCATTTGGTTTAAAGAAACAAATTTTGGCTTCAAAAAACATTTTGGTTCCTGGGCAGGATTTTTCCTGACCGCGGAGTAAAGCGTTTTCTTCTCCTGGCACCAAAAAGGCTCGATTTTTAAAAAGTGGAAGCAACACCATTTTTAGACATGGAATTTCATCCTGAAACTCATCCTGGTGTCCGTTTTTGCATTTGGTTTCAAAAAAAAAAATTGGCTTCAAAAAACATTTTGGTTCCTGGGCGGCATTTTTCCTGACCGCGGAGTAAAGCGTTTTCTTCTCCTGGCACCAGAAAGGTTTGATTTTTAAAAAGTGGAAGCAACACCATTTTTAGACATGGAATTTCATCCTGAAACTCATCCTGGTGTCCGTTTTTGCATTTGGTTTCAAAAAAAAAATTTGGCTTCAAAAAACATTTTGGTTCCTGGGCAGGATTTTTCCTGAACGCGTAGTAAAGCGTTTTCTTCTCCTGGCACCAAAAAGGCTTGATTTTTAAAAAGTAGAAGCAACACCATTTTTAGACATGGAATTTCATCCTGAAACTCATCCTGGTGTCCGTTTTTGCATTTGGTTTAAAGAAACACATTTTGGCTTCAAAAAACATTTTGGTTCCTGGGCAGGATTTTTCCTGACCGCGGAGTAAAGCGTTTTCTTCTCCTGGCACCATAAAGGCTCGATTTTTAAAAAGTTGAAGCAACACCATTTTTAGACATGGAATTTCATCCCGAAACTCATCCTGGTGTCCGTTTTTGCATTTGGTTTCAAAAAAAAAAATTAGCTTCAAAAAACATTTTGGTTCCTGGGCAGGATTTTTCCTGACCGCGGAGTAAAGCGTTTTCTTCTCCTGGCACCAGAAAGGCTTGATTTTTAAAAAGTGGAAGCAACACCATTTTTAGACATGGAATTTCATCGTGAAACTCATCGTGGTGTCCGTTTTTGCATTTGGTTTAAAGAAACAAATTTTGGCTTCAAAAAACATTTTGGTCCCTGGGCAGCATTTTTCCTGACCGCGGAGTAAAGCGTTTTCTTCTCCTGGCACCAAAAAGGCTTGATTTTTAAAAAGTACAAGCAACACCATTTTTAGACATGGAATTTCATCCTGAAACTCATCCTGGTGTCCGTTTTTGCATTTGGTTTCAAAAAAAAAAATTTGGCTTCAAAAAACATTTTGGTTCCTGGGCAGGATTTTTCCTGACCGCGGAGTAAAGCGTTTTCTTCTCCTGGCACCAGAAAGGCTTGATTTTTAAAAAGTAGAAGTAACACCATTTTTAGATATGGAATTTCATCGTGAAACTCATCCTGGTGTCCGTTTTTGCATTTGGTTTAAAGAAACAAATTTTGGCTTCAAAAAACATTTTGGTTCCTGGGCAGGATTTTTCCTGACCGCGGCGTAAAGCGTTTTCTTCTCCTGGCACCAAAAAGGCTCGATTTTTAAAAAGTGGAAGCAACACCATTTTTAGACATGGAATTTCATCCCGAAACTCATCCTGGTGTCCGTTTTTGCATTTGGTTTCAAAAAAAAAAATTGGCTTCAAAAAACATTTTGGTTCCTGGGCGGCATTTTTCCTGACCGCGGAGTAAAGCGTTTTCTTCTCCTGGCACCAGAAAGGCTTGATTTTTAAAAAGTGGAAGCAACACCATTTTTAGACATGGAATTTCATCGTGAAACTCATCGTGGTGTCCCTTTTTGCATTTGGTTTAAAGAAACAAATTTTGGCTTCAAAAAACATTTTGGTTCCTGGGCAGGATTTTTCCTGACCGCGGAGTAAAGCGTTTTCTTCTCCTGGCACCAGAAAGGCTTGATTTTTAAAAAGTGGAAGCAACAACATTTTTAGACATGGAATTTCATCCTGAAACTCATCCTGGTGTCCGTTTTTGCATTTGGTTTAAAGAAACAAATTTTGGCTTCAAAAAACATTTTGGTTCCTGGGCAGGATTTTTCCTGACCGCGGAGTAAAGCGTTTTCTTCTCCTGGCACCAAAAAGGCTCGATTTTTAAAAAGTGGAAGCAACACCATTTTTAGACATGGAATTTCATCCTGAAACTCATCCTGGTGTCCGTTTTTGCATTTGGTTTCAAAAAAAAAAATTGGCTTCAAAAAACATTTTGGTTCCTGGGCGGCATTTTTCCTGACCGCGGAGTAAAGCGTTTTCTTCTCCTGGCACCAGAAAGGTTTGATTTTTAAAAAGTGGAAGCAACACCATTTTTAGACATGGAATTTCATCCTGAAACTCATCCTGGTGTCCGTTTTTGCATTTGGTTTCAAAAAAAAAATTTGGCTTCAAAAAACATTTTGGTTCCTGGGCAGGATTTTTCCTGAACGCGTAGTAAAGCGTTTTCTTCTCCTGGCACCAAAAAGGCTTGATTTTTAAAAAGTAGAAGCAACACCATTTTTAGACATGGAATTTCATCCTGAAACTCATCCTGGTGTCCGTTTTTGCATTTGGTTTAAAGAAACACATTTTGGCTTCAAAAAACATTTTGGTTCCTGGGCAGGATTTTTCCTGACCGCGGAGTAAAGCGTTTTCTTCTCCTGGCACCATAAAGGCTCGATTTTTAAAAAGTTGAAGCAACACCATTTTTAGACATGGAATTTCATCCCGAAACTCATCCTGGTGTCCGTTTTTGCATTTGGTTTCAAAAAAAAAAAATGGCTTCAAAAAACATTTTGGTTCCTGGGCAGGATTTTTCCTGACCGCGGAGTAAAGCGTTTTCTTCTCCTGGCACCAGAAAGGCTTGATTTTTAAAAAGTGGAAGCAACAACATTTTTAGACATGGAATTTCATCGTGAAACTCATCGTGGTGTCCGTTTTTGCATTTGGTTTAAAGAAACAAATTTTGGCTTCAAAAAACATTTTGGTCCCTGGGCAGCATTTTTCCTGACCGCGGAGTAAAGCGTTTTCTTCTCCTGGCACCAAAAAGGCTTGATTTTTAAAAAGTAGAAGCAACACCATTTTTAGACATGGAATTTCATCCTGAAACTCATCCTGGTGTCCCTTTTTGCATTTGGTTTAAAGAAACAAATTTTGGCTTCAAAAAACATTTTGGTTCCTGGGCAGGATTTTTCCTGACCGCGGAGTAAAGCGTTTTCTTCTCCTGGCACCAGAAAGGCTTGATTTTTAAAAAGTGGAAGCAACACCATTTTTAGACATGGAATTTCATCCTGAAACTCATCCTGGTGTCCGTTTTTGCATTTGGTTTCAAAAAAAAAATTTGGCTTCAAAAAACATTTTGGTTCCTGGGCAGGATTTTTCCTGACCGCGGAGTAAAGCGTTTTCTTCTCCTGGCACCAAAAAGGCTTGATTTTTAAAAAGTAGAAGCAACACCATTTTTAGACATGGAATTTCATCCCGAAACTCATCCTGGTGTCCGTTTTTGCATTTGGTTTCAAAAAAAAAAAATTGGCTTCAAAAAACATTTTGGTTCCTGGGCAGGTTTTTTCCTGACCGCGGAGTAAAGCGTTTTCTTCTCCTGGCCCCAAAAAGGCTTGATTTTTAAAAAGTGGAAGCAACACCATTTTTAGACATGGAATTTCATCCTGAAACTCATCCTGGTGTCCGTTTTTGCATTTGGTTTAAAGAAACAAATTTTGGCTTCAAAAAAAATTTTGGTTCCTGGGCAGGATTTTTCCTGACCACGGAGTAAAGCGTTTTCTTCTCCTGGCACCAAAAAGTCTTGATTTTTAAAAAGTAGAAGCAACACCATTTTTAGACATGGAATTTCATCCTGAAACTCATCCTGGTGTCCGTTTTTGCATTTGGTTTAAAGAAACAAATTTTGGCTTCAAAAAACATTTTGGTTCCTGGGCAGGATTTTTCCTGTCCGCGGAGTAAAGCGTTTTCTTCTCCTGGCACCATAAAGGCTCGATTTTTAAAAAGTTGAAGCAACACCATTTTTAGACATGGAATTTCATCCCGAAACTCATCCTGGTGTCCGTTTTTGCATTTGGTTTCAAAAAAAAAAAATTGGCTTCAAAAAACATTTTGGTTCCTGGGCAGGATTTTTCCTGACCGCGGAGTAAAGCGTTTTCTTCTCCTGTCACCAGAAAGGCTTGATTTTTAAAAAGTGGAAGCAACACCATTTTTAGACATGGAATTTCATCCTGAAACTCATCCTGGTGTCCGTTTTTGCATTTGGTTTAAAGAAACAAATTTTGGCTTCAAAAAACATTTTGGTTCCTGGGCAGGATTTTTCCTGACCGCGGAGTAAAGCGTTTTCTTCTCCTGGCACCATAAAGGCTTCATTTTTAAAAAGTTGAAGCAACACCATATTTAGACATGGAATTTCATCCTGAAACTCATCCTGGTGTCCGTTTTTGCATTTGGTTTCAAAAAAAAAAATTAGCTTCAAAAAACATTTTGGTTCCTGGGCAGGATTTTTCCTGACCGCGGAGTAAAGCGTTTTCTTCTCCTGGCACCAGAAAGGCTTGATTTTTAAAAAGTGGAAGCAACACCATTTTTAGACATGGAATTTCATCGTGAAACTCATCGTGGTGTCCGTTTTTGCATTTGGTTTAAAGAAACAAATTTTGGCTTCAAAAAACATTTTGGTCCCTGGGCAGCATTTTTCCTGACCGCGGAGTAAAGCGTTTTCTTCTCCTGGCACCAAAAAGGCTTGATTTTTAAAAAGTACAAGCAACACCATTTTTAGACATGGAATTTCATCCTGAAACTCATCCTGGTGTCCGTTTTTGCATTTGGTTTCAAAAAAAAAATTTGGCTTCAAAAAACATTTTGGTTCCTGGGCAGGATTTTTCCTGACCGCGGAGTAAAGCGTTTTCTTCTCCTGGCACCAGAAAGGCTTGATTTTTAAAAAGTAGAAGTAACACCATTTTTAGATATGGAATTTCATCGTGAAACTCATCCTGGTGTCCGTTTTTGCATTTGGTTTAAAGAAACAAATTTTGGCTTCAAAAAACATTTTGGTTCCTGGGCAGGATTTTTCCTGACCGCGGCGTAAAGCGTTTTCTTCTCCTGGCACCAAAAAGGCTCGATTTTTAAAAAGTGGAAGCAACACCATTTTTAGACATGGAATTTCATCCCGAAACTCATCCTGGTGTCCGTTTTTGCATTTGGTTTCAAAAAAAAAAATTGGCTTCAAAAAACATTTTGGTTCCTGGGCGGCATTTTTCCTGACCGCGGAGTAAAGCGTTTTCTTCTCCTGGCACCAGAAAGGCTTGATTTTTAAAAAGTGGAAGCAACACCATTTTTAGACATGGAATTTCATCGTGAAACTCATCGTGGTGTCCCTTTTTGCATTTGGTTTAAAGAAACAAATTTTGGCTTCAAAAAACATTTTGGTTCCTGGGCAGGATTTTTCCTGACCGCGGAGTAAAGCGTTTTCTTCTCCTGGCACCAGAAAGGCTTG
Organism: Pituophis catenifer annectens; assembly: GCF_029215685.1. Taxonomy (NCBI): domain Eukaryota; kingdom Metazoa; phylum Chordata; class Lepidosauria; order Squamata; family Colubridae; genus Pituophis; species Pituophis catenifer. Next base: position 8,696,595 of record NW_027256897.1, on the reverse strand, counting down.
ATTTTTAAAAAGTGGAAGCAACAACATTTTTAGACATGGAATTTCATCCTGAAACTCATCCTGGTGTCCGTTTTTGCATTTGGTTTAAAGAAACAAATTTTGGCTTCAAAAAACATTTTGGTTCCTGGGCAGGATTTTTCCTGACCGCGGAGTAAAGCGTTTTCTTCTCCTGGCACCAAAAAGGCTCGATTTTTAAAAAGTGGAAGCAACACCATTTTTAGACATGGAATTTCATCCTGAAACTCATCCTGGTGTCCGTTTTTGCATTTGGTTTCAAAAAAAAAAATTGGCTTCAAAAAACATTTTGGTTCCTGGGCGGCATTTTTCCTGACCGCGGAGTAAAGCGTTTTCTTCTCCTGGCACCAGAAAGGTTTGATTTTTAAAAAGTGGAAGCAACACCATTTTTAGACATGGAATTTCATCCTGAAACTCATCCTGGTGTCCGTTTTTGCATTTGGTTTCAAAAAAAAAATTTGGCTTCAAAAAACATTTTGGTTCCTGGGCAGGATTTTTCCTGAACGCGTAGTAAAGCGTTTTCTTCTCCTGGCACCAAAAAGGCTTGATTTTTAAAAAGTAGAAGCAACACCATTTTTAGACATGGAATTTCATCCTGAAACTCATCCTGGTGTCCGTTTTTGCATTTGGTTTAAAGAAACACATTTTGGCTTCAAAAAACATTTTGGTTCCTGGGCAGGATTTTTCCTGACCGCGGAGTAAAGCGTTTTCTTCTCCTGGCACCATAAAGGCTCGATTTTTAAAAAGTTGAAGCAACACCATTTTTAGACATGGAATTTCATCCCGAAACTCATCCTGGTGTCCGTTTTTGCATTTGGTTTCAAAAAAAAAAAATGGCTTCAAAAAACATTTTGGTTCCTGGGCAGGATTTTTCCTGACCGCGGAGTAAAGCTTTTTCTTCTCCTGGCACCAAAAAGGCTCGATTTTTAAAAAGTGGAAGCAACACCATTTTTAGACATGGAATTTCATCCTGAAACTCATCCTGGTGTCCGTTTTTGCATTTGGTTTCAAAAAAAAAAATTGGCATCAAAAAACATTTTGGTTCCTGGGCAGGATTTTTCCTGACCGCGGAGTAAAGCGTTTTCTTCTCCTGGCACCAGAAAGGCTTGATTTTTAAAAAGTGGAAGCAACAACATTTTTAGACATGGAATTTCATCGTGAAACTCATCGTGGTGTCCGTTTTTGCATTTGGTTTAAAGAAACAAATTTTGGCTTCAAAAAACATTTTGGTCCCTGGGCAGCATTTTTCCTGACCGCGGAGTAAAGCGTTTTCTTCTCCTGGCACCAAAAAGGCTTGATTTTTAAAAAGTAGAAGCAACACCATTTTTAGACATGGAATTTCATCCTGAAACTCATCCTGGTGTCCCTTTTTGCATTTGGTTTAAAGAAACAAATTTTGGCTTCAAAAAACATTTTGGTTCCTGGGCAGGATTTTTCCTGACCGCGGAGTAAAGCGTTTTCTTCTCCTGGCACCAGAAAGGCTTGATTTTTAAAAAGTGGAAGCAACACCATTTTTAGACATGGAATTTCATCCTGAAACTCATCCTGGTGTCCGTTTTTGCATTTGGTTTCAAAAAAAAAATTTGGCTTCAAAAAACATTTTGGTTCCTGGGCAGGATTTTTCCTGACCGCGGAGTAAAGCGTTTTCTTCTCCTGGCACCAAAAAGGCTTGATTTTTAAAAAGTAGAAGCAACACCATTTTTAGACATGGAATTTCATCCCGAAACTCATCCTGGTGTCCGTTTTTGCATTTGGTTTCAAAAAAAAAAAATTGGCTTCAAAAAACATTTTGGTTCCTGGGCAGGTTTTTTCCTGACCGCGGAGTAAAGCGTTTTCTTCTCCTGTCACCAGAAAGGCTTGATTTTTAAAAAGTGGAAGCAACACCATTTTTAGACATGGAATTTCATCCTGAAACTCATCCTGGTGTCCGTTTTTGCATTTGGTTTAAAGAAACAAATTTTGGCTTCAAAAAAAATTTTGGTTCCTGGGCAGGATTTTTCCTGACCACGGAGTAAAGCGTTTTCTTCTCCTGGCACCAAAAAGTCTTGATTTTTAAAAAGTAGAAGCAACACCATTTTTAGACATGGAATTTCATCCTGAAACTCATCCTGGTGTCCGTTTTTGCATTTGGTTTAAAGAAACAAATTTTGGCTTCAAAAAACATTTTGGTTCCTGGGCAGGATTTTTCCTGTCCGCGGAGTAAAGCGTTTTCTTCTCCTGGCACCATAAAGGCTCGATTTTTAAAAAGTTGAAGCAACACCATTTTTAGACATGGAATTTCATCCTGAAACTCATCCTGGTGTCCGTTTTTGCATTTGGTTTCAAAAAAAAAATTTGGCTTCAAAAAACATTTTGGTTCCTGGGCAGGATTTTTCCTGACCGCGGAGTAAAGCGTATTCTTCTCCTGGCACCAGAAAGGCTTGATTTTTAAAAAGTAGAAGTAACACCATTTTTAGACATGGAATTTCATCCCGAAACTCATCCTGGTGTCCGTTTTTGCATTTGGCTTCAAAAAAAAAAAATTGGCTTCAAAAAACATTTTGGTTCCTGGGCAGGATTTTTCCTGTCCGCGGAGTAAAGCGTTTTCTTCTCCTGGCACCAGAAAGGCTTGATTTTTAAAAAGTACAAGCAACACCATTTTTAGACATGGAATTTCATCCTGAAACTCATCCTGGTGTCCGTTTTTGCATTTGGTTTCAAAAAAAAAATTTGGCTTCAAAAAACATTTTGGTTCCTGGGCAGGATTTTTCCTGACCGCGGAGTAAAGCGTTTTCTTCTCCTGGCACCAGAAAGGCTTGATTTTTAAAAAGTAGAAGTAACACCATTTTTAGATATGGAATTTCATCGTGAAACTCATCCTGGTGTCCGTTTTTGCATTTGGTTTAAAGAAACAAATTTTGGCTTCAAAAAACATTTTGGTTCCTGGGCAGGATTTTTCCTGACCGCGGAGTAAAGCGTTTTCTTCTCCTGGCACCATAAAGGCTCGATTTTTAAAAAGTTGAAGCAACACCATTTTTAGACATGGAATTTCATCCCGAAACTCATCCTGGTGTCCGTTTTTGCATTTGGTTTCAAAAAAAAAAAATGGCTTCAAAAAACATTTTGGTTCCTGGGCAGGATTTTTCCTGACCGCGGAGTAAAGCGTTTTCTTCTCCTGGCACCAGAAAGGCTTGATTTTTAAAAAGTGGAAGCAACAACATTTTTAGACATGGAATTTCATCGTGAAACTCATCGTGGTGTCCGTTTTTGCATTTGGTTTAAAGAAACAAATTTTGGCTTCAAAAAACATTTTGGTCCCTGGGCAGCATTTTTCCTGACCGCGGAGTAAAGCGTTTTCTTCTCCTGGCACCAAAAAGGCTTGATTTTTAAAAAGTAGAAGCAACACCATTTTTAGACATGGAATTTCATCCTGAAACTCATCCTGGTGTCCCTTTTTGCATTTGGTTTAAAGAAACAAATTTTGGCTTCAAAAAACATTTTGGTTCCTGGGCAGGATTTTTCCTGACCGCGGAGTAAAGCGTTTTCTTCTCCTGGCACCAGAAAGGCTTGAGTTTTAAAAAGTGGAAGCAACACCATTTTTAGACATGGAATTTCATCCTGAAACTCATCCTGGTGTCCGTTTTTGCATTTGGTTTCAAAAAAAAAATTTGGCTTCAAAAAACATTTTGGTTCCTGGGCAGGATTTTTCCTGACCGCGGAGTAAAGCGTTTTCTTCTCCTGGCACCAAAAAGGCTTGATTTTTAAAAAGTAGAAGCAACACCATTTTTAGACATGGAATTTCATCCCGAAACTCATCCTGGTGTCCGTTTTTGCATTTGGTTTCAAAAAAAAAAAATTGGCTTCAAAAAACATTTTGGTTCCTGGGCAGGTTTTTTCCTGACCGCGGAGTAAAGCGTTTTCTTCTCCTGTCACCAGAAAGGCTTGATTTTTAAAAAGTGGAAGCAACACCATTTTTAGACATGGAATTTCATCCTGAAACTCATCCTGGTGTCCGTTTTTGCATTTGGTTTAAAGAAACAAATTTTGGCTTCAAAAAAAATTTTGGTTCCTGGGCAGGATTTTTCCTGACCACGGAGTAAAGCGTTTTCTTCTCCTGGCACCAAAAAGTCTTGATTTTTAAAAAGTAGAAGCAACACCATTTTTAGACATGGAATTTCATCCTGAAACTCATCCTGGTGTCCGTTTTTGCATTTGGTTTAAAGAAACAAATTTTGGCTTCAAAAAACATTTTGGTTCCTGGGCAGGATTTTTCCTGTCCGCGGAGTAAAGCGTTTTCTTCTCCTGGCACCATAAAGGCTCGATTTTTAAAAAGTTGAAGCAACACCATTTTTAGACATGGAATTTCATCCTGAAACTCATCCTGGTGTCCGTTTTTGCATTTGGTTTCAAAAAAAAAATTTGGCTTCAAAAAACATTTTGGTTCCTGGGCAGGATTTTTCCTGACCGCGGAGTAAAGCGTATTCTTCTCCTGGCACCAGAAAGGCTGGATTTTTAAAAAGTAGAAGTAACACCATTTTTAGACATGGAATTTCATCCCGAAACTCATCCTGGTGTCCGTTTTTGCATTTGGTTTCAAAAAAAAAAAATTGGCTTCAAAAAACATTTTGGTTCCTGGGCAGGATTTTTCCTGACCGCGGAGTAAAGCGTTTTCTTCTCCTGTCACCAGAAAGGCTTGATTTTTAAAAAGTGGAAGCAACACCATTTTTAGACATGGAATTTCATCCTGAAACTCATCCTGGTGTCCGTTTTTGCATTTGGTTTAAAGAAACAAATTTTGGCTTCAAAAAACATTTTGGTTCCTGGGCAGGATTTTTCCTGACCGCGGAGTAAAGCGTTTTCTTCTCCTGGCACCATAAAGGCTTCATTTTTAAAAAGTTGAAGCAACACCATATTTAGACATGGAATTTCATCCTGAAACTCATCCTGGTGTCCGTTTTTGCATTTGGTTTCAAAAAAAAAAATTAGCTTCAAAAAACATTTTGGTTCCTGGGCAGGATTTTTCCTGACCGCGGAGTAAAGCGTTTTCTTCTCCTGGCACCAGAAAGGCTTGATTTTTAAAAAGTGGAAGCAACACCATTTTTAGACATGGAATTTCATCGTGAAACTCATCGTGGTGTCCGTTTTTGCATTTGGTTTAAAGAAACAAATTTTGGCTTCAAAAAACATTTTGGTCCCTGGGCAGCATTTTTCCTGACCGCGGAGTAAAGCGTTTTCTTCTCCTGGCACCAAAAAGGCTTGATTTTTAAAAAGTACAAGCAACACCATTTTTAGACATGGAATTTCATCCTGAAACTCATCCTGGTGTCCGTTTTTGCATTTGGTTTCAAAAAAAAAATTTGGCTTCAAAAAACATTTTGGTTCCTGGGCAGGATTTTTCCTGACCGCGGAGTAAAGCGTTTTCTTCTCCTGGCACCAGAAAGGCTTGATTTTTAAAAAGTAGAAGTAACACCATTTTTAGATATGGAATTTCATCGTGAAACTCATCCTGGTGTCCGTTTTTGCATTTGGTTTAAAGAAACAAATTTTGGCTTCAAAAAACATTTTGGTTCCTGGGCAGGATTTTTCCTGACCGCGGAGTAAAGCGTTTTCTTCTCCTGGCACCAAAAAGGCTCGATTTTTAAAAAGTGGAAGCAACACCATTTTTAGACATGGAATTTCATCCCGAAACTCATCCTGGTGTCCGTTTTTGCATTTGGTTTCAAAAAAAAAAATTGGCTTCAAAAAACATTTTGGTTCCTGGGCGGCATTTTTCCTGACCGCGGAGTAAAGCGTTTTCTTCTCCTGGCACCAGAAAGGCTTGATTTTTAAAAAGTGGAAGCAACACCATTTTTAGACATGGAATTTCATCGTGAAACTCATCGTGGTGTCCGTTTTTGCATTTGGTTTAAAGAAACAAATTTTGGCTTCAAAAAACATTTTGGTCCCTGGGCAGCATTTTTCCTGACCGCGGAGTAAAGCGTTTTCTTCTCCTGGCACCAAAAAGGCTTGATTTTTAAAAAGTAGAAGCAACACCATTTTTAGACATGGAATTTCATCCTGAAACTCATCCTGGTGTCCCTTTTTGCATTTGGTTTAAAGAAACAAATTTTGGCTTCAAAAAACATTTTGGTTCCTGGGCAGGATTTTTCCTGACCGCGGAGTAAAGCGTTTTCTTCTCCTGGCACCAGAAAGGCTTGATTTTTAAAAAGTGGAAGCAACAACATTTTTAGACATGGAATTTCATCCTGAAACTCATCCTGGTGTCCGTTTTTGCATTTGGTTTAAAGAAACAAATTTTGGCTTCAAAAAACATTTTGGTTCCTGGGCAGGATTTTTCCTGACCGCGGAGTAAAGCGTTTTCTTCTCCTGGCACCAAAAAGGCTCGATTTTTAAAAAGTGGAAGCAACACCATTTTTAGACATGGAATTTCATCCTGAAACTCATCCTGGTGTCCGTTTTTGCATTTGGTTTCAAAAAAAAAAATTGGCTTCAAAAAACATTTTGGTTCCTGGGCGGCATTTTTCCTGACCGCGGAGTAAAGCGTTTTCTTCTCCTGGCACCAGAAAGGTTTGATTTTTAAAAAGTGGAAGCAACACCATTTTTAGACATGGAATTTCATCCTGAAACTCATCCTGGTGTCCGTTTTTGCATTTGGTTTCAAAAAAAAAATTTGGCTTCAAAAAACATTTTGGTTCCTGGGCAGGATTTTTCCTGAACGCGTAGTAAAGCGTTTTCTTCTCCTGGCACCAAAAAGGCTTGATTTTTAAAAAGTAGAAGCAACACCATTTTTAGACATGGAATTTCATCCTGAAACTCATCCTGGTGTCCGTTTTTGCATTTGGTTTAAAGAAACACATTTTGGCTTCAAAAAACATTTTGGTTCCTGGGCAGGATTTTTCCTGACCGCGGAGTAAAGCGTTTTCTTCTCCTGGCACCATAAAGGCTCGATTTTTAAAAAGTTGAAGCAACACCATTTTTAGACATGGAATTTCATCCCGAAACTCATCCTGGTGTCCGTTTTTGCATTTGGTTTCAAAAAAAAAAAATGGCTTCAAAAAACATTTTGGTTCCTGGGCAGGATTTTTCCTGACCGCGGAGTAAAGCTTTTTCTTCTCCTGGCACCAAAAAGGCTCGATTTTTAAAAAGTGGAAGCAACACCATTTTTAGACATGGAATTTCATCCTGAAACTCATCCTGGTGTCCGTTTTTGCATTTGGTTTCAAAAAAAAAAATTGGCATCAAAAAACATTTTGGTTCCTGGGCGGCATTTTTCCTGACCGCGGAGTAAAGCGTTTTCTTCTCCTGGCACCAGAAAGGCTTGATTTTTAAAAAGTGGAAGCAACAACATTTTTAGACATGGAATTTCATCGTGAAACTCATCGTGGTGTCCGTTTTTGCATTTGGTTTAAAGAAACAAATTTTGGCTTCAAAAAACATTTTGGTCCCTGGGCAGCATTTTTCCTGACCGCGGAGTAAAGCGTTTTCTTCTCCTGGCACCAAAAAGGCTTGATTTTTAAAAAGTAGAAGCAACACCATTTTTAGACATGGAATTTCATCCTGAAACTCATCCTGGTGTCCCTTTTTGCATTTGGTTTAAAGAAACAAATTTTGGCTTCAAAAAACATTTTGGTTCCTGGGCAGGATTTTTCCTGACCGCGGAGTAAAGCGTTTTCTTCTCCTGGCACCAGAAAGGCTTGATTTTTAAAAAGTGGAAGCAACACCATTTTTAGACATGGAATTTCATCCTGAAACTCATCCTGGTGTCCGTTTTTGCATTTGGTTTCAAAAAAAAAATTTGGCTTCAAAAAACATTTTGGTTCCTGGGCAGGATTTTTCCTGACCGCGGAGTAAAGCGTTTTCTTCTCCTGGCACCAAAAAGGCTTGATTTTTAAAAAGTAGAAGCAACACCATTTTTAGACATGGAATTTCATCCCGAAACTCATCCTGCTGTCCGTTTTTGCATTTGGTTTCAAAAAAAAAAAATTGGCTTCAAAAAACATTTTGGTTCCTGGGCAGGTTTTTTCCTGACCGCGGAGTAAAGCGTTTTCTTCTCCTGTCACCAGAAAGGCTTGATTTTTAAAAAGTGGAAGCAACACCATTTTTAGACATGGAATTTCATCCTGAAACTCATCCTGGTGTCCGTTTTTGCATTTGGTTTAAAGAAACAAATTTTGGCTTCAAAAACATTTTGGTTCCTGGGCAGGATTTTTCCTGACCACGGAGTAAAGCGTTTTCTTCTCCTGGCACCAAAAAGTCTTGATTTTTAAAAAGTAGAAGCAACACCATTTTTAGACATGGAATTTCATCCTGAAACTCATCCTGGTGTCCGTTTTTGCATTTGGTTTAAAGAAACAAATTTTGGCTTCAAAAAACATTTTGGTTCCTGGGCAGGATTTTTCCTGACCGCGGAGTAAAGCGTTTTCTTCTCCTGGCACCATAAAGGCTCGATTTTTAAAAAGTTGAAGCAACACCATTTTTAGACATGGAATTTCATCCTGAAACTCATCCTGGTGTCCGTTTTTGCATTTGGTTTCAAAAAAAAAATTTGGCTTCAAAAAACATTTTGGTTCCTGGGCAGGATTTTTCCTGACCGCGGAGTAAAGCGTATTCTTCTCCTGGCACCAGAAAGGCTTGATTTTTAAAAAGTAGAAGTAACACCATTTTTAGATATGGAATTTCATCGTGAAACTCATCCTGGTGTCCGTTTTTGCATTTGGTTTAAAGAAACAAATTTTGGCTTCAAAAAACATTTTGGTTCCTGGGCAGGATTTTTCCTGACCGCGGAGTAAACCGTTTTCTTCTCCTGGCACCAAAAAGGCTCGATTTTTAAAAAGTGGAAGCAACACCATTTTTAGACATGGAATTTCATCCCGAAACTCATCCTGGTGTCCGTTTTTGCATTTGGTTTCAAAAAAAAAAATTGGCTTCAAAAAACATTTTGGTTCCTGGGCGGCATTTTTCCTGACCGCGGAGTAAAGCGTTTTCTTCTCCTGGCACCAGAAAGGCTTGATTTTTAAAAAGTGGAAGCAACACCATTTTTAGACATGGAATTTCATCGTGAAACTCATCGTGGTGTCCGTTTTTGCATTTGGTTTAAAGAAACAAATTTTGGCTTCAAAAAACATTTTGGTCCCTGGGCAGCATTTTTCCTGACCGCGGAGTAAAGCGTTTTCTTCTCCTGGCACCAAAAAGGCTTGATTTTTAAAAAGTACAAGCAACACCATTTTTAGACATGGAATTTCATCCTGAAACTCATCCTGGTGTCCGTTTTTGCATTTGGTTTCAAAAAAAAAATTTGGCTTCAAAAAACATTTTGGTTCCTGGGCAGGATTTTTCCTGACCGCGGAGTAAAGCGTTTTCTTCTCCTGGCACCAGAAAGGCTTGATTTTTAAAAAGTAGAAGTAACACCATTTTTAGATATGGAATTTCATCGTGAAACTCATCCTGGTGTCCGTTTTTGCATTTGGTTTAAAGAAACAAATTTTGGCTTCAAAAAACATTTTGGTTCCTGGGCAGGATTTTTCCTGAGTAAAGCGTTTTCTTCTCCTGGCACCAAAAAGGCTCGATTTTTAAAAAGTGGAAGCAACACCATTTTTAGACATGGAATTTCATCCCGAAACTCATCCTGGTGTCCGTTTTTGCATTTGGTTTCAAAAAAAAAAATTGGCTTCAAAAAACATTTTGGTTCCTGGGCGGCATTTTTCCTGACCGCGGAGTAAAGCGTTTTCTTCTCCTGGCACCAAAAAGGCTTGATTTTTAAAAAGTAGAAGCAACACCATTTTTAGACATGGAACTTCATCCTGAAACTCATCCTGGTGTCCCTTTTTGCATTTAGTTTAAAGAAACAAATTTTGGCTTCAAAAAACATTTTGGTTCCTGGGCAGGATTTTTCCTGACCGCGGAGTAAAGCGTTTTCTTCTCCTGGAACCATAAAGGCTTCATTTTTAAAAAGTTGAAGCAACACCATATTTAGACATGGAATTTCATCCTGAAACTCATCCTGGTGTCCGTTTTTGCATTTGGTTTCAAAAAAAAAATTTAGCTTCAAAAAACATTTTGGTTCCTGGGCAGGATTTTTCCTGACCGCGGAGTAAAGCGTTTTCTTCTCCTGGTACCAGAAAGGCTTGATTTTTAAAAAGTGGAAGCAACACCATTTTTAGACATGGAATTTCATCGTGAAACTCATCGTGGTGTCCGTTTTTGCATTTGGTTTAAAGAAACAAATTTTGGCTTCAAAAAACATTTTGGTCCCTGGGCAGCATTTTTCCTGACCGCGGAGTAAAGCGTTTTCTTCTCCTGGCACCAAAAAGGCTTGATTTTTAAAAAGTAGAAGCAACACCATTTTTAGACATGGAATTTCATCCCGAAACTCATCCTGGTGTCCGTTTTTGCATTTGGTTTAAAGAAACAAATTTTGGCTTCAAAAAACATTTTGGTTCCTGGGCAGGATTTTTCCTGACCGCGGAGTAAAGCGTTTTCTTCTCCTGGCACCAGAAAGGCTTGATTTTTAAAAAGTAGAAGTAACACCATTTTTAGATATGGAATTTCATCGTGAAACTCATCCTGGTGTCCGTTTTTGCATTTGGTTTAAAGAAACAAATTTTGGCTTCAAAAAACATTTTGGTTCCTGGGCAGGATTTTTCCTGACTGCGGAGTAAAGCGTTTTCTTCTCCTGGCACCAAAAAGGCTCGATTTTTAAAAAGTGGAAGCAACACCATTTTTAGACATGGAATTTCATCCCGAAACTCATCCTGGTGTCCGTATTTGCATTTGGTTTAAAAAAAAAAATTGGCTTCAAAAAACATTTTGGTTCCTGGGCGGCATTTTTCCTGACCGCGGAGTAAAGCGTTTTCTTCTCCTGGCACCAGAAAGGCTTGATTTTTAAAAAGTGGAAGCAACACCATTTTTAGACATGGAATTTCATCGTGAAACTCATCGTGGTGTCCGTTTTTGCATTTGGTTTAAAGAAACAAATTTTGGCTTCAAAAAACATTTTGGTCCCTGGGCAGCATTTTTCCTGACCGCGGAGTAAAGCGTTTTCTTCTCCTGGCACCAAAAAGGCTTGATTTTTAAAAAGTAGAAGCAACACCATTTTTAGACATGGAATTTCATCCTGAAACTCATCCTGGTGTCCCTTTTTGCATTTGTTTAAAGAAACAAATTTTGGCTTCAAAAAATATTTTGGTTCCTGGGCAGGATTTTTCCTGACCGCGGAGTAAAGCGTTTTCTTCTCCTGGCACCAGAAAGGCTTGATTTTTAAAAAGTGGAAGCAACACCATTTTTAGACATGGAATTTCGTCATGAAACTCATCGTGGTGTCCGTTTTTGCATTTGGTTTAAAGAAACAAATTTTGGCTTCAAAAAACATTTTGGTTCCTGGGCAGCATTTTTCCTGACCGCGGAGTAAAGCGTCTTCTTCTCCTGGCACCAAAGAGTCTTCATTTTTAAAAAGTAGAAGCAACACCATTTTTAGACATGGAATTTCATCCTGAAACTCATCCTGGTGTCCGTTTTTGCATTTGGTTTCAAAAAAAAAATTTGGCTTCAAAAAACATTTTGGTTCCTGGGCAGGATTTTTCCTGACCGCGGAGTAAAGCGTTTTCTTCTCCTGGCACCAAAAAGGCTCGATTTTTAAAAAGTGGAAGCAACACCATTTTTAGACATGGAATTTCATCCCGAAACTCATCCTGGTGTCCGTTTTTGCATTTGGTTTCAAAAAAAAAAATTGGCTTCAAAAAACATTTTGGTTCCTGGGCGGCATTTTTCCTGACCGCGGAGTAAAGCGTTTTCTTCTCCTGGCACCAGAAAGGCTTGATTTTTAAAAAGTGGAAGCAACACCATTTTTAGACATGGAATTTCATCGTGAAACTCATCGTGGTGTCCGTTTTTGCATTTGGTTTAAAGAAACAAATTTTGGCTTCAAAAAACATTTTGGTCCCTGGGCAGCATTTTTCCTGACCGCGGAGTAAAGCGTTTTCTTCTCCTGGCACCAAAAAGGCTTGATTTTTAAAAAGTAGAAGCAACACCATTTTTAGACATGGAATTTCATCCTGAAACTCATCCTGGTGTCCCTTTTTGCATTTAGTTTAAAGAAACAAATTTTGGCTTCAAAAAACATTTTGGTTCCTGGGCAGGATTTTTCCTGACCGCGGAGTAAAGCGTTTTCTTCTCCTGGAACCATAAAGGCTTCATTTTTAAAAAGTTGAAGCAACACCATATTTAGACATGGAATTTCATCCTGAAACTCATCCTGGTGTCCGTTTTTGCATTTGGTTTCAAAAAAAAAATTTAGCTTCAAAAAACATTTTGGTTCCTGGGCAGGATTTTTCCTGACCGCGGAGTAAAGCGTTTTCTTCTCCTGGCACCAGAAAGGCTTGATTTTTAAAAAGTGGAAGCAACACCATTTTTAGACATGGAATTTCATCGTGAAACTCATCGTGGTGTCCGTTTTTGCATTTGGTTTAAAGAAACAAATTTTGGCTTCAAAAAACATTTTGGTCCCTGGGCAGCATTTTTCCTGACCGCGGAGTAAAGCGTTTTCTTCTCCTGGCACCAAAAAGGCTTGATTTTAAAAAGTAGAAGCAACACCATTTTTAGACATGGAATTTCATCCCGAAACTCATCCTGGTGTCCGTTTTTGCATTTGGTTTAAAGAAACAAATTTTGGCTTCAAAAAACATTTTGGTTCCTGGGCATAATTTTTCCTGACCGCGGAGTAAAGCGTTTTCTTCTCCTGGCACCAGAAAGGCTTGATTTTTAAAAAGTAGAAGTAACACCATTTTTAGATATGGAATTTCATCGTGAAACTCATCCTGGTGTCCGTTTTTGCATTTGGTTTAAAGAAACAAATTTTGGCTTCAAAAAACATTTTGGTTCCTGGGCAGGATTTTTCCTGACCGCGGAGTAAAGCGTTTTCTTCTCCTGGCACCAAAAAGGCTCGATTTTTAAAAAGTGGAAGCAACACCATTTTTAGACATGGAATTTCATCCCGAAACTCATCCTGGTGTCCGTTTTTGCATTTGGTTTAAAAAAAAAAATTGGCTTCAAAAAACATTTTGGTTCCTGGGCGGCATTTTTCCTGACCGCGGAGTAAAGCGTTTTCTTCTCCTGGCACCAGAAAGGCTTGATTTTTAAAAAGTGGAAGCAACACCATTTTTAGACATGGAATTTCATCGTGAAACTCATCCTGGTGTCCGTTTTTGCATTTGGTTTAAAGAAACAAATTTTGGCTTCAAAAAACATTTTGGTCCCTGGGCAGCATTTTTCCTGACCGCGGAGTAAAGCGTTTTCTTCTCCTGGCACCAAAAAGGCTTGATTTTTAAAAAGTAGAAGCAACACCATTTTTAGACATGGAATTTCATCCTGAAACTCATCCTGGTGTCCCTTTTTGCATTTGTTTAAAGAAACAAATTTTGGCTTCAAAAAATATTTTGGTTCCTGGGCAGGATTTTTCCTGACCGCGGAGTAAAGCGTTTTCTTCTCCTGGCACCAGAAAGGCTTGATTTTTAAAAAGTGGAAGCAACACCATTTTTAGACCTGCAATTTCGTCATGAAACTCATCGTGGTGTCCGTTTTTGCATTTGGTTTAAAGAAACAAATTTTGGCTTCAAAAAACATTTTGGTTCCTGGGCAGCATTTTTCCTGACCGCGGAGTAAAGCGTCTTCTTCTCCTGGCACCAAAAAGGCTTGATTTTTAAAAAGTAGAAGCAACACCATTTTTAGACATGGAATTTCATCCTGAAACTCATCCTGGTGTCCGTTTTTGCATTTGGTTTCAAAAAAAAAATTTGGCTTCAAAAAACATTTTGGTTCCTGGGCAGGATTTTTCCTGACCGCGGAGTAAAGCGTTTTCTTCTCCTGGCACCAGAAAGGCTTGATTTTTAAAAAGTGGAAGCAACAACATTTTTAGACATGGAATTTCATCCTGAAACTCATCCTGGTGTCCGTTTTTGCATTTGGTTTAAAGAAACAAATTTTGGCTTCAAAAAACATTTTGGTTCCTGGGCAGGATTTTTCCTGACCGCGGAGTAAAGCGTTTTCTTCTCCTGGCACCAAAAAGGCTCGATTTTTAAAAAGTGGAAGCAACACCATTTTTAGACATGGAATTTCATCCTGAAACTCATCCTGGTGTCCGTTTTTGCATTTGGTTTCAAAAAAAAAAATTGGCTTCAAAAAACATTTTGGTTCCTGGGCGGCATTTTTCCTGACCGCGGAGTAAAGCGTTTTCTTCTCCTGGCACCAGAAAGGCTTGATTTTTAAAAAGTGGAAGCAACACCATTTTTAGACATGGAATTTCATCCTGAAACTCATCCTGGTGTCCGTTTTTGCATTTGGTTTCAAAAAAAAAATTGGCTTCAAAAAACATTTTGGTTCCTGGGCAGGATTTTTCCTGACCGCGGAGTAAAGCGTTTTCTTCTCCTGGCACCAAAAAGGCTCGATTTTTAAAAAGTGGAAGCAACACCATTTTTAGACATGGAATTTCATCCTGAAACTCATCCTGGTGTCCGTTTTTGCATTTGGTTTCAAAAAAAAAAATTGGCATCAAAAAACATTTTGGTTCCTGGGCGGCATTTTTCCTGACCGCGGAGTAAAGCGTTTTCTTCTCCTGGCACCAGAAAGGCTTGATTTTTAAAAAGTGGAAGCAACACCATTTTTAGACATGGAATTTCATCGTGAAACTCATCGTGGTGTCCGTTTTTGCATTTGGTTTAAAGAAACAAATTTTGGCTTCAAAAAACATTTTGGTTCCTGGGCAGGATTTTTCCTGACCGCGGAGTAAAGCGTTTTCTTCTCCTGGCACCATAAAGGCTCGATTTTTAAAAAGTTGAAGCAACACCATTTTTAGACATGGAATTTCATCCTGAAACTCATCCTGGTGTCCGTTTTTGCATTTGGTTTCAAAAAAAAAATTTGGCTTCAAAAAACATTTTGGTTCCTGGGCAGGATTTTTCCTGACCGCGGAGTAAAGCGTTTTCTTCTCCTGGCACCAGAAAGGCTTGATTTTTAAAAAGTGGAAGCAACAACATTTTTAGACATGGAATTTCATCCTGAAACTCATCCTGGTGTCCGTTTTTGCATTTGGTTTAAAGAAACAAATTTTGGCTTCAAAAAACATTTTGGTTCCTGGGCAGGATTTTTCCTGACCGCGGAGTAAAGCGTTTTCTTCTCCTGGCACCAAAAAGGCTCGATTTTTAAAAAGTGGAAGCAACACCATTTTTAGACATGGAATTTCATCCTGAAACTCATCCTGGTGTCCGTTTTTGCATTTGGTTTCAAAAAAAAAAATTGGCTTCAAAAAACATTTTGGTTCCTGGGCAGGATTTTTCCTGACCGCGGAGTAAAGCGTTTTCTTCTCCTGGCACCAGAAAGGCTTGATTTTTAAAAAGTGGAAGCAACACCATTTTTAGACATGGAATTTCATCGTGAAACTCATCGTGGTGTCCGTTTTTGCATTTGGTTTAAAGAAACAAATTTTGGCTTCAAAAAACATTTTGGTTCCTGGGCAGCATTTTTCCTGACCGCGGAGTAAAGCGTTTTCTTCTCCTGGCACCAAAAAGGCTTGATTTTTAAAAAGTACAAGCAACACCATTTTTAGACATGGAATTTCATCCTGAAACTCATCCTGGTGTCCGTTTTTGCATTTGGTTTAAAGAAACAAATTTTGGCTTCAAAAAACATTTTGGTTCCTGGGCAGGATTTTTCCTGACCGCGGAGTAAAGCGTTTTCTTCTCCTGGCACCATAAAGGCTCGATTTTTAAAAAGTGGAAGCAACACCATTTTTAGACATGGAATTTCATCCTGAAACTCATCCTGGTGTCCGTTTTTGCATTTGGTTTCAAAAAAAAAATTTGGCTTCAAAAAACATTTTGGTTCCTGGGCAGGATTTTTCCTAACCGCGGAGTAAAGCGTTTTCTTCTCCTGGCACCAGAAAGGCTTGATTTTTAAAAAGTAGAAGTAACACCATTTTTAGATATGGAATTTCATCGTGAAACTCATCCTGGTGTCCGTTTTTGCATTTGGTTTAAAGAAACAAATTTTGGCTTCAAAAAACATTTTGGTTCCTGGGCAGGATTTTTCCTGACCGCGGAGTAAAGCGTTTTCTTCTCCTGGCACCAAAAAGGCTCGATTTTTAAAAAGTGGAAGCAACACCATTTTTAGACATGGAATTTCATCCCGAAACTCATCCTGGTGTCCGTTTTTGCATTTGGTTTCAAAAAAAAAAATTGGCTTCAAAAAACATTTTGGTTCCTGGGCGGCATTTTTCCTGACCGCGGAGTAAAGCGTTTTCTTCTCCTGGCACCAGAAAGGCTTGATTTTTAAAAAGTGGAAGCAACACCATTTTTAGACATGGAATTTCATCCTGAAACTCATCGTGGTGTCCGTTTTTGCATTTGGTTTAAAGAAACAAATTTTGGCTTCAAAAAACATTTTGGTTCCTGGGCAGGATTTTTCCTGACTGCGGAGTAAAGCGTTTTCTTCTCCTGGCACCATAAAGGCTTCATTTTTAAAAAGTTGAAGCAACACCATTTTTAGACATGGAATTTCATCCTGAAACTCATCCTGGTGTCCGTTTTTGCATTTGGTTTCAAAAAAAAAATTTGGCTTCAAAAAACATTTTGGTTCCTGGGCAGGATTTTTCCTAACCGCGGAGTAAAGCGTTTTCTTCTCCTGGCACCAGAAAGGCTTGATTTTTAAAAAGTAGAAGTAACACCATTTTTAGATATGGAATTTCATCGTGAAACTCATCCTGGTGTCCGTTTTTGCATTTGGTTTAAAGAAACAAATTTTGGCTTCAAAAAACATTTTGGTTCCTGGGCAGGATTTTTCCTGACCGCGGAGTAAAGCGTTTTCTTCTCCTGGCACCAAAAAGGCTCGATTTTTAAAAAGTGGAAGCAACACCATTTTTAGACATGGAATTTCATCCCGAAACTCATCCTGGTGTCCGTTTTTGCATTTGGTTTCAAAAAAAAAAATTGGCTTCAAAAAACATTTTGGTTCCTGGGCGGCATTTTTCCTGACCGCGGAGTAAAGCGTTTTCTTCTCCTGGCACCAGAAAGGCTTGATTTTTAAAAAGTGGAAGCAACACCATTTTTAGACATGGAATTTCATCCTGAAACTCATCGTGGTGTCCGTTTTTGCATTTGGTTTAAAGAAACAAATTTTGGCTTCAAAAAACATTTTGGTTCCTGGGCAGGATTTTTCCTGACTGCGGAGTAAAGCGTTTTCTTCTCCTGGCACCATAAAGGCTTCATTTTTAAAAAGTTGAAGCAACACCATATTTAGACATGGAATTTCATCCTGAAACTCATCCTGGTGTCCGTTTTTGCATTTGGTTTCAAAAAAAAAATTTAGCTTCAAAAAACATTTTGGTTCCTGGGCAGGATTTTTCCTGACCGCGGAGTAAAGCGTTTTCTTCTCCTGGCACCAGAAAGGCTTGATTTTTAAAAAGTGGAAGCAACACCATTTTTAGACATGGAATTTCATCCTGAAACTCATCCTGGTGTCCGTTTTTGCATTTGGTTTAAAGAAACAAATTTTGGCTTCAAAAAACATTTTGGTTCCTGGGCAGGATTTTTCCTGACCGCGGAGTAAAGCGTTTTCTTCTCCTGGCACCATAAAGGCTCGATTTTTAAAAAGTGGAAGCAACACCATTTTTAGACATGGAATTTCATCCTGAAACTCATCCTGGTGTCCGTTTTTGCATTTGGTTTCAAAAAAAAAATTTGGCTTCAAAAAACATTTTGGTTCCTGGGCAGGATTTTTCCTGACCGCGGAGTAAAGCGTTTTCTTCTCCTGGCACCAGAAAGGCTTGATTTTTAAAAAGTGGAAGCAACACCATTTTTAGACATGGAATTTCATCATGAAACTCATCGTGGTGTCCATTTTTGCATTTGGTTTAAAGAAACAAATTTTGGCTTCAAAAAACATTTTGGTTCCTGGGCAGCATTTTTCCTGACCGCGGAGTAAAGCGTTTTCTTCTCCTGGCACCAAAAAGGCTTGATTTTTAAAAAGTACAAGCAACACCATTTTTAGACATGGAATTTCATCCTGAAACTCATCCTGGTGTCCGTTTTTGCATTTGGTTTAAAGAAACAAATTTTGGCTTCAAAAAACATTTTGGTTCCTGGGCAGGATTTTTCCTGACCGCGGAGTAAAGCGTTTTCTTCTCCTGGCACCATAAAGGCTCGATTTTTAAAAAGTGGAAGCAACACCATTTTTAGACATGGAATTTCATCCTGAAACTCATCCTGGTGTCCGTTTTTGCATTTGGTTTCAAAAAAAAAATTTGGCTTCAAAAAACATTTTGGTTCCTGGGCAGGATTTTTCCTAACCGCGGAGTAAAGCGTTTTCTTCTCCTGGCACCAGAAAGGCTTGATTTTTAAAAAGTAGAAGTAACACCATTTTTAGATATGGAATTTCATCGTGAAACTCATCCTGGTGTCCGTTTTTGCATTTGGTTTAAAGAAACAAATTTTGGCTTCAAAAAACATTTTGGTTCCTGGGCAGGATTTTTCCTGACCGCGGAGTAAAGCGTTTTCTTCTCCTGGCACCAAAAAGGCTCGATTTTTAAAAAGTGGAAGCAACACCATTTTTAGACATGGAATTTCATCCCGAAACTCATCCTGGTGTCCGTTTTTGCATTTGGTTTCAAAAAAAAAAATTGGCTTCAAAAAACATTTTGGTTCCTGGGCGGCATTTTTCCTGACCGCGGAGTAAAGCGTTTTCTTCTCCTGGCACCAGAAAGGCTTGATTTTTAAAAAGTGGAAGCAACACCATTTTTAGACATGGAATTTCATCCTGAAACTCATCGTGGTGTCCGTTTTTGCATTTGGTTTAAAGAAACAAATTTTGGCTTCAAAAAACATTTTGGTTCCTGGGCAGGATTTTTCCTGACTGCGGAGTAAAGCGTTTTCTTCTCCTGGCACCGTAAAGCTTCATTTTTAAAAAGTTGAAGCAACACCATATTTAGACATGGAATTTCATCCTGAAACTCATCCTGGTGTCCGTTTTTGCATTTGGTTTCAAAAAAAAAATTTAGCTTCAAAAAACATTTTGGTTCCTGGGCAGGATTTTTCCTGACCGCGGAGTAAAGCGTTTTCTTCTCCTGGCACCAGAAAGGCTTGATTTTTAAAAAGTGGAAGCAACACCATTTTTAGACATGGAATTTCATCGTGAAACTCATCGTGGTGTCCGTTTTTGCATTTGGTTTAAAGAAACAAATTTTGGCTTCAAAAAACATTTTGGTCCCTGGGCAGCATTTTTCCTGACCGCGGAGTAAAGCGTTTTCTTCTCCTGGCACCAAAAAGGCTTGATTTTTAAAAAGTAGAAGCAACACCATTTTTAGACATGGAATTTCATCCTGAAACTCATCCTGGTGTCCGTTTTTGCATTTGGTTTAAAGAAACAAATTTTGGCTTCAAAAAACATTTTGGTTCCTGGGCAGGATTTTTCCTGACCGCGGAGTAAAGCGTTTTCTTCTCCTGGCACCATAAAGGCTCGATTTTTAAAAAGTGGAAGCAACACCATTTTTAGACATGGAATTTCATCCTGAAACTCATCCTGGTGTCCGTTTTTGCATTTGGTTTCAAAAAAAAAATTTGGCTTCAAAAAACATTTTGGTTCCTGGGCAGGATTTTTCCTGACCGCGGAGTAAAGCGTTTTCTTCTCCTGGCACCAGAAAGGCTTGATTTTTAAAAAGTAGAAGTAACACCATTTTTAGACATGGAATTTCATCCTGAAACTCATCCTGGTGTCCGTTTTTGCATTTGGTTTAAAGAAACAAATTTTGGCTTCAAAAAACATTTTGGTTCCTGGGCAGGATTTTTCCTGACCGCGGAGTAAAGCGTTTTCTTCTCCTGGCACCATAAAGGCTTCATTTTTAAAAAGTTGAAGCAACATCATATTTAGACATGGAATTTCATCCTGAAACTCATCCTGGTGTCCGTTTTTGCATTTGGTTTCAAAAAAAAAAATTAGCTTCAAAAAACATTTTGGTTCCTGGGCAGGATTTTTCCTGACCGCGGAGTAAAGCGTTTTCTTCTCCTGGCACCAAAAAGGCTTGATTTTTAAAAAGTACAAGCAACACCATTTTTAGACATGGAATTTCATCCTGAAACTCATCCTGGTGTCCGTTTTTGCATTTGGTTTAAAGAAACAAATTTTGGCTTCAAAAAACATTTTGGTTCCTGGGCAGGATTTTTCCTGACCGCGGAGTAAAGCGTTTTCTTCTCCTGGCACCATAAAGGCTCGATTTTTAAAAAGTGGAAGCAACACCATTTTTAGACATGGAATTTCATCCTGAAACTCATCCTGGTGTCCGTTTTTGCATTTGGTTTCAAAAAAAAAATTTGGCTTCAAAAAACATTTTGGTTCCTGGGCAGGATTTTTCCTAACCGCGGAGTAAAGCGTTTTCTTCTCCTGGCACCAGAAAGGCTTGATTTTTAAAAAGTAGAAGTAACACCATTTTTAGATATGGAATTTCATCGTGAAACTCATCCTGGTGTCCGTTTTTGCATTTGGTTTAAAGAAACAAATTTTGGCTTCAAAAAACATTTTGGTTCCTGGGCAGGATTTTTCCTGACCGCGGAGTAAAGCGTTTTCTTCTCCTGGCACCAAAAAGGCTCGATTTTTAAAAAGTGGAAGCAACACCATTTTTAGACATGGAATTTCATCCCGAAACTCATCCTGGTGTCCGTTTTTGCATTTGGTTTCAAAAAAAAAAATTGGCTTCAAAAAACATTTTGGTTCCTGGGCGGCATTTTTCCTGACCGCGGAGTAAAGCGTTTTCTTCTCCTGGCACCAGAAAGGCTTGATTTTTAAAAAGTGGAAGCAACACCATTTTTAGACATGGAATTTCATCGTGAAACTCATCGTGGTGTCCGTTTTTGCATTTGGTTTAAAGAAACAAATTTTGGCTTCAAAAAACATTTTGGTTCCTGGGCAGGATTTTTCCTGACCGCGGAGTAAAGCGTTTTCTTCTCCTGGCACCATAAAGGCTCGATTTTTAAAAAGTGGAAGCAACACCATTTTTAGACATGGAATTTCATCCTGAAACTCATCCTGGTGTCCGTTTTTGCATTTGGTTTCAAAAAAAAAATTTGGCTTCAAAAAACATTTTGGTTCCTGGGCAGGATTTTTCCTGACCGCGGAGTAAAGCGTTTTCTTCTCCTGGCACCAGAAAGGCTTGATTTTTAAAAAGTAGAAGTAACACCATTTTTAGATATGGAATTTCATCGTGAAACTCATCCTGGTGTCCGTTTTTGCATTTGGTTTAAAGAAACAAATTTTGGCTTCAAAAAACATTTTGGTTCCTGGGCAGGATTTTTCCTGACCGCGGAGTAAAGCGTTTTCTTCTCCTGGCACCAAAAAGGCTCGATTTTTAAAAAGTGGAAGCAACACCATTTTTAGACATGGAATTTCATCCCGAAACTCATCCTGGTGTCCGTTTTTGCATTTGGTTTCAAAAAAAAAAATTGGCTTCAAAAAACATTTTGGTTCCTGGGCGGCATTTTTCCTGACCGCGGAGTAAAGCGTTTTCTTCTCCTGGCACCAGAAAGGCTTGATTTTTAAAAAGTGGAAGCAACACCATTTTTAGACATGGAATTTCATCGTGAAACTCATCGTGGTGTCCGTTTTTGCATTTGGTTTAAAGAAACAAATTTTGGCTTCAAAAAACATTTTGGTTCCTGGGCAGGATTTTTCCTGACCGCGGAGTAAAGCGTTTTCTTCTCCTGGCACCATAAAGGCTCGATTTTTAAAAAGTGGAAGCAACACCATTTTTAGACATGGAATTTCATCCTGAAACTCATCCTGGTGTCCGTTTTTGCATTTGGTTTCAAAAAAAAAATTTGGCTTCAAAAAACATTTTGGTTCCTGGGCAGGATTTTTCCTGACCGCGGAGTAAAGCGTTTTCTTCTCCTGGCACCAGAAAGGCTTGATTTTTAAAAAGTAGAAGTAACACCATTTTTAGATATGGAATTTCATCGTGAAACTCATCCTGGTGTCCGTTTTTGCATTTGGTTTAAAGAAACAAATTTTGGCTTCAAAAAACATTTTGGTTCCTGGACAGGATTTTTCCTGACCGCGGAGTAAAGCGTTTTCTTCTCCTGGCACCAAAAAGGCTCGATTTTTAAAAAGTGGAAGCAACACCATTTTTAGACATGGAATTTCATCCCGAAACTCATCCTGGTGTCCGTTTTTGCATTTGGTTTAAAAAAAAAAATTGGCTTCAAAAAACATTTTGGTTCCTGGGCGGCATTTTTCCTGACCGCGGAGTAAAGCGTTTTCTTCTCCTGGCACCAGAAAGGCTTGATTTTTAAAAAGTAGAAGCAACACCATTTTTAGACATGGAATTTCATCCTGAAACTCATCCTGGTGTCCCTTTTTGCATTTGGTTTAAAGAAACAAATTTTGGCTTCAAAAAACATTTTGGTTCCTGGGCAGGATTTTTCCTGACCGCGGAGTAAAGCGTTTTCTTCTCCTGGCACCATAAAGGCTCGATTTTTAAAAAGTTGAAGCAACACCATTTTTAGACATGGAATTTCATCCCGAAACTCATCCTGGTGTCCGTTTTTGCATTTGGTTTCAAAAAAAAAAAATTGGCTTCAAAAAACATTTTGGTTCCTGGGCAGGATTTTTCCTGACCGCGGAGTAAAGCGTTTTCTTCTCCTGTCACCAGAAAGGCTTGATTTTTAAAAAGTGGAAGCAACACCATTTTTAGACATGGAATTTCGTCATGAAACTCATCCTGGTGTCCGTTTTTGCATTTGGTTTAAAGAAACAAATTTTGGCTTCAAAAAAAATTTTGGTTCCTGGGCAGGATTTTTCCTGACCGCGGAGTAAAGCGTTTTCTTCTCCTGGCACCATAAAGGCTCGATTTTTAAAAAGTTGAAGCAACACCATTTTTAGACATGGAATTTCATCCCGAAACTCATCCTGGTGTCCGTTTTTGCATTTGGTTTCAAAAAAAAAAAATTGGCTTCAAAAAACATTTTGGTTCCTGGGCAGGATTTTTCCTGACCGCGGAGTAAAGCGTTTTCTTCTCCTGTCACCAGAAAGGCTTGATTTTTAAAAAGTGGAAGCAACAC
Organism: Pituophis catenifer annectens; assembly: GCF_029215685.1. Classification (NCBI taxonomy): domain Eukaryota; kingdom Metazoa; phylum Chordata; class Lepidosauria; order Squamata; family Colubridae; genus Pituophis; species Pituophis catenifer. The sequence continues at coordinate 8,673,514 of NW_027256897.1, read as the reverse complement.
CATTTTTAGACATGGAATTTCATCCTGAAACTCATCCTGGTGTCCGTTTTTGCATTTGGTGTAAAGAAACAAATTTTGGCTTCAAAAAACATTTTGGTTCCTGGGCAGGATTTTTCCTGACCGCGGAGTAAAGCGTTTTCTTCTCCTGGCACCATAAAGGCTTCATTTTTAAAAAGTTGAAGCAACATCATATTTAGACATGGAATTTCATCCTGAAACTCATCCTGGTGTCCGTTTTTGCATTTGGTTTCAAAAAAAAAAATTAGCTTCAAAAAACATTTTGGTTCCTGGGCAGGATTTTTCCTGACCGCGGAGTAAAGCGTTTTCTTCTCCTGGCACCAGAAAGGCTTGATTTTTAAAAAGTGGAAGCAACACCATTTTTAGACATGGAATTTCATCCTGAAACTCATCGTGGTGTCCGTTTTTGCATTTGGTTTAAAGAAACAAATTTTGGCTTCAAAAAACATTTTGGTTCCTGGGCAGGATTTTTCCTGACTGCGGAGTAAAGCGTTTTCTTCTCCTGGCACCGTAAAGGCTTCATTTTTAAAAAGTTGAAGCAACACCATATTTAGACATGGAATTTCATCCTGAAACTCATCCTGGTGTCCGTTTTTGCATTTGGTTTCAAAAAAAAAATTTAGCTTCAAAAAACATTTTGGTTCCTGGGCAGGATTTTTCCTGACTGCGGAGTAAAGCGTTTTCTTCTCCTGGCACCAGAAAGGCTTGATTTTTAAAAAGTGGAAGCAACACCATTTTTAGACATGGAATTTCATCGTGAAACTCATCGTGGTGTCCGTTTTTGCATTTGGTTTAAAGAAACAAATTTTGGCTTCAAAAAACATTTTGGTCCCTGGGCAGCATTTTTCCTGACCGCGGAGTAAAGCGTTTTCTTCTCCTGGCACCAAAAAGGCTTGATTTTTAAAAAGTAGAAGCAACACCATTTTTAGACATGGAATTTCATCCTGAAACTCATCCTGGTGTCCGTTTTTGCATTTGGTTTAAAGAAACAAATTTTGGCTTCAAAAAACATTTTGGTTCCTGGGCAGCATTTTTCCTGACCGCGGAGTAAAGCGTTTTCTTCTCCTGGCACCAAAAAGGCTTGATTTTTAAAAAGTAGAAGCAACACCATTTTTAGACATGGAATTTCATCCTGAAACTCATCCTGGTGTCCGTTTTTGCATTTGGTTTAAAGAAACAAATTTTGGCTTCAAAAAACATTTTGGTTCCTGGGCAGGATTTTTCCTGACCGCGGAGTAAAGCGTTTTCTTCTCCTGGCACCATAAAGGCTCGATTTTTAAAAAGTGGAAGCAACACCATTTTTAGACATGGAATTTCATCCTGAAACTCATCCTGGTGTCCGTTTTTGCATTTGGTTTCAAAAAAAAAATTTGGCTTCAAAAAACATTTTGGTTCCTGGGCAGGATTTTTCCTAACCGCGGAGTAAAGCGTTTTCTTCTCCTGGCACCAGAAAGGCTTGATTTTTAAAAAGTAGAAGTAACACCATTTTTAGATATGGAATTTCATCGTGAAACTCATCCTGGTGTCCGTTTTTGCATTTGGTTTAAAGAAACAAATTTTGGCTTCAAAAAACATTTTGGTTCCTGGGCAGGATTTTTCCTGACTGCGGAGTAAAGCGTTTTCTTCTCCTGGCACCGTAAAGGCTTCATTTTTAAAAAGTTGAAGCAACACCATATTTAGACATGGAATTTCATCCTGAAACTCATCCTGGTGTCCGTTTTTGCATTTGGTTTCAAAAAAAAAATTTAGCTTCAAAAAACATTTTGGTTCCTGGGCAGGATTTTTCCTGACTGCGGAGTAAAGCGTTTTCTTCTCCTGGCACCAGAAAGGCTTGATTTTTAAAAAGTGGAAGCAACACCATTTTTAGACATGGAATTTCATCGTGAAACTCATCGTGGTGTCCGTTTTTGCATTTGGTTTAAAGAAACAAATTTTGGCTTCAAAAAACATTTTGGTCCCTGGGCAGCATTTTTCCTGACCGCGGAGTAAAGCGTTTTCTTCTCCTGGCACCAAAAAGGCTTGATTTTTAAAAAGTAGAAGCAACACCATTTTTAGACATGGAATTTCATCCTGAAACTCATCCTGGTGTCCGTTTTTGCATTTGGTTTAAAGAAACAAATTTTGGCTTCAAAAAACATTTTGGTTCCTGGGCAGGATTTTTCCTGACCGCGGAGTAAAGCGTTTTCTTCTCCTGGCACCATAAAGGCTCGATTTTTAAAAAGTGGAAGCAACACCATTTTTAGACATGGAATTTCATCCTGAAACTCATCCTGGTGTCCGTTTTTGCATTTGGTTTCAAAAAAAAAATTTGGCTTCAAAAAACATTTTGGTTCCTGGGCAGGATTTTTCCTGACCGCGGAGTAAAGCGTTTTCTTCTCCTGGCACCAGAAAGGCTTGATTTTTAAAAAGTAGAAGTAACACCATTTTTAGATATGGAATTTCATCGTGAAACTCATCCTGGTGTCCCTTTTTGCATTTGGTTTAAAGAAACAAATTTTGGCTTCAAAAAACATTTTGGTTCCTGGGCAGGATTTTTCCTGACCGCGGAGTAAAGCGTTTTCTTCTCCTGGCACCAGAAAGGCTTGATTTTTAAAAAGTGGAAGCAACACCATTTTTAGACATGGAATTTCATCCTGAAACTCATCCTGGTGTCCGTTTTTGCATTTGGTTTCAAAAAAAAAAAATTGGCTTCAAAAAACATTTTGGTTCCTGGGCGGCATTTTTCCTGACCGCGGAGTAAAGCGTTTTCTTCTCCTGGCACCAGAAAGGCTTGATTTTTAAAAAGTGGAAGCAACACCATTTTTAGACATGGAATTTCATCGTGAAACTCATCGTGGTGTCCGTTTTTGCATTTGGTTTAAAGAAACAAATTTTGGCTTCAAAAAACATTTTGGTCCCTGGGCAGCATTTTTCCTGACCGCGGAGTAAAGCGTTTTCTTCTCCTGGCACCAAAAAGGCTTGATTTTTAAAAAGTAGAAGCAACACCATTTTTAGACATGGAATTTCATCGTGAAACTCATCCTGGTGTCCGTTTTTGCATTTGGTTTAAAGAAACAAATTTTGGCTTCAAAAAACATTTTGGTTCCTGGGCAGCATTTTTCCTGACCGCGGAGTAAAGCGTTTTCTTCTCCTGGCACCAAAAAGTCTTCATTTTTAAAAAGTAGAAGCAACACCATTTTTAGACATGGAATTTCATCCTGAAACTCATCCTGGTGTCCGTTTTTGCATTTGGTTTAAAGAAACAAATTTTGGCTTCAAAAAACATTTTGGTTCCTGGGCAGGATTTTTCCTGACCGCGGAGTAAAACGTTTTCTTCTCCTGGCACCATAAAGGCTCGATTTTTAAAAAGTTGAAGCAACACCATTTTTAGACATGGAATTTCATCCTGAAACTCATCCTGGTGTCCGTTTTTGCATTTGGTTTCAAAAAAAAAAAATTGGCTTCAAAAAACATTTTGGTTCCTGGGCGGCATTTTTCCTGACCGCGGAGTAAAGCGTTTTCTTCTCCTGGCACCAGAAAGGCTTGATTTTTAAAAAGTGGAAGCAACACCATTTTTAGACATGGAATTTCATCGTGAAACTCATCGTGGTGTCCGTTTTTGCATTTGGTTTAAAGAAACAAATTTTGGCTTCAAAAAACATTTTGGTCCCTGGGCAGCATTTTTCCTGACCGCGGAGTAAAGCGTTTTCTTCTCCTGGCACCAAAAAGGCTTGATTTTTAAAAAGTAGAAGCAACACCATTTTTAGACATGGAATTTCATCCTGAAACTCATCCTGGTGTCCCTTTTTGCATTTGGTTTAAAGAAACAAATTTTGGCTTCAAAAAACATTTTGGTTCTTGGGCAGGATTTTTCCTGACCGCGGAGTAAAGCGTTTTCTTCTCCTGGCACCAGAAAGGCTTGATTTTTTGTTGCAATATTTTTAGGATCAGACTCAATAAAGATAATAGGAGTTAGAGATTTAAATATATTTCTCTTTAATCATAGTAGGCATTCTATATTCGCTGAATATTCAAGATAGAAGCGAAGAAAAATGGTGAGGGTGGCTCCTTATATATACAAGGGGTGGAGCCAGGAATGGGAGTGGTAAATTATGAATACATTAAAGTCCAAAGAATAAGTTAACCCCTGATGTTCCATATATACATTATTTACACATTAGAGAACAAGGCATTTACATCTGACAAATCCCCCTCTAAATGCCGGTTCGTTATACAACACCAATTACATTCAGATTCAGGACAATATAATACATATAATTTAGAAGTTAAATATTTGTGTTGTTTAGAAGGTAAAGGCTTCGTTAATATGTCAGCTAATTGTTCAGAAGTATCACAATGTATTGCTTTGATGAATCCATCTTGAGATAGTTGTCTCACGTGCTTAAATTTTATATCAATATGCCTGGACCTTTGTCCAATTGCATCGGATCTGGATATTTCAATGGCCGCTTTATTGTCTTCATGCATAATAAATGGTAAAGTGGGTTTTTTCCAAACATCTGTGATCAAATCGTTGAACCATACAAGGTTATTTGCAGCTTTGGACAAACAAACATATTCCGCTTCTGTGGTAGAAGTGGCTACCAGTTCTTGTTTACCAGTATACCAGTAAACTGGACAATCATTCAATAGAAAAACATAACCAGAGGTACTCTTTCTGCATGATGTATCACCAGCCCAATCTGCATCAGCATAACAAGTAATTTTTGGTTCTTTGTCATTATTAGGTTCTAATACTAAACAAAAATCTAATGTATTTTTCAGATATCTTAGAATTCTTTTAACAGCTTCCCAATGATACATGGTTGGTTTGCTAACATATCTTGACAATAAATTGAGAGGTAATGCAATATCTGGCCTGGTCCAATTAGATATATAAAGGAGCGAACCTATAACTGATCTGTAAAATGTATTGTCTTTAAACTCAGGGGAAGATTCATCAGTGTTTCTAAGAAAATCAGTTTGCATAGGGGTGTCACAGGTTTTGGCATTATTTAAGTTACATTTGTTTAGAAGTTCAATGATTTTATCTTTCTGAGTAAGTTTGAATCCCCTTCTAGTTTTGTTAATTTGTACACCAAGGTATTTATTCACTTTACCTAGAGATTTTAAGGAGAAATGTTCGTTTAACTTATTTACAAAGATTTCCCTGCTCTCTTTATGTTTTCCAATATATAAAATATCATCCACATAAATTAATACAAATTCAATATGATCATTACTCTTTTTTACAAAGAAACAGTTATCAGCAGTGGTGGCGTTGAAATCCATGGTCTTAAGTACTTTTACCAAGCAATCGTACCATCTTTTGCCAGATTGCTTTAATCCGTACAGACTCTTATTTAATAACCAAATTTCGTTCTTATTAGTGTATTGGCTGTGTGGTGCTCTTACATATATTTCCTTATCTAATTTTGCGTGTAAATACGCAGTCTGTATGTCATATTGAAATACGTCCAGATTGAGTGCAGATGCTATTACAAGAGCTGTTTTGACACTCTCTGTTCTCACTGTGGGTGAATATGTGTCAGTATAGTCTTCTGGATATTTCTGTGCATAACCTTGTGCAACTAGTCTAGCCTTGTATAAGGTATTGCCTCCTTCTAAGTTCTTAATTTTATAAATCCACCTGGTACCTATAATTGTTTTATCCTTAGGTGCGATCGCAGGTGTGAATACATTTAATCCTTGCAAACTTTCCATCTCTTTTTTCATGGCTAGTTCCCATTTTTCTCTTTCTTCACGGGGAAGTTTCAATACTTCCTCATATGTATTAGGTGTTATTTGTTCTCCATCCATATGCATTATGTAATCTCTGTATTTATTTGGTATTTGGTTTCTATTGTTTCTAATAGTTCTTCCAGGCTTGCTATGGTTGTCATGCAAATATCTAGCTTCCTTTTTTGTTAATGTGTCTGTCTTTATTTTATGCTGACTATTTGTCCAAGTTTTGGTTTTGTTCTTATTTTTGTTAATATTTTGATTTTCTGTTGTTCCTTCCTCGCAAGATATCGTATCTTTGCATTTATTTGGAAATATTTCATTAAGGTGCAATTTAGACCAATTGGCCTGCTCATGGAACACAGCTGTTCTGGATACTATAAATTTGTTATTATTATCAATGAACCTGTACCCTTTGGTTCCAGTTTCGTATCCCATGAATCTTAATCTTCTGGATACGTTTTCTCCCTTTCTCCTCAACTGTTTAGGTATGTGTACGTCTGCAGTGACTCCAAATATGTGCATGTGTGCTAATTTAGGTTTCCTATTGTACATCACCTCATATGGTGTCTTATTCACAATACTGGACCAGGTTCTATTTTGAGTGTAATTTGAATAATGTAAGGCTTCTGACCAAAATTGTTTGCCTAAACCAGCATCCTCTAATGTGCATCTAATCATGGTTTGTAGTGTGGAATTCTTTCTCTCTGCAATCCCATTTTGAAATGCAGAAAATGGATTGGACGTGAAATGTAGCATTCCTCTATCCTTTAACCATTGGGAGAATTCTTTAGACATGAATTCACATCCCCTATCTGTCATAATTTGTTTTATTCTGATGTTATGTTGTGTTTCTATGCGTTTGTAGAATTCCTTAAATTTCTGAAAGGTTTCATCCTTGTGCTTTAATGTGTAAACAAAACCATAGCGACTGTAATCATCCACTATTGTTAGAAAGTAACGTTTTCTATAGGTAATTGATGGAGTTAATGGACCAACTAAGTCCATATGTACTAAATCAAAAATATTTTTAGTTGATCTGTTAGATTTTTTTGGTCTGGGACTGGTTTTTAGTTTGGTGGATTTACATACTGAGCATTCCAAATAATTTTCACAATTTTTTATTTTGACACCTTCTGCGTGTTCAGTCATTTTTTGTACTACAGGAAAGCTTGCATGTCCTAACTTCCTATGTAAGATGTGAGCACACTCATCATGAATTGGTTTACCTATTTTTGGTTTCTTCTCATTGTGTGTATTTTTGTGATCATGAGTTATTTTACTTTCATCATTGTCACTGTTACTGACATTTTCATCATCTGCTTCAATACAATCTTCCATATTTGAATCAATGTTATGTAACCATCTTTCTTTAGTTATCAGATAGGGTAGACCTCCTTTTATCATCACAGTGCCTACATTTGTTTTGTTCTTCTCTATAGTTGCTTTCCCCTTTGAGAAAACTATATTGATGTCAGATTCTCTGCTTAGTTTTATAGCGCTCAGTATGTTGTGAGTTATTTCTGGGATTAATAATACCCCCTCTATTTTCCCTAAACCAGGCAAGGTCACATTTCCTCTGCCTAATACTTGAACCTTTTCTTGATTAGCTACCTTTATCACGAACTTATCTTCTGTAAATGAAGATAATATACTTTTGTTGTTAGTGGTGTGATTTGTTGCACCAGAATCAATAAGCCAATTATTGTTCTCATCTTGTTGTGTTCTGGTGCTGTCTTGTTTATTTAGCCCATTTAGTGACCCAGATTTTCTCTCTTTTGAATTTTCTCTACCCCCTCTACTTTCTCTGTAATTTGGTGGACTTCTATATTTGTGTCTATCTGTGGAAGACTGTCTGTAATTGTATTTGCCCCTATATTCTGGCCTATGTCTCTCCCTTGATACTCTGGGGCAGTCTCTTCTACTGTGTTCCCTGGATCCACAATTGTGGCATCTAAAGGCCTCATTATATTTATCTTGAAAGACTACTTTCCTAAAAGATTTGTGTTCTGATTGGTTACTGGAACGATTTTTTCTTGAATTGTCTTCTGCTATCAATTTGTTAGATAGACTTTCTATGGATAAATATCCCAAATTAATGGTATCTAAGTGTGACATAAAGCTATCCCATGATGGGTCAAGTGAATTGATAATAACACTTTTCATTGTTTGATCTGAGATCACTTCCCCTCTTAATTGCAGCTCAGCTCTTATTTTGTTTAGATTTATCAAATGCTCACTTATAGAAACCCCTGGTTTCACTCTAGAAGAAAAGAAATCCTTAGACATTCTTGTAGTTGTAGCTACGCTATCGCTGTGAAATAGATTAAACATGCATTGAATTATTTCTGATACAGTTAGGTTTGGTTTGATGCTATGATACATTGCAGGAGACACGCTAGATATTATTATGAAAAATGCTCTATGATGTAAACAATCTATTTTTAAAGTCCAAGGTCTTCTTGGAGGACTAGTTATAAAGAATAGTAAATTTTCTTTCATAAAAACAACCTGAAGCTGTTGATACCACTCTTGTAAATTAATGCCATCAACTCTAAGTTTTGGGAAGTCACTGGGTAAGTTCCCCACATTATTTTGTCCATTACTTACAACCTGAGGCAGTCCGTGGTCTCTCAAGTGCAGGAAATTACAGAACGGCATTGGGATGCTTGCAACGAGTCTGCGCGGTTCTCTGGCCAGTTCAAGTCTTTCGGGGCCGTCTACGTAGTTTTGCACATGCGCGTTGCTCACTTCTTCCTTGGCGTCGTCGTGGAAGGTTCTCTCCATTTCAGCTCTCTCGATCCGCTCCTCTTCAGATGAGTCGGTCTCTGGCTCGATTTTTGGGGTTCTGGTGGTGGCGACGGTTCTTCTCTTTCTTTTGTGTGCGTTGGCACTCGATCCTGTCTGCGGTGTAGGACGAAATCGGCATGGCTCTCTGGGCTCGGGTGTCGTCGCTTTCGAAGTCAGGATGGGAGCGTGCAGGTCTTGAGTTGTTGGTTTGATTTCTTGCTTCTTCGTTGATGTCTTGGAAATTTTCAATCTTGGCCCAAAAGCAGCAAAAAGCGTTTTCATTGCTGACTTTACTTGAGATTTTGTTAAATCGTCTTCACTTTCTGATTTTGGTTCATCTGAAGAGTTTGAGACTTCTTTTTCACTTTCTTCGTCTGATAGCGTTTTTCGCGCCAGAAATTTTGAACTGAGCGTTTTGATTGGCTCTGCTTCACTCTCTTTTGAAGTTCGTTGAAACCAAGATGGCTGCCATTCAAAATTTCGCGCGGGATCACATCTTTTCTTTTTTACAACGATTTTCTCAGTAGTCATTTCACTCACAGTTTTTTGATCTTTGGGTTTTTCTTTAATGACGTTTTTCTCTCTCGCTGCTCCGCTGTTCCTCAGCATCTCCTGGAGGTCCGCGATGAGGCTTTCATCATTCTTTTGGCTTTTTAGTATCTTTAATATCTCTGACCTGAGTTCGTTATTTTCTATTTCGATTTCTTCCTGGTCATTATTTTCACTCATCAGTTCTTCTTCTTCAGTGGTGTATTCTTCGGATTCTCTCGAAATCGCGTTAGTGGATTCGTTGATCATCTCTTGATCAGTTTCTATTTCTTTGCTGTAGGCCCTGGTGTTGGGCCTATCTTTCTTGGACATTTTTAATTACTTATTGAGTCAATTAACCATCCTCTGCTACCAGCTTGTTGCAATATTTTTAGGATCAGACTCAATAAAGATAATAGGAGTTAGAGATTTAAATATATTTCTCTTTAATCATAGTAGGCATTCTATATTCGCTGAATATTCAAGATAGAAGCGAAGAAAAATGGTGAGGGTGGCTCCTTATATATACAAGGGGTGGAGCCAGGAATGGGAGTGGTAAATTATGAATACATTAAAGTCCAAAGAATAAGTTAACCCCTGATGTTCCATATATACATTATTTACACATTAGAGAACAAGGCATTTACATCTGACATTTTTAAAAAGTGGAAGCAACACCATTTTTAGACATGGAATTTCATCCTGAAACTCATCCTGGTGTCCGTTTTTGCATTTGGTTTAAAGAAAAAATTTGGCTTCAAAAAACATTTTGGTTCCTGGGCAGGATTTTTCCTGAACGCGTAGTAAAGCGTTTTCTTCTCCTGGCACCAAAAAGGCTTGATTTTTAAAAAGTAGAAGCAAGACCATTTTTAGACATGGAATTTCATCCTGAAACTCATCCTGGTGTCCGTTTTTGCATTTGGTTTAAAGAAACAAATTTTGGCTTCAAAAAACATTTTGGTTCCTGGGCAGGATTTTTCCTGACCGCGGAGTAAAGCGTTTTCTTCTCCTGGCACCATAAAGGCTCGATTTTTAAAAAGTTGAAGCAACACCATTTTTAGACATGGAATTTCATCCCGAAACTCATCCTGGTGTCCGTTTTTGCATTTGGTTTCAAAAAAAAAAAATTGGCTTCAAAAAACATTTTGGTTCCTGGGCAGGATTTTTCCTGACCGCGGAGTAAAGCGTTTTCTTCTCCTGGCACCAAAAAGGCTCGATTTTTAAAAAGTGGAAGCAACACCATTTTTAGACATGGAATTTCATCCTGAAACTCATCCTGGTGTCCGTTTTTGCATTTGGTTTCAAAAAAAAAAATTGGCTTCAAAAAACATTTTGGTTCCTGGGCGGCATTTTTCCTGACCGCGGAGTAAAGCGTTTTCTTCTCCTGGCACCAGAAAGGCTTGATTTTTAAAAAGTGGAAGCAACACCATTTTTAGACATGGAATTTCATCGTGAAACTCATCGTGGTGTCCGTTTTTGCATTTGGTTTAAAGAAACAAATTTTGGCTTCAAAAAACATTTTGGTCCCTGGGCAGCATTTTTCCTGACCGCGGAGTAAAGCGTTTTCTTCTCCTGGCACCAAAAAGGCTTGATTTTTAAAAAGTAGAAGCAACACCATTTTTAGACATGGAATTTCATCCTGAAACACATCCTGGTGTCCCTTTTTGCATTTGGTTTAAAGAAACAAATTTTGGCTTCAAAAAACATTTTGGTTCCTGGGCAGGATTTTTGCTGACCGCGGAGTAAAGCGTTTTCTTCTCCTGGCACCAGAAAGGCTTGATTTTTAAAAAGTGGAAGCAACACCATTTTTAGACATGGAATTTCATCCTGAAACTCATCCTGGTGTCCGTTTTTGCATTTGGTTTCAAAAAAAAAATTTGGCTTCAAAAAACATTTTGGTTCCTGGGCAGGATTTTTCCTGACCGCGGAGTAAAGCGTTTTCTTCTCCTGGCACCAGAAAGGCTTGATTTTTAAAAAGTGGAAGCAACACCATTTTTAGACATGGAATTTCATCATGAAACTCATCGTGGTGTCCGTTTTTGCATTTGGTTTAAAGAAACAAATTTTGGCTTCAAAAAAGATTTTGGTTCCTGGGCAGCATTTTTCCTGACCGCGGAGTAAAGCGTTTTCTTCTCCTGGCACCAAAAAGGCTTGATTTTTAAAAAGTAGAAGCAACACCATTTTTAGACATGGAATTTCATCCTGAAACTCATCCTGGTGTCCGTTTTTGCATTTGGTTTCAAAAAAAAAAATTGGCTTCAAAAAACATTTTGGTTCCTGGGCAGGATTTTTCCTGAACGCGTAGTAAAGCGTTTTCTTCTCCCTGCACCAAAAAGGCTTGATTTTTAAAAAGTAGAAGCAACACCATTTTTAGACATGGAATTTCATCCTGAAACTCATCCTGGTGTCCGTTTTTGCATTTGGTTTAAAGAAACAAATTTTGGCTTCAAAAAACATTTTGGTTCCTGGGCAGGATTTTTCCTGACCGCGGAGTAAAGCGTTTTCTTCTCCTGGCACCATAAAGGCTCGATTTTTAAAAAGTTGAAGCAACACCATTTTTATACATGGAATTTCATCCCGAAACTCATCCTGGTGTCCGTTTTTGCATTTGGTTTCAAAAAAAAAAAATTTGCTTCAAAAAACATTTTGGTTCCTGGGCAGGATTTTTCCTGACCGCGGAGTAAAGCGTTTTCTTCTCCTGGCACCAGAAAGGCTTGATTTTTAAAAAGTGGAAGCAACACCATTTTTAGACATGGAATTTCATCCTGAAACTCATCCTGGTGTCCGTTTTTGCATTTGGTTTAAAGAAACAAATTTTGGCTTCAAAAAAGATTTTGGTTCCTGGGCAGCATTTTTCCTGACCGCGGAGTAAAGCGTTTTCTTCTCCTGGCACCAAAAAGGCTTGATTTTTAAAAAGTAGAAGCAACACCATTTTTAGACATGGAATTTCATCCTGAAACTCATCCTGGTGTCCGTTTTTGCATTTGGTTTCAAAAAAAAAAATTGGCTTCAAAAAACATTTTGGTTCCTGGGCAGGATTTTTCCTGAACGCGTAGTAAAGCGTTTTCTTCTCCCTGCACCAAAAAGGCTTGATTTTTAAAAAGTAGAAGCAACACCATTTTTAGACATGGAATTTCATCCTGAAACTCATCCTGGTGTCCGTTTTTGCATTTGGTTTAAAGAAACAAATTTTGGCTTCAAAAAACATTTTGGTTCCTGGGCAGGATTTTTCCTGACCGCGGAGTAAAGCGTTTTCTTCTCCTGTCACCAGAAAGGCTTGATTTTTAAAAAGTGGAAGCAACACCATTTTTAGACATGGAATTTCATCCTGAAACTCATCCTGGTGTCCGTTTTTGCATTTGGTTTAAAGAAACAAATTTTGGCTTCAAAAAACATTTTGGTTCCTGGGCAGGATTTTTCCTGACCGCGGAGTAAAGTGTTTTCTTCTCCTGGCACCATAAAGGCTTCATTTTTAAAAAGTTGAAGCAACACCATATTTAGACATGGAATTTCATCCTGAAACTCATCCTGGTGTCCGTTTTTGCATTTGGTTTCAAAAAAAAAATTTAGCTTCAAAAAACATTTTGGTTCCTGGGCAGGATTTTTCCTGACCGCGGAGTAAAGCGTTTTCTTCTCCTGGCACCAGAAAGGCTTGATTTTTAAAAAGTGGAAGCAACACCATTTTTAGACATGGAATTTCATCGTGAAACTCATCGTGGTGTCCGTTTTTGCATTTGGTTTAAAGAAACAAATTTTGGCTTCAAAAAACATTTTGGTTCCTGGGCAGCATTTTTTCTGACCGCGGAGTAAAGCGTTTTCTTCTCCTGGCACCAAAAAGGCTTGATTTTTAAAAAGTAGAAGTAACACCATTTTTAGATATGGAATTTCATCCTGAAACTCATCCTGGTGTCCGTTTTTGCATTTGGTTTCAAAAAAAAAATTTGGCTTCAAAAAACATTTTGGTTCCTGGGCAGGATTTTTCCTGACCGCGGAGTAAAGCGTTTTCTTCTCCTGGCACCAAAAAGGCTCGATTTTTAAAAAGTGGAAGCAACACCATTTTTAGACATGGAATTTCATCCCGAAACTCATCCTGGTGTCCGTTTTTGCATTTGGTTTCAAGAAACAAATTTTGGCTTCAAAAAACATTTTGGTTCCTGGGCAGGATTTTTCCTGACCGCGGAGTAAAGCGTTTTCTTCTCCTGGCACCATAAAGGCTCGATTTTTAAAAAGTTGAAGCAACACCATTTTTATACATGGAATTTCATCCCGAAACTCATCCTGGTGTCCGTTTTTGCATTTGGTTTCAAAAAAAAAAAATTTGCTTCAAAAAACATTTTGGTTCCTGGGCAGGATTTTTCCTGACCGCGGAGTAAAGCGTTTTCTTCTCCTGTCACCAGAAAGGCTTGATTTTTAAAAAGTGGAAGCAACACCATTTTTAGACATGGAATTTCATCCTGAAACTCATCCTGGTGTCCGTTTTTGCATTTGGTTTAAAGAAACAAATTTTGGCTTCAAAAAACATTTTGGTTCCTGGGCAGGATTTTTCCTGACCGCGGAGTAAAGTGTTTTCTTCTCCTGGCACCATAAAGGCTTCATTTTTAAAAAGTTGAAGCAACACCATATTTAGACATGGAATTTCATCCTGAAACTCATCCTGGTGTCCGTTTTTGCATTTGGTTTCAAAAAAAAAATTTAGCTTCAAAAAACATTTTGGTTCCTGGGCAGGATTTTTCCTGACCGCGGAGTAAAGCGTTTTCTTCTCCTGGCACCAGAAAGGCTTGATTTTTAAAAAGTGGAAGCAACACCATTTTTAGACATGGAATTTCATCGTGAAACTCATCGTGGTGTCCGTTTTTGCATTTGGTTTAAAGAAACAAATTTTGGCTTCAAAAAACATTTTGGTTCCTGGGCAGCATTTTTTCTGACCGCGGAGTAAAGCGTTTTCTTCTCCTGGCACCAAAAAGGCTTGATTTTTAAAAAGTAGAAGTAACACCATTTTTAGATATGGAATTTCATCCTGAAACTCATCCTGGTGTCCGTTTTTGCATTTGGTTTCAAAAAAAAAATTTGGCTTCAAAAAACATTTTGGTTCCTGGGCAGGATTTTTCCTGACCGCGGAGTAAAGCGTTTTCTTCTCCTGGCACCAAAAAGGCTCGATTTTTAAAAAGTGGAAGCAACACCATTTTTAGACATGGAATTTCATCCCGAAACTCATCCTGGTGTCCGTTTTTGCATTTGGTTTCAAGAAACAAATTTTGGCTTCAAAAAATATTTTGGTTCCTCGGCAGGATTTTTCCTGACCGCGGAGTAAAGCGTTTTCTTCTCCTGGCACCATAAAGGCTCGATTTTTAAAAAGTTGAAGCAACACCATTTTTAGACATGGAATTTCATCCTGAAACTCATCCTGGTGTCCGTTTTTGCATTTGGTTTCAAAAAAAAAAATTGGCTTCAAAAAACATTTTGGTTCCTGGGCGGCATTTTTCCTGACCGCGGAGTAAAGCGTTTTCTTCTCCTGGCACCAAAAAGTCTTGATTTTTAAAAAGTAGAAGCAACACCATTTTTAGACATGGAATTTCATCCTGAAACTCATCCTGGTTTCCGTTTTTGCATTTGGTTTAAAGAAACAAATTTTGGCTTCAAAAAACATTTTGGTTCCTGGGCAGGATTTTTCCTGACCGCGGAGTAAAGCGTTTTCTTCTCCTGGCACCATAAAGGCTCGATTTTTAAAAAGTTGAAGCAACACCATTTCTAGACATGGAATTTCATCCTGAAACTCATCCTGGTGTCCGTTTTTGCATTTGGTTTCAAAAAAAAAATTTGGCTTCAAAAAACATTTTGGTTCCTGGGCAGGATTTTTCCTGACCGCGGAGTAAAGCGTTTTCTTCTCCTGGCACCATAAAGGCTCGATTTTTAAAAAGTTGAAGCAACACAATTTTTAAACATGGAATTTCATCCCAAAACTCATCCTGGTGTCCGTTTTTGCATTTGGTTTCAAAAAAAAAAAATTGGCTTCAAAAAACATTTTGGTTCCTGGGCAGGATTTTTCCTGACCGCGGAGTAAAGCATTTTCTTCTCCTGGCACCAAAAAGGCTTGATTTTTAAAAAGTAGAAGCAACACCATTTTTAGACATGGAATTTCATCCTGAAACTCATCCTGGTGTCCGTTTTTGCATTTGGTTTAAAGAAACAAATTTTGGCTTCAAAAAACATTTTGGTTCCTGGGCAGGATTTTTCCTGACCCCGGAGTAAAGCGTTTTCTTCTCCTGGCACCAAAAAGGCTCGATTTTTAAAAAGTTGAAGCAACACCATTTTTAGACATGGAATTTCATCCTGAAACTCATCCTGGTGTCCGTTTTTGCATTTGGTTTCAAAAAAAAAATTTGGCTTCAAAAAAACATTTTGGTTCCTGGGCAGGATTTTTCCTGACCGCGGAGTAAAGCGTTTTCTTCTCCTGGCACCAGAAAGGCTTGATTTTTAAAAAGTGGAAGCAACACCATTTTTAGACATGGAATTTCATCCTGAAACTCATCCTGGTGTCCGTTTTTGCATTTTGTTTAAAGAAACAAATTTTGGCTACAAAAAACATTTTGGTCCCTGGGCAGCATTTTTCCTGAGTAAAGCGTTTTCTTCTCCTGGCACCATAAAGGCTCGATTTTTAAAAAGTTGAAGCAACACCATTTTTAGACATGGAATTTCATCCTGAAACTCATCCTGGTGTCCGTTTTTGCATATGGTTTCAAAAAAAAAATTTGACTTCAAAAAACATTTTGGTTCCTGGGCAGGATTTTTCCTGAGTAAAGCGTTTTCTTCTCCTGGCACCAGAAAGGCTTGATTTTTAAAAAGTGGAAGCAACACCGTTTTTAGACATGGAATTTCATCGTGAAACTCATCGTGGTGTCCTTTTTTGCATTTGGTTTAAAGAAACAAATTTTGGCTTCAAAAAACATTTTGGTTCCTGGGCAGCATTTTTCCTGACCGCGGAGTAAAGCGTTTTCTTCTCCTGGCACCAGAAAGGCTTGAATTTTAAGAAGTGGAAGCAACACCATTTTTAGACATGGAATTTCATCGTGAAACTCATCGTGGTGTCCGTTTTTGCATTTGGTTTAAAGAAACAAATTTTGGCTTCAAAAAACATTTTGGTTCCTGGGCAGCATTTTTCCTGACCGCGGAGTAAAGCGTTTTCTTCTCCTGGCACCAGAAAGGCTTGATTTTTAAAAAGTGGAAGCAACACCATTTTTAGACATGGAATTTCGTCATGAAACTCATCGTGGTGTCCGTTTTTGCATTTGGTTTAAAGAAACAAATTTTGGCTTCAAAAAACATTTTGGTTCCTGGGCAGCATTTTTCCTGACCGCGGAGTAAAGCGTTTTCTTCTCCTGGCACCAAAAAGTCTTCATTTTTAAAAAGTAGAAGCAACACCATTTTTAGACATGGAATTTCATCCTGAAACTCATCCTGGTGTCCGTTTTTGCATTTGGTTTAAAGAAACAAATTTTGGCTTCAAAAAACATTTTGGTTCCTGGGCAGCATTTTTCCTGACCGCGGAGTAAAGCGTTTTCTTCTCCTGGCACCATAAAGGCTCGATTTTTAAAAAGTTGAAGCAACACCATTTTTAGACATGGAATTTCATCCTGAAACTCATCCTGGTGTCCGTTTTTGCATTTGGTTTCAAAAAAAAAATTTGGCTTCAAAAAACATTTTGGTTCCTGGGCAGGATTTTTCCTGAGTAAAGCGTTTTATTCTCCTGGCACCAGAAAGGCTTGATTTTTAAAAAGTGGAAGCAACACCATTTTTAGACATGGAATTTCATCCTGAAACTCATCCTGGTGTCCGTTTTTGCATTTGGTTTAAAGAAACAAATTTTGGCTTCCAAAAACATTTTGTTTCCTGGGCAGCATTTTTCCTGACCGCGGAGTAAAGCGTTTTCTTCTCCTGGCACCAAAAAGTCTTCATTTTTAAAAAGTAGAAGCAACACCATTTTTAGACATGGAATTTCATCCTGAAACTCATCCTGGTGTCCGTTTTTGCATTTGGTTTAAAGAAACAAATTTTGGCTTCAAAAAACATTTTGGTTCCTGGGCAGGATTTTTCCTGACCGCGGAGTAAAGCGTTTTCTTCTCCTGGCACCAAAAAGGCTCGATTTTTAAAAAGTTGAAGCAACACCATTTTTAGACATGGAATTTCATCCTGAAACTCATCCTGGTGTCCGTTTTTGCATTTGGTTTCAAAAAAAAAATTTGGCTTCAAAAAACATTTTGGTTCCTGGGCAGGATTTTTCCTGACCGCGGGGTAAAGCGTTTTCTTCTCCTGGCACCAGAAAGGCTCGATTTTTAAAAAGTGGAAGCAACACCATTTTTAGACATGGAATTTCATCCTGAAACTCATCGTGGTGTCCGTTTTTGCATTTGGTTTCAAAAAAAAAATTTGGCTTCAAAAAACATTTTGGTTCCTGGGCAGGATTTTTCCTGACCGCGGAGTAAAGCGTTTTCTTCTCCTGTCACCAGAAAGGCTCGATTTTTAAAAAGTGGAAGCAACACCATTTTTAGACATGGAATTTCATCCTGAAACTCATCCTGGTGTCCGTTTTTGCATTTGGTTTAAAGAAACAAATTTTGGCTTCAAAAAACATTTTGGTTCCTGGGCAGGATTTTTCCTGACCGCGGAGTAAAGCGTTTTCTTCTCCTGGCACCATAAACGCTCGATTTTTAAAAAGTTGAAGCAACACCATATTTAGACATGGAATTTCATCCTGAAACTCATCCTGGTGTCCGTTTTTGCATTTGGTTTAAAGAAACAAATTTTGGCTTCAAAAAACATTTTGGTTCCTGGGCAGGATTTTTCCTGACCGCGGAGTAAAGCGTTTTCTTCTCCTGGCACCAAAAAGGCTTGATTTTTAAAAAGTGGAAGCAACACCATTTTTAGACATGGAATTTCATCGTGAAACTCATCGTGGTGTCCGTTTTTGCATTTGGTTTAAAGAAACAAATTTTGGCTTCAAAAAACATTTTGGTTCCTGGGCACGATTTTTCCTGACCGCGGAGTAAAGCGTTTTCTTCTCCTGGCACCAAAAAGGCTTGATTTTTAAAAAGTAGAAGCAACACCATTTTTAGACATGGAATTTCATCCTGAAACTCATCCTGGTGTCCGTTTTTGCATTTGGTTTAAAGAAAAAAATTTTGGCTTCAAAAAACATTTTGGTTCCTGGGCAGGATTTTTCCTGACCGCGGAGTAAAGCGTTTTCTTCTCCTGGCACCATAAAGGCTCGATTTTTAAAAAGTTGAAGCAACACCATTTTTAGACATGGAATTTCATCCTGAAACTCATCCTGGTGTCCGTTTTTGCATTTGGTTTCAAAAAAAAAATTTGGCTTCCAAAAAACATTTTGGTTCCTGGGCAGGATTTTTCCTGACCGCGGAGTAAAGCGTTTTCTTCTCCTGGCACCAGAAAGGCTTGATTTTTAAAAAGTGGAAGCAACACCATTTTTAGACATGGAATTTCATCCTGAAACTCATCCTGGTGTCCGTTTTTGCATTTGGTTTAAAGAAACAAATTTTGGCTACAAAAAACATTTTGGTCCCTGGGCAGCATTTTTCCTGAGTAAAGCGTTTTCTTCTCCTGGCACCAGAAAGGCTTGAATTTTAAGAAGTGGAAGCAACACCATTTTTAGACATGGAATTTCATCGTGAAACTCATCGTGGTGTCCGTTTTTGCATTTGGTTTAAAGAAACAAATTTTGGCTTCAAAAAACATTTTGGTTCCTGGGCAATATTTTTCCTGAGTAAAGCGTTTTCTTCTCCTGGCACCAGAAAGGCTTGATTTTTAAAAAGTGGAAGCAACACCATTTTTAGACATGGAATTTCGTCATGAAACTCATCGTGGTGTCCGTTTTTGCATTTGGTTTAAAGAAACAAATTTTGGCTTCAAAAAACATTTTGGTTCCTGGGCACGATTTTTCCTGACCGCGGAGTAAAGCGTTTTCTTCTCCTGGCACCAAAAAGGCTTGATTTTTAAAAAGTAGAAGCAACACCATTTTTAGACATGGAATTTCATCCTGAAACTCATCCTGGTGTCCGTTTTTGCATTTGGTTTAAAGAAAAAAATTTTGGCTTCAAAAAACATTTTGGTTCCTGGGCAGGATTTTTCCTGACCGCGGAGTAAAGCGTTTTCTTCTCCTGGCACCATAAAGGCTCGATTTTTAAAAAGTTGAAGCAACACCATTTTTAGACATGGAATTTCATCCTGAAACTCATCCTGGTGTCCGTTTTTGCATTTGGTTTCAAAAAAAAAATTTGGCTTCAAAAAAACATTTTGGTTCCTGGGCAGGATTTTTCCTGACCGCGGAGTAAAGCGTTTTCTTCTCCTGGCACCAGAAAGGCTTGATTTTTAAAAAGTGGAAGCAACACCATTTTTAGACATGGAATTTCATCGTGAAACTCATCGTGGTGTCCGTTTTTGCATTTGGTTTAAAGAAACAAATTTTGGCTACAAAAAACATTTTGGTCCCTGGGCAGCATTTTTCCTGAGTAAAGCGTTTTCTTCTCCTGGCACCAGAAAGGCTTGATTTTTAAAAAGTGGAAGCAACACCATTTTTAGACATGGAATTTCGTCATGAAACTCATCGTGGTGTCCGTTTTTGCATTTGGTTTAAAGAAACAAATTTTGGCTTCAAAAAACATTTTGGTTCCTGGGCAGCATTTTTCCTGACCGCGGAGTAAAGCGTTTTCTTCTCCTGGCACCAAAAAGTCTTCATTTTTAAAAAGTAGAAGCAACACCATTTTTAGACATGGAATTTCATCCTGAAACTCATCCTGGTGTCCGTTTTTGCATTTGGTTTAAAGAAACAAATTTTGGCTTCAAAAAACATTTTGGTTCCTGGGCAGGATTTTTCCTGACCGCGGAGTAAAGCGTTTTCTTCTCCTGGCACCAAAAAGACTTGATTTTTAAAAAGTAGAAGCAACACCATTTTTAGACATGGAATTTCATCCTGAAACTCATCCTGGTGTCCGTTTTTGCATTTGGTTTAAAGAAACAAATTTTGGCTTCAAAAAACATTTTGGTTCCTGGGCAGGATTTTTCCTGACCGCGGAGTAAAGCGTTTTCTTCTCCTGGCACCAAAAAGGCTCGATTTTTAAAAAGTTGAAGCAACACCATTTTTAGACATGGAATTTCATCCTGAAACTCATCCTGGTGTCCGTTTTTGCATTTGGTTTCAAAAAAAAAATTTGGCTTCAAAAAACATTTTGGTTCCTGGGCAGGATTTTTCCTGACCGCGGGGTAAAGCGTTTTCTTCTCCTGGCACCAGAAAGGCTCGATTTTTAAAAAGTGGAAGCAACACCATTTTTAGACATGGAATTTCATCCTGAAACTCATCGTGGTGTCCGTTTTTGCATTTGGTTTCAAAAAAAAAAATTGGCTTCAAAAAACATTTTGGTTCCTGGGCAGGATTTTTCCTGACCGCGGAGTAAAGCGTTTTCTTCTCCTGTCACCAGAAAGGCTCGATTTTTAAAAAGTGGAAGCAACACCATTTTTAGACATGGAATTTCATCCTGAAACTCATCCTGGTGTCCGTTTTTGCATTTGGTTTAAAGAAACAAATTTTGGCTTCAAAAAACATTTTGGTTCCTGGGCAGGATTTTTCCTGACCGCGGAGTAAAGCGTTTTCTTCTCCTGGCACCATAAACGCTCGATTTTTAAAAAGTTGAAGCAACACCATATTTAGACATGGAATTTCATCCTGAAACTCATCCTGGTGTCCGTTTTTGCATTTGGTTTAAAGAAACAAATTTTGGCTTCAAAAAACATTTTGGTTCCTGGGCAGGATTTTTCCTGACCGCGGAGTAAAGCGTTTTCTTCTCCTGGCACCAAAAAGGCTTGATTTTTAAAAAGTGGAAGCAACACCATTTTTAGACATGGAATTTCATCGTGAAACTCATCGTGGTGTCCGTTTTTGCATTTGGTTTAAAGAAACAAATTTTGGCTTCAAAAAACATTTTGGTTCCTGGGCGGCATTTTTCCTGACCGCGGAGTAAAGCGTTTTCTTCTCCTGGCACCAAAAAGGCTTGATTTTTAAAAAGTAGAAGTAACACCATTTTTAGATATGGAATTTCATCGTGAAACTCATCGTGGTGTCCGTTTTTGCATTTGGTTTAAAGAAACAAATTTTGGCTTCAAAAAACATTTTGGTTCCTGGGCACGATTTTTCCTGACCGCGGAGTAAAGCGTTTTCTTCTCCTGGCACCAAAAAGGCTTGATTTTTAAAAAGTAGAAGCAACACCATTTTTAGACATGGAATTTCATCCTGAAACTCATCCTGGTGTCCGTTTTTGCATTTGGTTTAAAGAAAAAAATTTTGGCTTCAAAAAACATTTTGGTTCCTGGGCAGGATTTTTCCTGACCGCGGAGTAAAGCGTTTTCTTCTCCTGGCACCATAAAGGCTCGATTTTTAAAAAGTTGAAGCAACACCATTTTTAGACATGGAATTTCATCCTGAAACTCATCCTGGTGTCCGTTTTTGCATTTGGTTTCAAAAAAAAAATTTGGCTTCCAAAAAACATTTTGGTTCCTGGGCAGGATTTTTCCTGACCGCGGAGTAAAGCGTTTTCTTCTCCTGGCACCAGAAAGGCTTGATTTTTAAAAAGTGGAAGCAACACCCTTTTTAGACATGGAATTTCATCCTGAAACTCATCCTGGTGTCCGTTTTTGCATTTGGTTTAAAGAAACAAATTTTGGCTACAAAAAACATTTTGGTCCCTGGGCAGCATTTTTCCTGAGTAAAGCGTTTTCTTCTCCTGGCACCAGAAAGGCTTGATTTTTAAAAAGTGGAAGCAACACCATTTTTAGACATGGAATTTCATCGTGAAACTCATCGTGGTGTCCGTTTTTGCATTTGGTTTAAAGAAACAAATTTTGGCTTCAAAAAACATTTTGGTTCCTGGGCAATATTTTTCCTGAGTAAAGCGTTTTCTTCTCCTGGCACCAGAAAGGCTTGATTTTTAAAAAGTGGAAGCAACACCATTTTTAGACATGGAATTTCGTCATGAAACTCATCGTGGTGTCCGTTTTTGCATTTGGTTTAAAGAAACAAATTTTGGCTTCAAAAAACATTTTGGTTCCTGGGCACGATTTTTCCTGACCGCGGAGTAAAGCGTTTTCTTCTCCTGGCACCAAAAAGGCTTGATTTTTAAAAAGTAG
This sequence comes from Pituophis catenifer annectens, assembly GCF_029215685.1. Lineage (NCBI taxonomy): Eukaryota > Metazoa > Chordata > Lepidosauria > Squamata > Colubridae > Pituophis > Pituophis catenifer. The sequence continues at coordinate 8,651,266 of NW_027256897.1, read as the reverse complement.
AAGCAACACCATTTTTAGACATGGAATTTTATCCTGAAACTCATCCTGGTGTCCGTTTTTGCATTTGGTTTAAAGAAAAAAATTTTGGCTTCAAAAAACATTTTGGTTCCTGGGCAGGATTTTTCCTGACCGCGGAGTAAAGCGTTTTCTTCTCCTGGCACCATAAAGGCTCGATTTTTAAAAAGTTGAAGCAACACCATTTTTAGACATGGAATTTCATCCTGAAACTCATCCTGGTGTCCGTTTTTGCATTTGGTTTCAAAAAAAAAATTTGGCTTCAAAAAAACATTTTGGTTCCTGGGCAGGATTTTTCCTGACCGCGGAGTAAAGCGTTTTCTTCTCCTGGCACCAGAAAGGCTTGATTTTTAAAAAGTGGAAGCAACACCATTTTTAGACATGGAATTTCATCCTGAAACTCATCGTGGTGTCCGTTTTTGCATTTGGTTTAAAGAAACAAATTTTGGCTACAAAAAACATTTTGGTCCCTGGGCAGCATTTTTCCTGAGTAAAGCGTTTTCTTCTCCTGGCACCAGAAAGGCTTGATTTTTAAAAAGTGGAAGCAACACCATTTTTAGACATGGAATTTCATCGTGAAACTCATCGTGGTGTCCGTTTTTGCATTTGGTTTAAAGACACAAATTTTGGCTTCAAAAAACATTTTGGTTCCTGGGCAATATTTTTCCTGAGTAAAGCGTTTTCTTCTCCTGGCACCAGAAAGGCTTGATTTTTAAAAAGTGGAAGCAACACCATTTTTAGACATGGAATTTCGTCATGAAACTCATCGTGGTGTCCGTTTTTGCATTTGGTTTAAAGAAACAAATTTTGGCTTCAAAAAACATTTTGGTTCCTGGGCAGCATTTTTCCTGACCGCGGAGTAAAGCGTTTTCTTCTCCTGGCACCAAAAAGTCTTCATTTTTAAAAAGTAGAAGCAACACCATTTTTAGACATGGAATTTCATCCTGAAACTCATCCTGGTGTCCGTTTTTGCATATGGTTTAAAGAAACAAATTTTGGCTTCAAAAAACATTTTGGTTCCTGGGCAGGATTTTTCCTGACCGCGGAGTAAAGCGTTTTCTTCTCCTGGCACCAGAAAGGCTTGATTTTTAAAAAGTAGAAGCAACACCATTTTTAGACATGGAATTTCATCCTGAAACTCATCCTGGTGTCCGTTTTTGCATTTGGTTTAAAGAAACAAATTTTGGCTTCAAAAAACATTTTGGTTCCTGGGCAGCATTTTTCCTGACCGCGGAGTAAAGCGTTTTCTTCTCCTGGCACCAGAAAGGCTTGATTTTTAAAAAGTAGAAGCAACACCATTTTTAGACATGGAATTTCATCCTGAAACTCATCCTGGTGTCCGTTTTTGCATTTGGTTTAAAGAAACAAATTTTGGCTTCAAAAAACATTTTGGTTCCTGGGCAGGATTTTTCCTGACCGCGGAGTAAAGCGTTTTCTTCTCCTGGCACCATAAAGGCTCGATTTTTAAAAAGTTGAAGCAACACCATTTTTAGACATGGAATTTCATCCTGAAACTCATCCTGGTGTCCGTTTTTGCATTTGGTTTCAAAAAAAAAATTTGGCTTCAAAAAACATTTTGGTTCCTGGGCAGGATTTTTCCTGACCGCGGAGTAAAGCGTTTTCTTCTCCTGGCACCAGAAAGGCTTGATTTTTAAAAAATGGAAGCAACACCATTTTTAGACATGGAATTTCATCGTGAAACTCATCCTGGTGTCCGTTTTTGCATTTGGTTTAAAGAAACAAATTTTGGCTTCAAAAAACATTTTGGTTCCTGGGCAGGATTTTTCCTGACCGCGGAGTAAAGCGTTTTCTTCTCCTGGCACCAGAAAGGCTTGATTTTTAAAAAGTGGAAGCAACACCATTTTTAGACATGGAATTTCATCCTGAAACTCATCCTGGTGTCCGTTTTTGCATTTGGTTTCAAAAAAAAAATTTGGCTTCAAAAAACATTTTGGTTCCTGGGCAGGATTTTTCCTGACCGCGGAGTAAAGCGTTTTCTTCTCCTGGCACCAGAAAGGCTTGATTTTTAAAAAGTGGAAGCAACACCATTTTTAGACATGGAATTTCATCCTGAAACTCATCCTGGTGTCCGTTTTTGCATTTGGTTTAAAGAAACAAATTTTGGCTTCCAAAAACATTTTGGTTCCTGGGCAGCATTTTTCCTGACCGCGGAGTAAAGCGTTTTCTTCTCCTGGCACCAAAAAGGCTCGATTTTTAAAAAGTTGAAGCAACACCATTTTTAGACATGGAATTTCATCGTGAAACTCATCCTGGTGTCCGTTTTTGCATTTGGTTTCAAAAAAAAAATTTGGCTTCAAAAAACATTTTGGTTCCTGGGCAGGATTTTTCCTGACCGCGGAGTCAAGCGTTTTCTTCTCCTGGCACCAGAAAGGCTTGATTTTTAAAAAGTGGAAGCAACACCATTTTTAGACATGGAATTTCATCGTGAAACTCATCCTGGTGTCCGTTTTTGCATTTGGTTTAAAGAAACAAATTTTGGCTTCAAAAAACATTTTGGTTCCTGGGCAGGATTTTTCCTGACCGCGGAGTAAAGCGTTTTCTTCTCCTGGCACCAGAAAGGCTTGATTTTTAAAAAGTGGAAGCAACACCATTTTTAGACATGGAATTTCATCCTGAAACTCATCCTGGTGTCCGTTTTTGCATTTGGTTTCAAAAAAAAAAATTGGCTTCAAAAAACATTTTGGTTCCTGGGCAGGATTTTTCCTGACCGCGGAGTAAAGCGTTTTCTTCTCCTGGCACCAGAAAGGCTTGAATTTTAAAAAGTGGAAGCAACACCATTTTTAGACATGGAATTTCATCCTGAAACTCATCCTGGTGTCCGTTTTTGCATTTGGTTTAAAGAAACAAATTTTGGCTTCCAAAAACATTTTGGTTCCTGGGCAGCATTTTTCCTGACCGCGGAGTAAAGCGTTTTCTTCTCCTGGCACCAAAAAGGCTCGATTTTTAAAAAGTTGAAGCAACACCATTTTGAGACATGGAATTTCATCGTGAAACTCATCCTGGTGTCCGTTTTTGCATTTGGTTTCAAAAAAAAAATTTGGCTTCAAAAAACATTTTGGTTCCTGGGCAGGATTTTTCCTGACCGCGGAGTAAAGCGTTTTCTTCTGCTGGCACCAGAAAGGCTTGATTTTTAAAAAGTGGAAGCAACACCATTTTTAGACATGGAATTTCATCGTGAAACTCATCCTGGTGTCCGTTTTTGCATTTGGTTTAAAGAAACAAATTTTGGCTTCAAAAAACATTTTGGTTCCTGGGCAGGATTTTTCCTGACCGCGGAGTAAAGCGTTTTCTTCTCCTGGCACCAGAAAGGCTTGATTTTTAAAAAGTGGAAGCAACACCATTTTTAGACATGGAATTTCATCCAGAAACTCATCCTGGTGTCCGTTTTTGCATTTGGTTTCAAAAAAAAAATTTGGCTTCAAAAAACATTTTGGTTCCTGGGCAGCATTTTTCCTGACCGCGGAGTAAAGCGTTTTCTTCTCCTGGCACCAGAAAGGCTTGATTTTTAAAAAGTGGAAGCAACACCATTTTTAGACATGGAATTTCATCGTGAAACTCATCCTGGTGTCCGTTTTTGCATTTGGTTTAAAGAAACAAATTTTGGCTTCAAAAAACATTTTGGTTCCTGGGCAGGATTTTTCCTGACCGCGGAGTAAAGCGTTTTCTTCTCCTGGCACCAAAAAGTCTTGATTTTTAAAAAGTAGAAGCAACACCATTTTTAGACATGGAATTTCATCCTGAAACTCATCCTGGTGTCTGTTTTTGCATTTGGTTTAAAGAAACAAATTTTGGCTTCAAAAAACATTTTGGTTCCTGGGCAGGATTTTTCCTGACCGCGGAGTAAAGCGTTTTCTTCTCCTGGCACCAGAAAGGCTTGATTTTTAAAAAGTAGAAGCAACACCATTTTTAGACATGGAATTTCATCCTGAAACTCATCCTGGTGTCCGTTTTTGCATTTGGTTTAAAGAAACAAATTTTGGCTTCAAAAAACATTTTGGTTCCTGGGCAGGATTTTTCCTGAGTAAAGCGTTTTCTTCTCCTGGCACCAAAAAGTCTTGATTTTTAAAAAGTAGAAGCAACACCATTTTTAGACATGGAATTTCATCCTGAAACTCATCCTGGTGTCCGTTTTTGCATTTGGTTTAAAGAAACAAATTTTGGCTTCAAAAAACATTTTGGTTCCTGGGCAGGATTTTTCCTGACCGCGGAGTAAAGCGTTTTCTTCTCCTGGCACCATAAAGCTCGATTTTTAAAAAGTGGAAGCAACACCATTTTTAGACATGGAATTTCATCCTGAAACTCATCCTGGTGTCCGTTTTTGCATTTGGTTTCAAAAAAAAAATTTGGCTTCAAAAAACATTTTGGTTCCTGGGCAGGATTTTTCCTGACCGCGGAGTAAAGCGTTTTCTTCTCCTGGCACCAGAAAGGCTTGATTTTTAAAAAGTGGAAGCAACACCATTTTTAGACATGGAATTTCATCGTGAAACTCATCCTGGTGTCCGTTTTTGCATTTGGTTTAAAGAAACAAATTTTGGCTTCAAAAAACATTTTGGTTCCTGGGCAGGATTTTTCCTGACCGCGGAGTAAAGCGTTTTCTTCTCCTGGCACCAGAAAGGCTTGATTTTTAAAAAGTGGAAGCAACACCATTTTTAGACATGGAATTTCATCCTGAAACTCATCCTGGTGTCCGTTTTTGCATTTGGTTTCAAAAAAAAAATTTGGCTTCAAAAAACATTTTGGTTCCTGGGCAGGATTTTTCCTGACCGCGGAGTAAAGCGTTTTCTTCTCCTGGCACCAGAAAGGCTTGATTTTTAAAAAGTGGAAGCAACACCATTTTTAGACATGGAATTTCATCGTGAAACTCATCCTGGTGTCCGTTTTTGCATTTGGTTTAAAGAAACAAATTTTGGCTTCCAAAAACATTTTGGTTCCTGGGCAGCATTTTTCCTGACCGCGGAGTAAAGCGTTTTCTTCTCCTGGCACCAAAAAGGCTCGATTTTTAAAAAGTGGAAGCAACACCATTTTTAGACATGGAATTTCATCGTGAAACTCATCCTGGTGTCCGTTTTTGCATTTGGTTTAAAGAAACAAATTTTGGCTTCCAAAAACATTTTGGTTCCTGGGCAGGATTTTTCCTGAGTAAAGCGTTTTCTTCTCCTGGCACCATAAAGGCTCGATTTTTAAAAAGTTGAAGCAACACCATTTTTAGACATGGAATTTCATCCTGAAACTCATCCTGGTGTCCGTTTTTGCATTTGGTTTCAAAAAAAAAAATTGGCTTCAAAAAACTTTTTGGTTCCTGGGCGGCATTTTTCCTGACCGCGGAGTAAAGCGTTTTCTTCTCCTGGCACCAAAAAGTCTTGATTTTTAAAAAGTTGAAGCAACACCATTTTTAGACATGGAATTTCGTCATGAAACTCATCGTGGTGTCCGTTTTTGCATTTGGTTTAAAGAAACAAATTTTGGCTTCAAAAAACATTTTGGTTCCTGGGCAGGATTTTTCCTGACCGCGGAGTAAAGCGTTTTCTTCTCCTGGCACCAAAAAGTCTTGATTTTTAAAAAGTAGAAGCAACACCATTTTTAGACATGGAATTTCATCCTGAAACTCATCCTGGTGTCCGTTTTTGCATTTGGTTTAAAGAAACAAATTTTGGCTTCAAAAAACATTTTGGTTCCTGGGCAGGATTTTTCCTGACCGCGGAGTAAAGCGTTTTCTTCTCCTGGCACTAGAAAGTCTTGATTTTTAAAAAGTGGAAGCAACACCATTTTTAGACATGGAATTTCATCGTGAAACTCATCCTGGTGTCCGTTTTTGCATTTGGTTTAAAGAAACAAATTTTGGCTTCAAAAAACATTTTGGTTCCTGGGCAGCATTTTTCCTGACCGCGGAGTAAAGCGTTTTCTTCTCCTGGCACCAGAAAGGCTTGATTTTTAAAAAGTTGAAGCAACACCATTTTTAGACATGGAATTTCATCCTGAAACTCATCCTGGTGTCCGTTTTTGCATTTGGTTTAAAGAAACAAATTTTGGCTTCAAAAAACATTTTGGTTCCTGGGCAGGATTTTTCCTGACCGCGGAGTAAAGCGTTTCCTTCTCCTGGCACCAAAAAGTCTTGATTTTTAAAAAGTAGAAGCAACACCATTTTTAGACATGGAATTTCATCCTGAAACTCATCCTGGTGTCCGTTTTTGCATTTGGTTTCAAAAAAAAAAAATTGGCTTCAAAAAACATTTTGGTTCCTGGGCAGGATTTTTCCTGACCGCGGAGTAAAGCGTTTTCTTCTCCTGGCACCAGAAAGGCTTGATTTTTAAAAAGTAGAAGCAATACCATTTTTAGACATGGAATTTCATCCTGAAACTCATCCTGGTGTCCGTTTTTGCATTTGGTTTAAAGAAACAAATTTTGGCTTCAAAAAACATTTTGGTTCTTGGGCAGGATTTTTCCTGACCGCGGAGTAAAGCGTTTTCTTCTCCTGGCACCATAAAGGCTCGATTTTTAAAAAGTTGAAGCAACACCATTTTTAGACATGGAATTTCATCCTGAAACTCATCCTGGTGTCCGTTTTTGCATTTGGTTTCAAAAAAAAAATTTGGCTTTAAAAAACATTTTGGTTCCTGGGCGGCATTTTTCCTGAGCGCGGAGTAAAGCGTTTTCTTCTCCTGGCACCAAAAAGTCTTGATTTTTAAAAAGTGGAAGCAACACCATTTTTAGACATGGAATTTCATCGTGAAACTCATCGTGGTGTCCGTTTTTGCATTTGGTTTAAAGAAACAAATTTTGGCTTCAAAAAACATTTTGGTTCTTGGGCAGGATTTTTCCTGACCGCGGAGTAAAGCGTTTTCTTCTCCTGGCACCATAAAGGCTCGATTTTTAAAAAGTTGAAGCAACACCATTTTTAGACATGGAATTTCATCCTGAAACTCATCCTGGTGTCCGTTTTTGCATTTGGTTTCAAAAAAAAAATTTGGCTTCAAAAAACATTTTGGTTCCTGGGCGGCATTTTTCCTGAGCGCGGACTAAAGCGTTTTCTTCTCCTGGCACCAAAAAGTCTTGATTTTTAAAAAGTGGAAGCAACACCAATTTTAGACATGGAATTTCATCCCGAAACTCATCCTGGTGTCCGTTTTTGCATTTGGTTTCAAAAAAAAAAATTGGCTTCAAAAAACATTTTGGTTCCTGGGCGGCATTTTTCCTGACCGCGGAGTAAAGCGTTTTCTTCTCCTGGCACCAAAAAGTCTTGATTTTTAAAAAGTAGAAGCAACAGCATTTTTAGACATGGAATTTCATCCTGAAACTCATCCTGGTGTCCGTTTTTGCATTTGGTTTAAAGAAACAAATTTTGGCTTCAAAAAACATTTTGGTTCCTGGGCAGCATTTTTCCTGACCGCGGAGTAAAGCGTTTTCTTCTCCTGGCACCAAAAAGTCTTGATTTTTAAAAAGTAGAAGCAACACCATTTTTAGACATGGAATTTCATCCTGAAACTCATCCTGGTGTCCGTTTTTGCATTTGGTTTAAAGAAACAAATTTTGGCTTCAAAAAACATTTTGGTTCCTGGGCAGGATTTTTCCTGACCGCGGAGTAAAGCGTTTTCTTCTCCTGGCACCAGAAAGGCTTGATTTTTAAAAAGTAGAAGCAACACCATTTTTAGACATGGAATTTCATCCTGAAACTCATCCTGGTGTCCGTTTTTGCATTTGGTTTAAAGAAACAAATTTTGGCTTCAAAAAACATTTTGGTTCTTGGGCAGGATTTTTCCTGACCGCGGAGTAAAGCGTTTTCTTCTCCTGGCACCATAAAGGCTCGATTTTTAAAAAGTTGAAGAAACACCATTTTTCGACATGGAATTTCATCCTGAAATGTTTTTTGAAGCCAAAATTTGTTTCTTTAAACCAAATGCAAAAACGGACACCACGATGAGTTTCACGATGAAATTCCATGTCTAAAAATGGTGTTGCTTCCACTTTTTAAAAATCAAGCCTTTCTGGTGCCAGGAGAAGAAAACGCTTTACTCCGCGGTCAGGAAAAATCCTGCCCAGGAACCAAAATGTTTTTTGAAGCCAAATTTTTTTTTTGAAACCAAATGCAAAAATGGACACCAGGATGAGTTTCACGATGAAATTCCATGTCTAAAAATGGTGTTGCTTCAAGTTTTTAAAAATCAAGCCTTTTGGGTGCCAGGAGAAGAAAACGCTTTACTCCGTGGTCAGGAAAATTGCTGCCCAGGAACCAAAATGTTTTTTGAAGCCAAAATTTGTTTCTTTAAACCAAATGCAAAAACGGACACCAGGATGAGTTTCCCGATAAAATTCCATGTCTAAAAATGGTTTTGCTTCAACTTTTTAAAAATCAAGCCTTTTTGGTGCCAGGGGAAGAAAACACGTGAATCCGCGGTCAGGAAAAATGCTGCCCAGGAAAAAAATGGTTTTTGAAGCCCAATTTGTTTTTTAAAACCAAATGCAAAAATGGACCCCAGGATGAGTTTCGGGATGAAATTCCATGTCTAAAAATGGTGTTGCTTCCACTTTTTAAAAATCGAGCCTTTTTGGTGCCTGGGGAAGAAAACGCGTGACTCCGCGGTCAGGAAAAATGCTGCCCAGGAACCAAAATGTTTTTTGAAGCCAAATTTTTTTTTTTTGAAGCCAAATGCAAAAACGGACACCAGGATGAGTTTCAGGATGAAATTCCATGTCTAAAAATGGTTTTGCTTCAACTTTTTTAAAATCGAGCCTTTTTTGTGCCTGGAGAAGAAAATGCTTTACTCCGCGGTCAGGAAAAATGCTGCCCAGGAACCAAAATGTTTTTTGAAGCCAAAATTTGTTTCTTTAAACCAAATGCAAAAATGGACACCAGGATGAGTTTCATGATGAAATTCCATGTCTAAAAATGGTGTTGCTTCCACTTTTTAAAAATCAAGCCTTTTTTGTGCCAGGAGAAGAAAACACTTTACTCCGCGGTCAGGAAAAATGCTGCCCAGGAACCAAAATGTTTTTTGAAGCCAAAATTTGTTTCTTTAAACCAAATGCAAAAATGGACACCAGGATGAGTTTCACGATGAAATTCCGTGTCTAAAAATGGTGTTGCTTCAAGTTTTTAAAAATCAAGCCTTTTGGGTGCCAGGAGAAGAAAACGCTTTACTCCGTGGTCAGGAAAAATGCTGCCCAGGAACCAAAATGTTTTTTGAAGCCAAAATTTGTTTCTTTAAACCAAATGCAAAAACGGACACCAGGATGAGTTTCCCGATAAAATTCCATGTCTAAAAATGGTGTTGCTTCCACTTTTTAAAAATCAAGCCTTTCTGGTGCCAGGAGAAGAAAACGCTTTACTCCGCGGTCAGGAAAAATCCTGCCCAGGAACCAAAATGTTTTTTGAAGCCAAATTTTTTTTTTGAAACCAAATGCAAAAACGGATACCAGGATGAGTTTCAGGATGAAATTCCATGTCTAAAAATGGTGTTGCTTCAACTTTTTAAAAATCGAGCCTTTACGGTGCCAGGAGAAGAAAACGCTTTACTCCGTGGTCAGGAAAAATGCTGCCCAGGAACCAAAATGTTTTTTGAAGCCAAAATTTCTTTCTTTAAACCAAATGCAAAAACGGACACCACGATGAGTTTCACGATGAAATTCCATGTCTAAAAATGGTGTTGCTTCCACTTTTTAAAAATCAAGCCTTTCTGGTGCCAGGAGAAGAAAACGCTTTACTCCGCGGTCAGGAAAAATCCTGCCCAGGAACCAAAATGTTTTTTGAAGCCAAATTTTTTTTTTGAAACCAAATGCAAAAACGGATACCAGGATGAGTTTCAGGATGAAATTCCATGTCTAAAAATGGTGTTGCTTCAACTTTTTAAAAATCGAGCCTTTACGGTGCCAGGAGAAGAAAACGCTTTACTCCGTGGTCAGGAAAAATGCTGCCCAGGAACCAAAATGTTTTTTGAAGCCAAAATTTGTTTCTTTAAACCAAATGCAAAAACGGACACCAGGATGAGTTTCACGATGAAATTCCATGTCTAAAAATGGTGTTGCTTCCACTTTTTAAAAATAAAGCCTTTTTGGTGCCAGGAGAAGAAAACGCTTTACTCCGCGGTCAGGAAAAATCCTGCCCAGGAACCAAAATGTTTTTTGAAGCCAAATTTTTTTTTTGAAACCAAATGCAAAAACGGACACCAGGATGAGTTTCAGGATGAAATTCCATGTCTAAAAATGGTGTTGCTTCAACTTTTTAAAAATCGAGCCTTTATGGTGCCAGGAGAAGAAAATGCTTTACTCCGCGGTCAGGAAAAATGCTGCCCAGGAACCAAAATGTTTTTTGAAGCCAAAATTTGTTTCTTTAAACCAAATGCAAAAATGGACACCAGGATGAGTTTCACGATGAAATTCCATGTCTAAAAATGGTGTTGCTTCAAGTTTTTAAAAATCAAGCCTTTTGGGTGCCAGGAGAAGAAAACGCTTTACTCCGTGGTCAGGAAAATTGCTGCCCAGGAACCAAAATGTTTTTTGAAGCCAAAATTTGTTTCTTTAAACCAAATGCAAAAACGGACACCAGGATGAGTTTCCCGATAAAATTCCATGTCTCAAAATGGTTTTGCTTCAACTTTTTAACAATCAAGCCTTTTTGGTGCCAGGGGAAGAAAACACGTGAATCCGCGGTCAGGAAAAATGCTGCCCAGGAAAAAAATGGTTTTTGAAGCCCAATTTGTTTTTTAAAACCAAATGCAAAAATGGACCCCAGGATGAGTTTCAGGATGAAATTCCATGTCTAAAAATGGTTTTGCTTCAACTTTTTTAAAATCGAGCCTTTTTTGTGCCTGGAGAAGAAAATGCTTTACTCCGCGGTCAGGAAAAATGCTGCCCAGGAACCAAAATGTTTTTTGAAGCCAAAATTTGTTTCTTTAAACCAAATGCAAAAATGGACACCAGGATGAGTTTCATGATGAAATTCCATGTCTAAAAATGGTGTTGCTTCCACTTTTTAAAAATCAAGCCTTTCTGGTGCCAGGAGAAGAAAACACTTTACTCCGCGGTCAGGAAAAATGCTGCCCAGGAACCAAAATGTTTTTTGAAGCCAAAATTTGTTTCTTTAAACCAAATGCAAAAATGGACCCCAGGATGAGTTTCGGGATGAAATTCCATGTCTAAAAATGGTGTTGCTTCCACTTTTTAAAAATCGAGCCTTTTGGTGCCTGGGGAAGAAAACGCGTGACTCCGCGGTCAGGAAAACTCCTGCCCAGGAAAAAAATGTTTTTTGAAGCCCAATTTGTTTTTTAATACCAAATCCAAAAACGGGCCCCAGGATGAGTTTTAGGATGAAATTCCATGTCTAAAAATGGTGTTGCGTCCACTTTTTAAAAATCGAGCCTTTTTGGTGCCTGGGGAAGAAAAGGCTTTACTCCGCGGTCAGGAAAAATGCTGCCCAGGAAAAAAATGTTTTTTGAAGCCAAATTTGTTTTTTAAAACCAAATGCAAAAACAGACCCCAGGATGAGTTTTGGGATGAAATTCCATGTCTAAAAATGGTGTTGCTTCCACTTTTTAAAAATCAAGCCTTTTTGGTGCCTGGGGAAGAAAAGGCTTTACTCCGCGGTCAGGAAAAATGCTTCCCAGGAAAAAAATGTTTTTTGAAGCCCAATTTGTTTTTTTAAACCAAATGCAAAAACGGACCCCAGGATGAGTTTTGGGATGAAATTCCATGTCTAAAAATGGTGTTGCTTCCACTTTTTAAAAATCAAGCCTTTTTGGTGCCTGGGGAAGAAAACGCGTGACTCCGCAGTCAGGAAAAATGCTGCCCAGGAAAAAAATGTTTTTTGAAATACTTTTCTCCGTTATGAAAAACTGATTTGCAACAAAAGGGAATCATGTTTTTATATATATATATATAACAGAGGGTTGAGACTGATGGGATTGTTAGCAAGCTGCTCAAAGGGTGTGACAGCAGCATTCAAATGCAATGCAGCATTTTTTTGGAAAAAAAAATATCAGGTTTTTAATTGGCCGGAATGAATTCCTATTTACATCAAAGATTGGACTAGTGCAATAAAATAACTCCATTCATAAAACTTTCTGGTCTGACTTGGTGATGAGGACGTTAATTAAAGTTAAATGACTAATGGCAGCAGCTCAAGCCAGACATTGTTTTAAGTCAAGAAAGGAGATGCTTTTTAATGAAATCCTTTTGAAAGGACGCGATAGCAGTTTCCTGTGTTGCCCCCCCACCCCCCAACCATGCAAAGACTAAGCAAATCTATGAAATTGTACGTGTGCTGAATTTTAAGTTAGTCAGAGTTCCAGAAACAAAGTTCAGGATTTGATTGTCAAAAGCTTTCAGAACAAACAAACAAAAAAATATTGATTTACTAGGTGAGAACAAGGAAGGGGGGGAAATCCCCCCCCCACTCTAAAAATAGCCCTGTCTTAAAAAGGAGGAAGTACAAGTATAGCTCCTTTCTCAACAACCTCTGTCATTTTCGTTCGTCACCTTCCTGTGAAAAGTTTTCGGGACTGGAAATTGCTAGTTTTTGTTTTTTTGTTTTTCTTTTTAAATGACATTGGAAAATGTGCTTCTTTCGGCGTGCCCAAGTAGACACACCTCTCCATTGTTAACGAAAGAAACTTGCAGGTGTTTGCAGAGAGAATGAATGCCAAAATCTTGAAAGTCCCTCTGTATTTGGAATGTAGGAGACTGGTTTTCACTTACTTTTTTTTTTTAATTAATCATTAAAAGAAAAAGAAAAAAAAAAGAACCAGTGTTGCAAAAGGAAGGCCTGCCATGGTTTTTTTTGACTTTGGTAGAGCGATATTAAGTAAGCACTGTGGCTCACAGCCCGGAGAAAAATGTACAGTAAAGACGGAGTGACATGGTGCTTCGTTCAGCAATACAGGCAGCAGGGTGGTTTGAAAAATGTGAAATAAATGAGTAATAGAACAGTGTCTTCTTCTTTCTTCTTCTTCTTCCTCCTTCTCCTCCTCCTACTTCTCCTCCCCCCCTCCTTCCCCTCCTCCCACTCCCCCTCCCCTTTCCCTTCCCCTTCCCCTTCTTCTTCTTCTTAATAATAATAATAATAATAATAATAATAATAATAATAATAATAATAATTTTATTTCTATACCGCACTTCTCCCGAAGGACTCAGGGCGGTGTACAGCCTATTTAAAAACACAGACAAAACAACAATATAAAATTTAAAATAATTAAATAAAGTGGCTCAGATTTAAAACCCCAATAAATTTAAATACTTCTTCTTCTTCTTCTTCTTCTTCTTCTTCTTCTTCTTCTTCTTCTTCTTCTTCTTCTTCTTCTTCTTCTTCTTCTTCTTCTTCTTCTTCTTCTTCTTCTTCTTCTTCTTCTTCTTCTTCTTCGCATAATCCACGTTTAAATGGTAATTGTCCTATGAAAAGCATGAGGATTCTATAGCTTTTTTTTTTTAACATTTTTTTAATTGTGCATCTTTGACTGTGAATTAAGCGGGTGCAAATTGATACTATTGGGTCTCCCCCAGAAAAGCCCTCCTCATCCAAAGACCCCCCCCCACACACATATCTGTCCAATGACGGGTAGGGCCAAAGCTCGGTAAATGTGAAGTTTTCCACTTTGGGAAAGGACCTTCCGAGCTGGCGTTCGATGAGATGGGCATCACAAGAGGGAAAGGACAAGTGGCGAGATCCACTGAGGAGGTACTATATGGCTACTACCGCACGTGTGAAAAGAGTATTTTCACACACATACACCCATCTCTGTTGAAGCTCCTTCAACCGGAGACATTGTCTTGGCAGCCCGGGTGAAGCGAAACGGGTTGAGGTCGAAGTTGCCTTCGGTTGAAGGAATGGAGATGGGTGTGCATGTGTGGACATGTCTGTGCTCCAAGGGAGGTTATTTTATTTTTATTTTTATTTTTGCCTTTGAAACCTGACCTACCCTGTCCAGCCCGGGACAAGTCGCTCTTTTGGGACTGACCACCATTTAGCCACTTTTGGGGGAAAAAACGGTCCCCGTCCGTCGATTTCCACGACGACAATTTGTCAATTTCCTCAGTGAGACCTAGTTGCACTATTTTAATTTAATTCCGGATAAAACTACGGACGTTTTTTCACCCTCCTGTGGAAGTCTTTTTTTAAATTTTGCTTTTGTTTTTTTTCTTCTTCTTCTTCCGGCAAAGTATTTTGTTACCTCAGTCTTCTTATCGGGTTGCTGCATTTTTCAGCTTGTTACATTGATAATAACTGTTTCACTAAATAAAGCAAAAACTTTAATGTAAAAAAAATAATAAATGGCTCGGATGTTTTGTTTTGTTTTCTCCTCCTTTGTTCCGATAGAATAGAATTCTTTATTGGTCAAGGGTGATTGGACACGCAAGGAATTTGTCTTGTTGCCTATGCTCTCAGTGTACATAAAAGAAAAGACACATTCGTCAAGAATCATAAGGTAGAGACTAAATTGATTTTGAACTTGATAACAGCAGCAAGATTGTTGGTAGCACAACACTGGAAGAAGGACTTTTTGCCTACTATTGATGATTGGATATTGAAGGTAACTAATTTAGCTGAAATGGCTAAAATTTCAGCATATTTGAAGGATCACACACAAGAAAGGTACATACAGGACTGGAGAAGATGGATTGATTATATACAAAATAAGTATCAGACCAAAAAATATCAAATAGCTTATGAATGATTTCTTTTATTTGTATAAGCGTTATATAAGTGATATTAGAAGTATTATGTTTAAGAAATAGGATTTTATATATGGGGGGGTTAAGAATTTTTTTTTTTTTAGAGGTGTTAGTTTAATGATTGGTTATGCACTTTAGTTTATTGTTAAAGGTCAATAGAAATACCTTGTGTTCTGCTCTGGGAAGTCGGGGAGGGGGAGGGGGGGTTGGGAGGGGGGGTTGTGGGGAAATTGTGTTTGTTTTAAAACTTTTTCAATAAAAAAAAAAGAATCATAAGGTAGAACACTTAAGGATAGTCATAGGGAACAAATTGTTCTGATCTGGGAAGGTAAAGAGAATTGTTGATCAATGGTAAAGCTATACAGTACAGGCATAGGGCCAGGTCCCATCAAGGGCCCCTGTGTGCCAGGGAAACATCACCATGCCTTCCCCTTGCCTTGCCTTGGCCACCAGGTAGCCTGGCTCCTGCCTGGCATTTACCACCTGGTGACCAGGGAAAGAAAAGGGTGACGTAATGCCCCATTCCAATGAGGTCGTCTTTCTTGGGCATTACGTCATCTCTTAGTCCTGGCTAAATCCAAGGGTTCTAGGCTTTTTGGTTGACTCCGTGCCAGCCAGGGCCCGGGGGAAAAAGGTGGCGACGTAATGCCACATTCCAATGATGTCATCTTCTGTTGGGCGTTACATCGTCTCTTTTTTTTTCTAGGGAAACCCTAAGTTTCTGGCCCATTCGCTTGGCTCTGTGCCAAGAAAAAAAAAGGATGGTGTAATGCCGCATTCCAATGATGGGGGCTTTGTTGTGCGTTACGTCGTCTCTTAAACAGCCTGATGTTTTTTGGGAGCCCAGAGAGTCAATCGTCCCCTTCCGCAAGACCACCCACATCTCAATTATTCAGGCCAGGCTGGCACCCTGGTGGACGTTCTTAGTTCGTGGTTGAGGGCAGAGTTTTTACACTTACCTTGACACACTTAACCTGGCGTTCCAAAACAGCAACAGCGTCCAGGTGATTATGGATCTGCTTACTTCGTCCTGTAGGTGATTGCTTAGGACCAGACACTGGGATCCTTCTCTGGGTGTCTCTGAGCACAGCTACCCATCTTACCTACCTCTGTCCCTCACTGGGTCCCTTAGGTCCCCCCAAGACTCATATCCCCCCTCCCCAATTCAGAATAACAGAGTAACAGAGGCGGAAGGGACCTTGGAGGTCTTCTAGTCGGGCTCCCTACTCAAGCCGGAAACCCTAAACCATTCCAGACATACAATCCCTTCTTCCAATCTCTTCTTCACAACCTCCAGTGATGGAGCACCCATAACTTCTGAAGGCAAGCTGATCCATTAGTTGACTGCTCTCACCGTTAAGTTGGTTCTCTTGTTCTCTTAGTTCTAGGTTGGTTCTCTCGTTCTCCTAGTTCTAGATTGTCCCACCAAATCCAAAATAAAAGCCTCTCCCATCAGTGAAGAGATCCAGCAAAGAATCATCGCCAGAGAGAAATCATCCAGATGCCCCAAGCTCTATGGCCTCCCCTAGCTACACAAAGAAGGAACACTACTCAGACCCATAGTCAGCTCCATAGGCTCACCTCTACAGAATCTTGCCAAATTTCTTGCCAAATAACTTCAGCCCTACGCAGAATCCATCACTTCACATGTACAAAACTCATTCCACTTCATAGAAACAATAAAGAAACAAAACCTACAACTCAGCGACCGACTCGTGAGCTTCGATGTCATATCCCTCTTCACCCAAGTATCTATTAAAGAAGCCTTGACAGCTATCCAAAACAAATACAACACCCCTAAGCACATCCTAGATCTGACCAACCACTGCCTAACCAACACATACTTCATCTACAATGGACAAAGATACAAATAGATAGAAGGAGCACCTATAGGATCACCTCTCTCACCCGTCATCGCAAACCTATACATGAAACACTTTGAAATCAATGTTTTAGATAAATCTGAACACAAACCCAAACTCTGTCTTACATATGTAGATGAGACTTTCGTAATTTGGCCACACGGAAAGGAAAAACTGGCCAACTTCCTCACACATCTCAACAGCCTACACCCCAACATACAATTTACTATAGAAATAGAAGCTAACAACCAACTCTCCTTTCTGGACGTCCTAATCTACAAAAAACCCAACGGCTCCCTAGGACGCACCATCTACCAGAAAAAAACACACACCAATCGCTACTTAAATGCAAAGTCAATAGGGAAAACCGGATTCACTTAACAACTGGGTTGCTAATTTAACAACTGTTTCTGTGCATAGTTGTCTTGTGTGTATGTTGGAGAGAGACTGGCCTAGCTGGGGGCAGAGTCAAGCAGGGAATTAGTCTGGAATCCCTATATGGACACAAGCCATTGAACCTTATCTAGCTTACCCTGGGTAAGACTGAGATGATTCCTATCCACTTTTCATGTGTGGATCTACTTGTTCACACTTGACAATATAGATGTGAGTGTACACACACACACAACCATGCACAGACACACAATGATGCAATTTACTAAGGCTTCAACTTTTTTGCTTTTGTGCCGGGTCACCGGCTCCTAAAATCCCGGATTTAAATAAGACATCGTTCACTCTGGGGATCAAAGTTTTGTTGTATCTCCAGAAGACTGGATCTCGAATCAAAGTGCTATCAGGCAAGTTCCTACGTATGGGGCTCCTGCAGTGGAGGTTAAAGGCGAGATCATTGGGGACTTCAAGGGAGCCTCCATACAGCTTGAGAACAGAATGGACCGAGGTCTGAATGACTTTGGTTGGATCCAGAATCATTTTCATGGCATTGAAGCTGTGAACGTCTTTAGGTTCCTTGTGGATGTGTTCAAAGATGTTAAACCCTGGCACCGTTGTCCAGGACGAAAAGTTGAAAGGAGTCTCGGAGAACACGGTGTGACGGAAATTCTGGTTTTCGAAGAGGAAAATCCCAACTCCCGGATGTTCCTTTTCCAATCTTTCCATTAGGGACTTCCAGTCTGCATCCTTCAAGGGAAGAATAACCTCATCGGGGTCAATCAGCAAGAGATATTTGCTTTTAAACATGTTGTAGTAAACGCAGTCGTTCAAGGCTGCGATTTGCCCGTAGTAGCCCAAATCTTTTTTTCCCATGGAGTAATGCCAGCGGGTCGAAACGTTCAGGTACGAATCGATGGGCCAAGGAATAATTTCCACGATGCCTTGGGAGATGTAATAGTCAAGGACTTTGTCCATGAGGGGGCTGCAACTGTTCTTGTATATCGTCACTCTTTGGGCCCCCAGAAGCCTGTACAACTCCAGGGACTGTACGAATTGCAAGACGTTGTCGTATTTCCCAAACATGGTAGACATGCAGATCGTGAAGTTCACAGAGGGCTTCTCCGGATAGAGGTTTCGGATGGGAAATAGGGGCAGGTGGGTCAATTCCAGGTTGGCATTCCCAGGGTGGACAGAAATGAAGTGAGCTTGGCAGTCTTCTGGCTGAAGACAAAGCAGATCTGTGGTGCCATATGGGAAACTGAAGCGGTCTTTGTGGAGATCGATTTTTCCTCGGACGACCTCAATCATCTGGCTGTTCTCGCAGCAAAAGATGCAGTAAAGCTTGCGGACTTTTTGATGGTGGATAATGCTCAGGACCCGGATGAGATTTTCCTGTCGCTTGTCAGAATAAGGGGTGATGATAAAACTGTGTTTATCCTGGAGTGGGGTGATTGTACCATTGGCGAGCCGGCCTTTGCAAAAACTGCCAGGCCATTTCCCTTCCTTGAGATTTTCGTTCAACGGATCCCAGCTTTGGCTCTTCTTCCAATAATATGACACAAGGAACAACGTAAAGACGAAAAGGAAGCCGCAAATTCGACGGGACGAGCTGTTTTTTCTGCCGCAGATGGACATTCCCAAAGCTCCTGCAGTTGATTGTTCAGTATTTCGTTTCATTTGGTCTAATGAGAAGAAAAGAAGGAAGGGGTGGGGGGGGGAGAAAGGAAGAGAAAAGAGTGAGATTCCACCATGTTACTGCTTGTTTTGCAAGACGATCTTTTTGCAAGAGTGAGATGCCCAGGAGTGGGCTGCTGGGGGTCTTGGATGCAGGTAAGTGCAGGCTGCGTGCGGAGGATTGGGGAGGGCAAAAAATGGGCATACCGGAAGTTTGGGAAGGCTGGAAACGGGCCTGTTTCCAGCATCTAAAGAGCCTCCAGAGCCTGGGGAAGCTGTTTTGGCCCTCCCAGAGGCACAAGAAAAGCCGCTGGAACCCGGGGAGGGCAAAAACACCCCAACACCACCATGGTGCAGGAGGCCAACTAGGCTACGCCCACCATGGCCACGCCCACCCAGCACCCAGGCAGAGAACCCCTTGCTAAAATTTTTGAAGCCCACCCCTGGAGATGCCACCATGTTACTGTTTGTTTTGCAAGAAGATCTCCTGATCTTTCGGGAAAAGGTTTTCAGTTCTTCTTCCTGTTTTGACCATCTAGATAGGAAACTAGGATTACATCGGGGCGTGGAGTCATATCCCACTAAAAATAAAGAGGAAGGGGGGAAAAGGCGACGGAGAAAGGAAATCAGAACGAGGGGTGGAAAGGATGATGGAGCATTCTCTGCTAGTGTCCTCCTGAAGGTCCTCAGCCAGTTGTGATTGTCCTCCACCAGAAGAGCAACAGCAAGAATTTTTGTAGGGGGTGAATTCATAGCAGCAAAGGGGGGATATGGAAAAGCTAGCAGAGAGCTAACTTTCTTGTGAAAGGGAGATCAGGGATTAGAACGGCTTGGGGAAGGGGAAGGGAAGGGGAAGGAAAGGAAATTAATGGATGAGGAAGGGAAAGGAAAGGAAAAACGGATAGGAAAAGAAAGCTAGGGAGGGAAGGGAAGGGAGAAGGGAAGGAAAGAGGGAAGGAAAGGAGAGGAGAGGGGAGGAGAGGAAAGCTGAGGGCTACTCTATTATTAGCAGTAGCTAATTCACCAGTTTAATCTGTATAATGGATAAATTTGACAAAGGAAGGCCACTTAAACACTTACTTAAACAGAATAACAGATGGCAGGGACCTTGGAGGTCTTCTAGTCCAACCCTCTTCTTAGGCAGGAGACCCTACACCACTTCAGACAAATGGTTGTCCAACATCTTCTTAAAAACTTCCAGTGTTGGAGCACCCACAATTTCTGGAGGCAAG
This sequence comes from Pituophis catenifer annectens, assembly GCF_029215685.1. NCBI lineage: Eukaryota > Metazoa > Chordata > Lepidosauria > Squamata > Colubridae > Pituophis > Pituophis catenifer. The sequence continues at coordinate 8,631,414 of NW_027256897.1, read as the reverse complement.
TTGTTCCATTGAATAATTGTTCTCACTGTCAGGAAATTTCTCCTTAGTTCTAAATTGCTTCTCTCCTTGATTAGTTTCCACCCTTTGCTTCTTTTCCTGCCTTCAGGGGCTTTGGAGAACAGCTTGACTCCCTATTTTTTGCGGCAGCCCTTGAGATATTGGAACACTGCTATCCTGTCTCCCCTAGTCTTTCTTTTCATTAAACTAGCCATGCCCAGTTCCTGCAACCGTTCTTCATATGTTTTAGCCTCCAGTCCCCTAATCATCTTTGTTGCTCTTCTCTGCACTCTTTCCAGAGTCTCAGCATCTTTTTTACATCTTGGTGACCAAAACTGGATCCAGGATTCCAAGTGTGGCCTTAACAAGTCCTTATAAAGTGGTATTAACACTTCATGTTGATTCTATCCTTCTGTTTATGCAGAAGGCTTTTTTGGCAGCTGCTGCACATAGCTGGCTCATATATAAGACTCATATTAGACTAGAGATTGTTCCAAAGTACATTTCCTTACCTTTTCTTGCTTCCTTACACCCAAAGAAGAGAGCCGTATCAACCTATCCCAAAGGCCAATAGTACCTTTTTTTGGAGTAACCGCGTCTCACTTCATCCAACACAACCGGTGCTTAATTGTGTCCCAAATGCGGCCATGCCAACAAAAACAAGCCGAACGTTAAAACCAGATCTTTCTCCATGCTGATGCACGAATGAATTGATCTGCTGTTATAGGATAACAGAGAACAACGGAATTGGAAGGGGCCTTGGAGGTCTTGTAGTCTAACCCCCTGCTCAAGCAGGAAACCCTATTTTATTATTTATTTATTTATTAAATGTATTTATATGCCGCCATTCTCCCAAAGGACTCAGGGTGGCGAACACAAGTTAAGAAACAAATACAATAAAATCATAAATTAATCCAAATAATTAATTAGTAGTAAATAATAAAGCTCGGAATCAGTCTCAGCCTATTTGTTTGAAAAGCCAAGTCTTCAAGTCCCGACGGAAGGAGCGGAGATCAGGAGCCGTCCAGAGCTCAGTAGGCAATTCATTCCAGAGGGTGGGAGCACCCACAGAGAACGCCCTACCCCTGGGCACAGCAAGGTGACATTGGCTCGCCATCGGAACCCTGAGGAGAGCGGCCCTATGTGAGCGAACAGGATGGTGAGAGGGAGGCAGGAGAAGGTCATGCAAATATCCCGGACCTAAGTCATGAAGGGCCTTATAGGTGAGGACTAGCACCTTGAAGCGGACCCGGAGAACCACTGGTAACCAGTGCAGCTCATGCAGGAGGGGTGTTATATGGGAGTAACGAGGGGCTCCCGTAACAACCCGTGCAGCTGCATTCTGGATCAGCTGAAGTCTCCGGGTGCATCTCAGGGGCAGGCCCATGTAGAGGGAATTGCAGTAATCCAAGCGGGAAGTAACCAGGGCATGAGTGACTGTGCGAAGGTCATCTCGGTCCAGGAAATGGCGCAACTGGCGCACCAGGCGAACCTGTGCGAAGGCCGCCCTGGTCACGGCCGTTAGATGGTCTTCTAGGGAGAGCCGAGCATCCAGGAGGACACCCAAGTTGCGAGCCCTATCAACGGGTGCAAGTTTTTCCCCATCTATCAAAAGTGATGGAGCCTCTGAAACCCGAGATGCTGGCATCCACAGCCACTCAGTCTTAGAGGGATTGAGTTTGAGTCTGTTTCTGCCCATCCAGGCCCGTACCTCCTCCAGGCAACGGGACATCACGGAAAGGGCATCTCTGGGGTGGTCTGGGGTGGAGATGTATAATTGGGTATCATCAGCATATTGATGATATCTCACCCCAAAGCCATGAATGATCTCACCCAGTGGCTTCATATAGATGTTAAAGAGCAGGGGGGAGAGAACCGACCCCTGAGGCACCCCACAATTAAGGGGCCTCGGGGTGGATCTCTGCCCTCCTGCCCATACAAACTGAAAGCGACCCGAGAGGTAGGAAGAAAACCACCGTAAGACAGTGCCTCCCACCCCTAACCCCACAAGTCGCTGCAGTAGGATACCATGGTTGATGGTATCAAAAGCCGCTGAGAGGTCAAGTAGGACCAGGATGGAGGAACAACCCCCATCCCGAGCCCGCCAGAGATCATTCACCAGAGCGACCAATGCCGTTTCCGTGCTGTGACCGTGTCAGAAGCCTGATTGGTACGGGTCAAGGTATTCCGTTTCCTCCAGGAATTGTAGGAGCTGTTGAGCCACTACAGTCTCAACAACCTTTGCGATGAAGCGAAGGTTGGAGATGGGACGATAGTTATTAAGTGAGTCTGGATCCAGGGAAGGCTTCTTGAGGAGAGGTCGAACCACCGCCTCCTTAAGAGAGGTGGGGAAGTTCCCCTCTTTCAACGAAGCGTTGACAATTGCCTGGATCCAGTCTCTAGTCACCTCCCTGGCAGCCGAAACCAACCAGGAGGGACAAGGGTCCAATAAGCAAGTTGAGGAACTAAGTTTGCCCACAATCCTGTCCACTTCCTTGACAGAAACAGGGTCAAACTCAATCCAGATATTATTCTCAAGACCCACCCTAGTCTTCCGATTGGATTCTGCCCAGTCAGAGTCCAATCCGATCCGGATCTGAGCGATTTTATCATGCAGAAACTGTACAAAATCCTCAGCTCTGCCCTGCAAAGGGTCTTCCCTCGCTCCCTGATTGAGGAGGGAGCGGGTCACACGAAACAGGGCCGCTGGGCGGTTTTCTGCAGATGCAATGAGGGCGGCGAAGTAGTGACGTTTCGCCGCTTCCATCGCCACTAGATAAGACCTAATATGGGTTCTTAACTGTGTTCAGTCAGATTCAGATCAGGAGGACCTCCAACTCTCCTCTAAGCGTCTTTTCCGACGTTTCATTTTCCGGAGCTCCATGGAAAACCAAGGAGCAATCCGGGATCTGTGTCGGGTTAGAGGCCGCAAAGGTGCGATTCTGTCCAAGGCGTCGGTAGCCACCCGTTCCCAGGATGCCACCAGAGCCTCAGCTGAATCGCAGGATTGAGAGGTGGGGAATGTCCCAAGCTCCTTTAAGAACCTTTCTGGGTCCATCAGGCGCCTAGGGCGGAACCGTTTTATGGGTCCCGTCTCCCAGCGGCAGGGGTTGGCAGATTGAAAGTCTAGTCTAAGGAGGGAATGGTCAGTCCATGACAGGGGAGTGATGGAAAGTTCCCCCTTACCATGACCATTTATCCACTGCCCAGAGAGAAAAACCAGGTCGAGTGTGTGTCCTCCTCTATGAGTTGGGCCCTGAATAACCTGAGTCAGGTCCATGGCTGCCATGGAGGCCATGAACTCCTGGACTGTCTCAGATGACTCACCAATCGAAGGCAGATTAAAATCTCCCACAACTAAAAAGCTGGGGAGTTCAAGTGCCACCTCAGACAAGACATCGAGCAGTGCGGGCAGGGCTGTGGCAACATAGCTGGGAGATAGGTATGTGACCAACAAGCTCGACTGAACTCCAGGGTCCCATTTCAATAGAAGAGACTCACACCCGCCTATCTGAGGGACAGTGACCTCCCTAGGACTCAGACTTTCTCTAACAACTACTGCCACCCCCCCCCGCCCCTTCCCTGGTGTCGCGGCTGGTGCAGGACACGAAAGCCTGAGGGGCATAAATCAGAGAGAGGGATTTCCCCCTCTTGCCCCAACCAGGTCTCCGTGATACAGGCCAGGTCTGCACCCTCCTCATCAATAAGGTCTCGTATGAGGAGAGCTTTATTCATCACGGGCCTGGCATTCACATATATCAGACGGAAAACAGGGTCCCTTGCTCTCATATTCCCAGGAAAGCAGGGTGAGCAGGAGGTATGGGAGCAAGTTACCATCCGAATGCATCTGGTGTGATGCTCCCCACTCCTACTTCGATTTCTTCTGCCCCTTCCCACCATCACAGGCATAGCTTGTCCCACCCTCCTCCGAGCATCTCCTACGACTCCCAACCTCCCCAACCCGCTGGGACTGTCAAAATGGCATGGCTGCTGATCCTTAAGAGACCCCCCAGTCTCATTTTTATTATTAAAAACCACCCTCCTCCCGGATCCCCTTAAAATTGGATCTAAAAATCTACTTAAAAAGCCCCAGAGTTTCCGTTTTTTAGCATATCACCTCTCGGGGTTCCAAAACCCGTCATTAAGGGCAGCCCTCGATAGTTGAGAGGGCCAAACCTGCGAGAGGGGGGAGTCTCGCAGTGCAAGGAGCTCCGCAGTTGAATACATTAAAGAATAGAAATGAGCTGAGAGTGATGAAGGATCATTTTCTATTAAAGGGTGTTAGAGATGGTAAAAACAGGTAGATTAAATAAGGGAGGAAAAGATGTTCAAGAGAAGACAATATGCTAAAGACATCAGAACATCGGGACATCATCGTCCTATCATGACGATGGGAAGTCTTGTGATTATAATAAGTCTATTCAATGGTGGGGAAAAAAGTCTCAAAGGCCGCCCTTTCAAGGTGACCCAAACCAGAGTCATAAGGTCAAATGAGAGATGATCCATCCCACCATAGTCCAAGACTCTCGGTGTCTGTGCCTCCTCCCGTTCTCACACCAGGGATAGCCGAGGCTTAGTTCAGAAAAAAGCAAGGTGTAGTCATAGGATGGAATAAATGATTGAATAATCGAATAATCCAGGGAGGACAAGATGGTCAAATAATGGTCAAATAAGGCTGCAGATCAATCAGAAGTTGTAAATTTATGCTGAGTGGCCCTATTACGCCTAAGCCTAATAAGGGGGGGGGAACAGTTAAGGGGGAGACCAACTGTCATCCCCCAACTGACAATTCTCAGTTCCTTCCCCATAAGCTTGATCTTCAGGCCATTCAGCCCATTAAGCCCCTTCCATGCTTCAGAAAAAAAAGGGGGGGGAGTGTCCAGATCCCTCAAAAACTGAGGGATCCTAATTTTCAGACAAACAGCTGTCCCATCTCTTCTTGAAAACCTCCAGTGATGGAGCACCCACAATTTCTGGAGGCAAGCCATTTCCCCTGATGAATTCTTCTCAACTGTCTGGAAATTTCTCCTTAATTCTAGATCGCTCCTCTCCTTAATGACTTTCATCAGCTCTGTTTAGATCTCCTGTTTCCAAGTTGTATTTAAGGCACCTCCCAACAGACAGGACTTTTACTACATTAAGCAATAAGCAAGGCACGCTGCTTTCAGCCTCTCTTTTAAGTTAAGACAGTGGAAGAGCCAGCCGCAACACTCTCATCGTGGTTCCCTACAAGAGTTGGAAGACACCTTGGCCAGGTCTTCTCCAGATCGCTCAGCCCCACCACCCCAGATACACAGCAAGCTGGCCAAAACCCACCTACTCACATCGCTCCAAGAAGCTGGCAGCCATTTCATCTTCTGTGGCTCGGCGTGCGTTTCTCTCGATCAGCTTCTCTCCCCACAGAAAGGAGTGAGTCAGCTCCCTCTTCAGCTTCTGAGGTTCTTTCCTAATCGTCTTGTTCGGTGGCGCAGGAGGAGCAAAAATTTGAATTTACCTGGGCTCTGAGCAAAGGGAAACAGGGCTTCCGAGCCCTTCTGGTTAGGTTATCCCTTTGCTCTAGCTAGGTAGCTGATGGGAGCTGGGAATGATCCCTGTTCGGGTAGATGAAGGGGAGGTGTAGGCTGGCTTATCTTTTGCATGGTCTTTTGTTTTGTGGTCAGTGCCTGGCATTTGTGAGTGTTTTGTGTGTCTCTGTGTTTGCCTGTGGGTGTTTTGTTAGGTGTTGGGAGGTATGGATAGGTGGGCCGGGACGCACGAACTCGGGGGAGAGGGAAAAATCACGGAGAGATCCAACCTAGAACTAAGAGATCTAGAGAACCAACCTACCGTGTTGCCCCGAAAATAAGACCCTGTCTTATATTTTTTTGAACCCTGAAATAAGTGCTTGGCCTTATTGCCATGCGCTCAAAAGCCAGATTGGACTTATTATCATGGGATGTCTTATTTTGGGGGAACCAGGGTAGAACTAAGGAAATTAGAGAACCAACCTAGAACCAAGAGAACAAGAACCAACCTAGAACTAAGAGAACAAGAGAACCAATTTAGAACTAGGAGAACGAGAGAACCAACCTAGAACTAAGAGAACGAGAGAACCAACCTAGAACCAAGAGAACAAGAACCAACCTAGAACTAAGAGAACAAGAGAAGCAACCTAGAACTAAGAGAATAAGAGAGCCAATTTAGAACTAGGAGAACGAGAGAACCAACCTAGAACTAAGGGAACTAGAGAACCAACCTAGAACCAAGAGAACAAGAACCAACCTAGAACTAAGAGAACGAGAGAACCAATTTAGAACTAGGAGAACGAGAGAACCAACCTAGAACTAAGAGAACGAGAGAACCAATTTAGAACTAGGAGAACGAGAGACCCAACCTAGAACTAAGGGAACTAGAGAACCAACCTAGAACCAAGAGAACAAGAACCAACCTAGAACTAAGAGAACAAGAGAAGCAACCTAGAACTAAGAGAACAAGAGAACCAATTTAGAACTAGGAGAACGAGAGAACCAACCTAGAACTAAGGGAACTAGAGAACCAACCTAGAACCAAGAGAACAAGAACCAACCTAGAACTAAGAGAACAAGAGGACCAATTTAGAACTAGGAGAACGAGAGAACCAACCTAGAACTAAGAGAACGAGAGAACCAACTTAACGGTGAGAGTAGTCAACTAATGGATCAGCTTGCCTTCAGAAGTTATGGATGCTCCATCACTGGAGGTTGTGAAGAAGAGATTGGACAGCCGTATGTCTGGAATGGTATAGAGTCTCCTGCCTGAGCAGGAAGCTGGACTAGAAGACCTCCAAGGTCCCTTCCGCCTCTGTTACTCTGTTATTCTGAATTGGGGAGGGGGGATATGAGTCTTGGGGGGACCTAAGGGACCCAGTGAGGGACAGAGGTAGGTAAGATGGGTAGCTGTGCTCGGAGACACCCAGAGAAGGATCCCAGTGTCTGGTCCTAAGCAATCACCTACAGGACGAAGTAAGCAGATCCATAATCACCTGGACGCTGTTGCTGTTTTGGAACGCCAGGTTAAGCGTGTCAAAGTAAGTGTAAAAACTCTGCCCTCAACCACGAACTAAGAACGTCCACCAGGGTGCCAGCCTGGCCTGAATAATTGAGATGTGGGTGGTCTTGCGGGAGGGGGCGATTGACTTTCTGGGCTCCCAAAAAACATCAGGCTGTTTAAGAGACGACGTAACGCACAACAAAGCCCCCCTCATTGGAATGTGGCATGACACCATCCTTTTTTTTCCTGGCCCCTGGCTGGCACAGAGCCAAGCGAATGGGCCAGAAACTTAGGGTTTCCCTAGAAAAAAAAAGAGACGATGTAATGCCCAACAGAAGATGACATCATTGGAATGTGGCGTTACGTCACCGCTTTTTTCCCCCTGGTCCCTGACGGAGTCAAGCAAAAAGCCTAGAACCCTTGGATTTAGCCAGGACTAAGAGATGACGTAATGCCCAAGAAAGACGACCTCATTGGAATGGGGCATTACGTCACCCTTTTCTTTCCCTGGTCACCAGGTGGTAAATGCCAGGCAGGAGCCAGGCTACCTGGTGGCCAAGGCAAGGCAAGGGGAAGGCATGGTGATGTTTCCCTGGCACACAGGGGCCCTTGATGGGACCTGGCCCTATGCCTGTACTGTATAGCTTTACCATTGATCAACAATTCTCTTTACCTTCCCAGATCAGAACAATTTGTTCCCTATGACTATCCTTAAGTGTTCTACCTTATGATTCTTGACGAATGTCTCTTTTCTTTTATGTACACTCAGAGCATACGCAACAAGACAAATTCCTTGCGTGTCCAATCACCCTTGGCCAATAAAGAATTCTATTCTATCAGGACCTGTGTTCTAGGTTGATTCTCTCGTTCTCTTAGTTCTAAATTGGTTCTCTCATTCTCTTAGCTCTAGGTTGGTTCTCTAGTTCCCTTAGGTCTAAGTTGGTTCTCTAATTCCCTTAGTTCTAGGTTGGTTCTCTTGTTCTCTTAGTTCTAGGTTGGTTCCCTAGCTCTAGGTTGGGTCTCTCGTTCTCTTAGTTCTAAATTGGTTCTCTCATTCTCTTAGCTTTAGGTTGGTTCTCTAGTTCTAGATTGGTTCTTTCGTTCTCTTTGTTCTAGGTTGGGTCTCTCGTTCTCTTACTTCTAAATTGGTTCTCTCATTCTCTTAGCTCTAGGTTGGTTCTCTAGTTCCCTTAGTTCTAGGTTGGTTCTCTAGTTCCCTTAGTTCTAGGTTGGTTCTCTAGTTCTCTTAGTTCTAGGTTGGTTCTCTAGTTCTAGATTGGTTCTTTCATTCTCTTAGGTCTAGGTTGGTCCTCTTAGTTCTAAATTGGTTCTCTTAGTTCTAGGTTGGATCTCTCCATGATTTTTCCCTCTCCCCAGAGTTCCTGTGTCCCGGCCTACCTATCCATATCTCCCAATGCCTAACAAAACACCCACAGGCGAACACAGAGACACATAAAACACTCACAAATGCCAGGCATCGACCCCCCCAAAAAAAACAGCACGCCAAAGATAAGCCAGCCTACACCTCCCCTTCATCTACCCGAACAGGGATCATTCCGTTCCCCTCCCACCAGCTAGCTCGAGCGAAGGGATAAAAAAAACCTCGGTTGTCACCAGAAGGGCTCGGAAGTCCTGTTTCCCTTTGCTCAGAGCCCAGGTAAATTCTAATTTTTGCTCCTCCTGCTCCACCGAACAAGACGATTAGGAAAGAACCTCAGAAGCCAAAGAGGGAGCTGATTCACTCCTTCCTGTGGCGAGAGAGGCTGATCGAGAGAGACGCACGCCGAGCCACAGAAAATGAAAAGGCTGCCAGCTTCTTGGAGCGATGTGAGTAGGTGGGTTTTGGCCAGCTTGCTGTGTATCTGGGGTGGTGGGGCTGAGCAATCTGGAGAAGACCTGGCCAAGGTGTCTTCCGACTCTTGTAGGGAATCACGATGAGAGTGTTGCGGCTGGCTCTTCCACTGTCTTAATTTAAAAGAGAGGCTGAAAGCAGCGTGCCTTGCTTATTGCTTAACGTAGTAAAAGTCCTGTCTGTTGGGAGGTGCCTTAAATACAACTTGGAAACAAGAGATCTAAACAGAGCTAATGAAAGTCATTAAGGAGAGGAGCGATCTAGAATTAAGGAGAAATTTCCAGACAGTTGAGAATAATTCATTAGGGGAACAGCTTACTTCCAGAAATTGTGGGTGCTCCATCACTGGAAGTTTTCAAGAAGAGATGGGACAGCCGTTTGTCTGAGAATAGGGTTACCTGCTTGAGCAGGGGGTTAGACTACAAGACCTCCAAGGCCCCTTCCAATTCTGTTATCCTATAACCCCGGATCAATTAACCCGTGGAATGGCTCGCCTCCAGAAGTTGTGGGTGCTGCATCACTGGAGGTTTTCAAGAAGAGATTGGATAGCCACTGGTCTGACCCCCTGCTCGAGTTGGGGGTTGGACTAGAAGACCTCCAAAGTCCCTTCCAATTCTTCGTTAATCTGAGATCGGGATCCCTTTCTCTTCCCCAGCTAAAAATGGGTGAGATCTCCAAATTTTAAGGGCCATAAGTAAATAGCTTTTGTGGGGGAAGAGAGCATCTAACTGCCCGCCCTTTCTGAATTCTAGGAACAGAGTTAATTAGTTAACTCTGGGTTACAGCTAATCTGTAACCCTTGTGCCACTTTCCCTCTCTTTCCTTCAACAATTATTACAAGAGGAAGAAGGGAGGGTAGTGAAATAAAAAGAAGAAGCAGGGGCCCGTCAAAGCAACCCTTTCCCCGCCCTTAAGCTGTGTGGATCATTAATGAAACATTTCTCATTTTAGAGACTGAGGCAGGTTGGGGTCTGCTTTTGGCTGGAGGCATCGGAGAAGGGGCATCAAAGATCGAAACCATCCCAAGGTTCAAATAATTTAATATTTGGGCGGCGGGGGGTGGGGGGGAGAGAAAGGTGGCAATGTTAGTCCTAGTAGGGTAAGGGTTTTGAGGGGTGCCTTGGGTTGCAAGTAGTCACATTTCCCTGCGTCTTCAATCAATCAGAATAGAAGGGACCTTGGAGGTCTTCTAGTCCAACCCCGCAGGAGATCCTATACCATTTCAGACAAATGGCTGCCTAGTCTCTTCTTAAAAACCTCGAGTGATGAAGCATCCCCAACTTCTGAAGGGAAGCTATCCCACTGGTTGATTGTGCTCACTGTTAGGAAGTTTCTCCTTAGTTCCTTGATTCGTTTTCCATTTTGTCGTTTCTTGTCTTGCCTTCTGGTGCTTTGGGAAATAAGTTGACTCTTCTCTCTTCTTTGAGGCAGCCCCTCAAATACTGGAAGACCTGCTATCGTGGTCCCCCCTCCCTTTCCCAGTCCTTCTTTTCTCTATAGACTGGCCATATGTGTCCTCTTAAAACGGCTTACAAATCAAAGATGGTTGCGCATCTTGTGAAATCGTGCGATGGGCGTGTGCGGGCTTGGCAGAAGCAGTGAGAAGATGACGATTTGAGCTGGCAGGAATCTCTCTTTATCTGATCTCAACACGTCCAAAGCTGGGCTCCTCTAGGCGTATTTGATTGTATCTCCCATTTTCCATCGTAGGCACGTTAGGGCAGGGACGGCAGGGAGGAAAAAAATGGCTGCTGTAGCTGGGTGGATTTGCAGACAGAGAGAAAAATGCAGCCCGAGAAATTTCCTGACAGTTGAGAACAATTCATCCGTGGAACAGCTTGCCTCCAGAAGTTATGGGTGCTCCAAATTGGAGATATATATATATATATTTTTAAAGAAGAGATTGGACAGACATTTGTTTAAAATGGTACAGGCTTTCCTGCCTGAGCAAGGGTTGTTGTTGTTTTTTTTATTAGATTTATATACCGCCCTACTCCCGAAGGACTCAGGGCGGTGAACAGGCACAAAATAAAATACATAAATACAAAAGTTAAAAGATATAATTAAAACCAGATTGAATAATTTAGCCCAAGACAATTAAAAGATCCCAATGATTTAAAACAAATTAAAATTTCGATGTAAAAGAATTTTAAAATTATCTAGGACCAGAGTGTTTAGTATATTTTAATTGGTTTTTTTTATTAACGTTTATATTAAATGTATTTTTATCGTTTGCTGTTCACCGCCCTGAGTCCCTTAGGAATAGGGCGGTATATAAATTTAATAAATAAATAAATAAATAAATAAATAAATAAATAAATAAATAAATAAAACAGGGTTGGACTAGAAGACCTCCAAGGTCCCTTCCAATTCCGTTGTTCTCTGTTATCCTATAACCCCAGATCAATTCATCCATGGAATGGCTTTGCCTCCAGAAATTGTAAGCGCTCTTAACACTGGAGGGTTTTTTTTAAAGAAGAGATTGGACAGCCATTTGTTTAAAATGGTATAGGCTTTCCTGCCTGAGCAGGAGGTCGGATAGATGACCTCCAAGGTCCCTTCCAACTCTTTGTTATTCTGTTATGCAACTCACTTTGAAACTGGGGGAGGGGGGGGGTTGAAATCAATGATGAGACGTTTCACTGAGCAACAAAGCTGCATTGTTTTCTTGGCAGCGTGGAAGCTGTTTTTCTAGTCCTGAGCAGATCTGTTTTTATACGTGCTAAATGCATCCTAACAAAAAGATGACAGACAGCAGAGACAGAGATTGAAACCTGCTGGGCGTCCACGCCCTTAACAAAAGCAGTTGTGTATTTTACTAGCTTCTCTGCCTGCCTTACAAGGTTGCCCCGGGCTGTGGACGATTTGACAAGAGTTTAGAAATAGTTCAAATAAGTACATTAGTGTTTGTCTGGCACAGAAAGCATTCCCATTTGGGCAAAGCAGTTTTAAGCTCTGGCCGGAAGATTCCGGAGAACGAGAAACGTCAACAAGGAAAGTAAAATAAGCATGGAGAAAGAGCTGATTTTAACGCTTGGCTTGTTTTTGTTGGCGTGGCCGCATTTGGGACACAATTAAGCACCGGTTGTGTTGGATGAAGTGAGACGCAGTTACTCCAAAAAAAAGGTACTATTGGCCTTTGGGATAGGTTGATACGGCTCTCTTCTTTGGGTGTAAGGAAGCAAGAAAAGGTAAGGAAATGTACTTTGGAACAATCTCTAGTCTAATATGAGTCTTATATATGAGCCAGCTGTGTGCAGCAGCTGCCAAAAAAGCCTTCTGCATAAACAGAAGGATAGAATCAACATGAAGTGTTAATACCACTTTATAAGGACTTGTTAAGGCTAAACTTGGTGTCCTGCATCCAGTTTTGGTCGCCACGATGTAAAAAAGATGCTGAGACTCTAGAAAGAGTGCAGAGAAGAGCAACCAAGATGATTAGGGGACTGGAGGCTCAAACATATGAAGAACGGTTGCAGGAACTGGGTATGTCTAGTTTGACGAAAAGAAGGACTAGGGGAGACAGGATAGCAGGGTTCCAATATCTCAGGGGCTGCCCCAAAGAAGAGGGAGTCAAGCTATTCTCCAAAGCACCTGAGGGCAGGAGAAGAAGCAATGGGTGGAAACTCATCAAGGAGAGAAGCAACTTAGAACTAAGGAGAAATTTCCTGACAGTGAGAACAATTAACCAGTGGAACAACTTGCCTGCAGAAGTTGTGAATGCTCCAACGCTGGAAGTTTTTAAAATGTTGGATAACCATTTGTCTGAAGTGGTGTAGGGTCTCCTGCCTAAGAAGGGGGTTGGAGTAGAAGACCTCTGTGGTGTTATTCTGTTTAAGTAACTGAAAAATTACAGAAGCTCGTCTATGTTATGGGATGGATCCTAATACCTAAATTAGAGGCAGATGAACTATCCTTAGAAATTCTCACGGATGTGGAGGTCACAATGTTTACAGATTGGTCCCCGCTGGGACATACATTCTGCAGAAAGCTCTGTTTGTGCAGCCATCCTTGGGACAAATAAGTTTGGTCTTCTTTGCAAAAGTGTGAATGTGTAAATATCAGAGGGAATCCTAGCAACGGACATGACGCTGAAGGCAAGGTGGGAGGTTCACCTCAGGCAAGAAGCGTCAGTCAAGAAGCTGCCAAAAAGGTTTTTATTTCTTTAGAAGAAGTTGAGAGGTTGGACTGTGGGGATCTCAGATTCACGTAGCTTCAAACCACAATCTGACATTATGCCAAGACTGGGTCAATGAGGTTTTAAAAAATAAGGAATACATAGGTAAGTGAATTTAAAATATGGTTGAATTCAATAGCAACTTGTAAAAGGTTTGTTTTTCATTTTAGGCTGAGTTCAAATTTATCCTCAAAGGATGAATTGGCCTTCCTTTGTCAAATTTTTCCATTATACAGATTAAACTGGTGAATTAGCTACTGTTAATAATAGAGTACAGTTAGCTCTCAGCTTTCCTCTCTCCCCTCTCCTCACATTTCCTTCCCTCTTTCCTTCCCTTCTCCTTTCCCTTCCCTCCCTAGCTTTCCTTTCCTATCAGTTTTTCCTTTCCTTTCCCTTCCTCGTCCATTTCTTCGTCCTTTCTCCTTTCCTTTCCTTTCCTTCCCTTCTTCCTCCTCTCCTTCCCTTTCCTTCACCTTTCATCTGTCCTTCCCTTCCATGTCCTTCCCTTCCCTTCTCCTTCCCTTCCCCTTTCATCTGTCCTTTCCTTTCATCTATACTTTCCTTTCCTTCCCTTCCTTCTCTCTTTTCCTTTCCTTTCCTCTGTCCTTTCCTTCCCCTTTCATCTGTCCTTCCCTTCCTTTCTCCTTCCCTTCCCTTTTCATCTGTCCTTCCTTTCCTTTCCTTTCCTTTCCTTTCCTTTCCTTTCCTTTCCTTTCCTTTCCTTTCCTTTCCTTTCCTTTCCTTTCCTTCTTCCTCCTCTCCTTCCCTTTCCTTCACCTTTCATCTGTCCTTCCCTTCCATGTCCTTCCCTTCCCTTCTCCTTCCTTTCCCCTTTCATCTGTCCTTTCCTTTCATCTATACTTTCCTTTCCTTCCCTTCCTTCTCTCTTTTCCTTTCCTTTCCTCTGTCCTTTCCTTCCCCTTTCATCTGTCCTTCCCTTCCTTTCTCCTTCCCTTCCCTTTTCATCTGTCCTTCCTTTCCTTTCCTTTCCTTTCCTTTCCTTTCCTTTCCTTTCCTTTCCTTTCCTTTCCTTTCCTTTCCTTTTCTTTCCTTTCCTTTCCTTTCCTTCCCCTTCCCTTCCCTTCCCCAAGCCGTTCTAATCCCTGATCTCCCTTTCACAAGAAAGTTAGCTCTCTGCTAGCTTTTCCATGTCCCCCCTTTGCTAGCTATGAATTCACCCCCTACAAAAATTCTTGCTGTTGCTCTTCTGGTGGAGGACAATCACAACTGGCTGAGGACCTTCAGAAGGATACTAGCAGAGAATCCTTTCCACCCCTCGTTCTGATTTCCTTTCTCCGTCGCCTTTTCCCCCCTTCCTCTTTATTTTTAGTGGGAGATGACTCCACGCCCCGATGTAATCCTAGTTTCCTATCTAGATGGTCAAAACAGGAAGAAGAACTGAAAACCTTTTCCCGAAAGATCAGGAGATCTTCTTGCAAAACGAACAGTAACATGGTGGCATCTCCAGGGGTGGGCTTCAAAAATTTTAGCAAGGGGTTCTCTGCCCGGGTGCTGGCTGGGCGTGGACATGGTGGGCGTGGCCTAGTCGGCCTCCTGCACCATGGTGGGGGGGGGGGCTTTTTGCCCTCCCCGGGTTCCAGCGGCTTTCCTTGAGCCTCTGGGTGGGCCAAAACAGCCTCCCCAGGCTCCGGAGGCCCTCTAGAGGCCGGAAACGGGCCCGTTTCCAGCCTTCCCAAACTTCTGGTAGGCCCGTTTTTCACCCTCCCCGAACCTCCGCATGCATCCTGCACTTACATCCAAGACAGACCGCATGGACAGGCAGATCCAGCCAGGAGCGGGATTTGGGGGTTCTCCAAACTGCAGAGAATCTTAGCTAGAGGTTCTCCCGAACCCGCAGCAGCTCACCCCTGGGCATCCCACTCTTGCAAAAAGATTGTCTTGCAAAACAAGCAGTGACATGGTGGCATCTCACTCTTTTCTCTTCCTTTCTCCCCCCCCCCCTTCCTTCTTTTCTTCTCATTAGACCAAATGAAATGAAATACTGAACAATCAACTGCAGGAGCTTTGGGAATGTCCATCTGCGGCAGAAAAAACAGCTCGCCCCCTCGAATTTGCGGCTTCCTTTTCGTCTTTACGTTGTTCCTTGTGTCGTATTATTGGAAGAAAAGCTGGGATCCATTGAACGAAAATGCTAAGGAAGGGAAACGCCCTGGCAGATTTTGCAAAGGCCGGCTCGCCGATGGTACAATCACCCCACTCCAGGATAAACACAGTTTTATCATCACTCCTTATTCTGACAAGCGACAGGAAAATCTCATCCGGGTCCTGAGCATTATCCACCATCAAAAAGTCAGCAAGATTTACTGCATCTTTTGCTGCGAGAACAGCCAGATGATTGAGGTCGTACAAGGAGAAATCGATCTCCACAAAGACCGCTTCGGTTTCCCGTACGGCACTGCAGATATGCTTTGTCTTCAGCCAGAAGACTGCCAAGCTCACTTCATTTCTGTCCACCCCGAGAATCCCAACCTGGAATTGACCCACCTGCCCCTATTTCCCATCCGAAACCTCTATCCAGAGGAGCCCTCTGTGGACTTCACGATCTGCATGTCTACCATGTTTGGGAAATACGACAACGTCTTGCAGTTCGTACAGTCCATGGAGCTGTACAGGCTTCTGGGGGCCCAAAGAGTGATGATATACAAGAACAGTTGCAGCCCCCTCATGGACAAAGTCCTCGACTATTACATCTCCCAAGGCATCGTGGAAATTATTCCTTGGCCCATCGATTCATACCTGAACGTTTCGACCCACTGGCATTACTCCATGGAAAGGAAAGATTTGGGCTACTACGGGCAAATCGCAGCGTTGAACGACTGCGTTTACTACAACATGTTTAAAAGCAAATATCTCTTGCTGATTGACCCCGATGAGGTTATTCTTCCCTTGAAGGATGCAGACTGGAAGTCCCTAATGGAAAGATTAGAAAAGGAACATCCAGGAGTTGGGATTTTCCTTTTCGAAAACCAGGTGTTCCGTCGCACCATGTTCTCCGAGACTCCTTTCAACTTTTCATCCTGGACAACGGTGCCGGGGTTTAACGTCTTTGAACACATCCACAAGGAACCTAAAGACGTTCACAGTTTCAATAACGTGAAAATGATTCTGGATCCAACCAGAGTCATTCAGACCTCGGTCCATTCTGTTCTCAAGATGTATGGAGGCTCTCTTGAAGTCGCCAATGATCTCGCCTTTAACTTCCACTGCAGGATCGCCGAACGTACGAACTTACCCGATAGCACTTTGATTCGAGACCCAGTTTTCTGGAGATACAACAAAACTTTGATCCCCAGAGTGAACGATGTCTTATTTAAATCCGGGATTTTAGGAGCCGGTGACTCGGCGCAAAAGCAAAAAAGTTGATGCCTTAGTAAATTGCATCAGTGTGCGTCTGTGCATGGTTGTGTGTGGGTACACTCACATCTATATTGTCAAGTGTGAACAAGTAGATCCACACATGAAAAGTGGATAGGAATCATCTCAGTCTTACCCAGGGTAAGGCTAGATAAGGTTCAACGGGAGAATTAGACTTCACCTACTTATGTCCATATAGGGATTCCAGACTAATTCCCTGCTTGACTCCTCCCACCCCCCCTGGCTAGGTCAGTTTCTCTCCAACATACACACAGACAACTATGCACAGAAACACATGCTCCTTAGTTGATTGCATGATCTACCTCTCAATCTTGACACTATTTCTACTTCAGGAAAAACAAAATGCTCATTTTGGGGCAGCACCCTAATCTTAAACCGCTTTTTGTGGAAAAGACTGATGGCTAGTCCTTTGATGGCGGTCATTTAAACTTTAAGCACAGGTTGTCCTCGATTTACGACCACAATTCAGTCCCACGTTTCTGCTGTTCAGTGAAACATTTGTTAAGTGAGTTTTGCCCCATTTTACGACGGTTGTCAAGTGAATCACAAAGTTGTTAAGTTAGCAACCCGGTTGTTAAGTGAATCCGGCTTTCCCCATTGACCTTGCTTGTCTGAAAGTCACAGAAGGGGATCACATGACCCTGGGACACCGCAACCGTCATAAATATGAATCAGTCCCCAAGCATCGGGATTTTGATCCCGTGACCACAAAGGTCAGAAGTGCGAAAAACAGTCATAAGTCACCTTTTTTTACAATCCCATTGTCACTTCAAACGGTCACAAAATGAAACTGTTGTAAGTCGAGAACTGCCTGTATTTCACCATACTTTGGTTGGCGGGTTAGTCTTTCCTGTAAGGTGAGCTCTCATTCTGTAGCATTCTCTTTTATTATAGGTTCGTTTCATTTTTAGAATTTCGCTGCTATGGTGGAACTTGATTACGCTCTTTTGGGCGATCAATCTCCTTGAATCATTGGGACCGATGTTGAAGATATTTAAGCTTATCAATCAGGGCAGGGGTTGTCAAACTCGATTTCATTGAGGGCCACATCAGGGTTGTATTTGACCTCGGGGGGAAGGGGGGCAGTGTGGGCGTGGCCAAGGTGACATCACTAGTGTCATGGGTGGCTGTGGCGGCCCAAGTGCTCTACCAGCGAAAATGGGCTCCCGAGCTCCGTTTTCAGCCGCGACAGCTTCCTGCAACGCCCTGCCAGTGAAAATGGAGCTCTGTTTTCGCTGGCAGAGGCACCGCGGGCTGGTCCTTTGCTGTTTCCAGGGCGGCCCTGCGGGCCAGATCTAAGCACCCCGCGGGACGGATCCAACCCCCTGGGCCTCGAGTTTGACCTCCCTCCCCCCGAATCAGGGGAAAGAAGACAGGTCTTCTAATCCAGTAGTCTCCAACTTTTGCAGTTTGGCAACCTGGCCCAGTGCGAGGTGTTTGTGTTTGTGTGTGTGTGTGAGTGGCAGGCACGCGTGTGCATGCACACAGCTCCATTGGTGTGAGCAGCATCAAATTGAGCTTCGTGTTTGAGTGGAGTGCTTGCGTTCGCGCATAAAGCTCCACTCGCGCGAGCAGTGGGCGCTTGTATTCGTGCGTGAAGCTCCACTTGTGCAAATGGAGCTTCGTGCGTGAGACCAAACACCTTCTGCTCAAGTGCCTTATGTTTGCATGTGTGCAGCTTCACATGTGAGCACTTGTCGGCTATTCCTGTGAGTGGAGCTTTGCGCACACTTGTTCATCGCTCGTGTGGTCCGGTTTCAAACAGGTCACGGCCCGATGGTGGGAACCCCTGTCCTAATCAATCCAGGGGTGAAATGCTCCCGGTTTGCACCAGATCGCCCGATCCGGTAGCGATGGCGGCGGGTGGTTCGGAGAACAGGTAGCAAAAATCCCTGCCCCCCCCCCCAACCACGGCCAGCTGAGCCGCACGATCATCAGAGGCTTTTTTTTTTTTACTTCTAAAAGCATTTTTTCTACAACCTCTTCCGATGAGAAAATGCTTTTAAAAGTAAAAAAACAAAAAAAAGCCTCTGATGATCGCGCGGCTCAGCTGGGATCGTCAGAGGCTTTTCAAAGCATTTTTTTCTGCAACCTCTTGGCTGAAGAGGTGGTAAAAAAAAATGCTTTGAAAAGTCTCTGATAATCCCAGCTGAGTTGCCTGATCGGCAGAGGCTTTTCAAAGCATTAGAAAAAATGCTTTGAAAAGTTGTTTTTAAAAAAAGTTGGCCACGCCCAACCAGTCATATTACCCACCACCACCAAGCCACGCCCACAGAACCGGTAGTAACAAATTTTACATTTCACCCCTGAATCAATCTGTATTTGATTGAAAAAAAAGGGGAAGCCGGAGGGAGAAATAAATAAGAAATAAAACTGTGGGTTCAACCCAGAATCTGTTTTTTATCTATAGAGAATGGATAGGTGATGTCCATGGCAATTGCTTATTAAGTCCTGAGATAAAATCCATTAGCAAGTATAACCCAGGATTTAATGATATAAAAAAATGGAAGGTGGCACTTCTCTTGAAAAAAAAAAAATCAATGTACTCAGGGCAAAAATTCTGTAATTCTTTCTTAAATTGAAAACTTTGCTTTATTGAAAATGGGGCTACGAGGGTTATATCCTAATCATGTTCATGAACTTCTATTAAATGGATAAAACTCTTTCCAAAGAGTTGTGCTTACAGGAACTTTGAAGGATAATAAATTTACTGATGCAGACTCTTGATAATTACTTTGTGGTGTCCTTTCCTGCCTCCTTCGTTGAGATTTTGCACCCAAACTGTGCGGCTGCACCCAAAATGCACAGCCAGAGTAAGACTGCAATTGCTGCTATTCTGAATATCGATTTTAAACAAGAGCCGTAAGAGGTTGCCTTAGAAAAAACACATTAAATTTTAATTAGATAAAACCTATTCTGTATGCTGGCAAAAGAATATTTATTTCTAGGTGCACGGTCTCAAGGCACGAGATAGAAGAGTCTTCAAATTCTTAAGTCTATATTCTGGCAAGTATGCAACTTCTCCCTCTGATTTTGTCCATACTTCTCCCTCTGATTTTGTGCCTGCAACTTCTCCGTCTGATTTTGTGCCTGCAACTTCTCCGTCTGATTTTGTCCATGCAACTTCTCCCTCTGATTTTGTCCATGCAACTTCTCCCTCTGATTTTGTCCATGCAACTTCTCCCTCTGATTTTGTGCCTGCAACTTCTGTCTGATTTTGTGCTTGCAACTTCTCCTTCTGATTTTGCCCATATAACTTCTCCCTCTGATTTTGTGCCTGCAACTTCTCCCTCTGATTTTGTGCCTGCAACTTCTCCGTCTGATTTTGTGCATGCAACTTCTCCGTCTGATTTAATGCGTACAACTTCTCCGTCTGATTTAGTGCATACAACTTCTCCGTCTGATTTTGTCCATGCAACTTCTGAATCTGATTTTGTGCCTGCAACTTCTCCCTCTGATTTTGTGGATACATACACAGACACACAGACACACACACACACCCCAGATCAGGAAAATTGCTTGTGATGAAACTGAGAAAGGCATGGGGATTGCATGTTCCAACTCATTCATAATTGTTTTTTGTTTAGCAATGTTGAGGGCGAGGCACATTTCTTCAATGATGAATGGAGCAGAGTTGGGGTTTGACTCAGTGCTGTTGTGCAAGGAGGGGATGTGGAAATGACGTGTCCAATTGCCACTTGACCCAACTAGGTAACATCATCAGTGGTAGTAGGGAGTGGGGTTTGTGGAGAGGATTGCATCCTTGGCGCTCTCTAAGCTTGGTTGTTTTCTTGCAGACATCTCATGACCAAACCAGGTAACATCATCAGTGCTGGTAATGTAGTAAACTGAGAGCAAACCCCACTCCTTAGCAGCAGTGATGATGTTAACCTAGTTTGGGTAATGAAATGTCTGCAAGAAAGCAAGCTTCCCGAACCCAGTTTTTTTTAAAAAAAACAAAAAAAAAAAACTTTGCTCTGGTTATTTTCTTAAGGTATTTAGCTCCAGAGTATTATTTGACTCGGGGTGGGGGGGAGATATGATCTCTCATAAAATTTTAACAACTGCTAGGCAAGTTGTGTAAACAACATCAGCTCTGATACAACCCCTGAAGGAGGAGGGATGTATTCCCAGAAACCTATTTTAGGAGACGTGCCTTTGGGTTTCATTCATCCAAGCTGCTTACAGGGTGGACCACCAAAATCTTCTCCGGTTGCTGTGTTTATACCCCGTTCCCCATTTTGCAAAATTATAAAGCTAACCAGCACCCCAAATGTTCTCAACCGCAGGATAAACCAGGGGTGAAATCCAGCAGGTTCTGACAGGTTCTGGAGAACTGGTAGCGGAAATTTTGAATACTTTGGAGAACCAGCAAATACCACCTCTGGCTGGCCCCCGAGTGGGGTGGGAATGGAGATTTTGCAATATCCTTCCCCTGCCACGCCCACCAAGCCATGCCCACAGAACCCGTAGTAAAAAAAATTTGGATTTCACCACTGGGATAAACCCAACCAGAAATGATTCTCTAGCATAGTTTGCAAACATCTGGGGTGGGGTGGGGGGGTGAGAGAGGACTTTGCCTTAGGTGAGGACTGTCAGACAAGTGTTGCAAAATTCTCTCCTGGGTTTACCCTTGTTTGAAGATCTCCATGTTCTTGTTTCATTGGTTTTTGGGGTTTTTTTCCCCCTGTGGCATGATATTTCCAGGCTGGGTTTAGGCTTTGCACTCCAAGCTGTTCTTTTGTTAAGCTGTGACAATCCCGAACGTCCTGTCCGCATTTTAGCACACCAGAGCACTTCCTTTATTCTTTACCTTTTCATAACAACAATGCATTGCCCCACCCACCCCCACCCCGGCCTACATAGAAACTGGATGGGGAATTTGGCAGATACCCAGATGAGAATTCAGGAACAGCTTTTGAATTTTGCAACGGGAGCTGCTGATTACAGTGTGGGTTATTTTGCATTTTTGGCTATTTGCTGTGAGTTCGATCTTTTAAGATACATAGCCATTAAAATACTTTTAGGAAGGTGGGAGACTGACGCACCCGTCTCAGCCACACCCAGGCTGATGCCTCACATTTTCTTCTAACAATCAAGATATTTTGACTATAAATTGCAAACCTGTTTTTGCTCCAAGCTGTTGTATGCAAGCTAGGATCCTCTATGAAGATATTAAGAAGTTTGGTGGCATCTGAATGGACTTCTAAAAATGGTAGACCTAGGAGTCCACAACCATTATTCCATTAATTTGTAAGGCTGTCCAGAATAGTTTTTTTAATTGGGTGGTTGTATACATCTAATTAAAAAGAGAGAGAGAGAGAGAGAGAGAGAGAGAGAGAGAGAGACAAACAAATATAGATAGATACATAAGATATAGAAAGAGAGATATAGATACCTGTAGATACATAAAAATAGGCAAGAGGTAAGATAGATGATAGATAGATAGATAGATAGATAGATAGATAGATAGATAGATAGATAGATAGATAGATAGATAGGATAGATATGGATAGATACATTGATATAGAAATAGAGAAAAATATAGATATATAGAGATAAATAAACAAATATGAAAAGATACATAAGATATAGAAATAGAGATAAATATAGATACATAACGATAGACAAGATATAAGAGATAAATAGATGATAGGTAGATAGATAGGTAGATAGATAGATATGAATAGATAGATAGATATGGATAAATACATTGATATAGAAATAGAGAAAAATATAAAGATAGAGATAAATAAATATGGATAGATACATAAGACATAGAAATAGAGATAAATATAGATACCGGTAGATACATAAAGATAGGCAAGAGATAAGATAGATGATAGATAGATAGATAGATAGATAGATAGATAGATAGATAGATAGATAGATAGATAGATATAGATAGACAGATAGATATGGATAATTTGGAAGAGAGGGCCTTTTTAAGCTTACATGATTATTAACACTTCTTCCACCCTCAAGAGGGAAAAGGAGGAGGAGGAGGAGGAGGAGGAATAAGAGGCAGCCATAATGGCACCATTTTCCACCATTTTGAACAGTTTATTAATAGCCATTGCGAGAGGAGAGAAAAAGGCGGGAATTTTTATATACATTTTTATTCCTCTCTCTCTCTCTCCCTCCTTTCCTCATGTAACTCTCCAGGGCTTAACTCTCTTTCTTTCTTTATTTTTTCTTTTGAGGGGTGAAAAATAACATTTTTCTTGAGCCTCCTGAGGAAATCCTTGAGGTGAGGATTTTAGTTCTAATTTTTTTTAAAAAATTAGCCATTAATGTCAGGGAAATAATCAGGTGTTTTTTTCCTCCCCAGGCGTTGGCTTCAGCTCCCTCAACGGTTTGAAGGTTTCCTCAGCTTGTTTAATTTAAATTAAATCTATTTTATTTCTATCTATTCCCCCCATCGCCACATTTTCTAAAATAGCCAGACATTTTGGAGGCCAATTAAAAAAAAGAAAAGAAAAGAAAACCAGAGAAAAATGAAGTAATTTCAGGTTTTTTTAGTGTGTACTTCAGCAAAGAGGAAAATATTTAATGGGGCGAATTGAGAATTAGGGTGTTTGTGTTTATGGATGGATAGAAATAGAGATATTGATAGATGATATTATATATATATATATATATATATATATATATATATATATATATATATATATATATATATATATATATATATATATATATATACACACACACACACACACAATGTACATATTTAATATATTGATATTGAATGTAGATAAATAGTATGTGTGTATGTGTGTATATATTAGATAGATAGAAATATATAAATCAAGAAATAGAATATATATATATATATATATATATATATATATATATATATATATATATATATATATATATATATATATATATATATATATGTTTTTTTTCTTCTAGCCAGGTTTTCTCTACGTAACCAAGGTTTTTTGTAGCTCTTGGTTATGTAGGGAAAACCTGGCTAGAAGAAAAAAACACACATAAACCCTATAAAGAAGTAAGAAAATTTATATATATATATATATATATATATATATATATATATATAAATTTATATGTATATATACATATACATACAGATTAGATAGATATAAATATATAGATCAAGAAGTAGAATATATATATATACACACACAGATTAGATATATATAGATCAAGAAATAGAATATATATATATATATATATACAGATTAGATAGATACAAATATATAGATCAAGACATTGATAGATATAATATATACAGATAATATATCTATATTGATGGAAATATATGTAGTTGAGAATTAGAGATAGATAGATAATTGATAGATATTGAGATGATATAATGTAGCTAAGATCAATATAGTTATATAGATGATATATATAGAGATGATCAATATAAATGATGTATAAAATATCAAATATACAGATGATAGATAGGAGATGGATGGATAGAAGATAGATAGATAGATAGATAGATAGATAGATAGATAGATAGATAGATAGATAGACAGACAGACAGACGGATGATAGATAGGTAAATATAGAGATTGAGAAATAGAGTTATTGATAGAAAGGTTAATAGATCGATAGAGAAAATATAAAGATTGAGATAGATAGGTGTAGATATGGATACAGATATTGATAGATAATAGATATAATTGACAGATATATCAATATTAACATAGATGATATAGACACAAAGGTCATTATATCTTTTAATATTATATCTTTTAATATTATATCTTTTAATAAAGAAATATATAATAATAGATATATAAATAGGATGCAGTTAATATTTATCTGGTGGGGTGTGATTTTGCACATTAAGCATGCCTAGCAGGTATGGTTTGATTTAGTCTGAAGGGTCCCTGGTGCTCTCCGAGCTTGTTGGTTTTCTTGCCGATGTTTCATTACCCAACTAGCTAACGTCAGCAGTGCTAGTGGACCCGCTCGTTCCTAACACTGATGATCTTGCCTAGTTTCAACCCTGACCTACAAATATTCTCTTTTCAAACCCTGATCTACAAATATTTCCCTTTATCGGTAGGTTCCATCTATTGTGCTCAAACTAGCTTTTGTTAAGGTCCAGCAAAATCGAGTTATTCAGTCCCCAGGTGGAACAGGTGATGCTGGACAAAGGTGGCTTCCTTATGAATGGTGAGGCAGCTGGGCGTTTGTGGAAAGGCTTTTCAAAGAAAGCAGCAGGAGCTTGTTTTTCAGGAACTGCTCAAGTTGAAACAGACACACCTGTACAGATTTACAGGCTCGTTGCTCAGTTCCCATTGTATTTTAGAGGGTTCGAGAAATTCCTTATGAAAACTATTTAGTTTTTAGGGAGGGTCATTTTTTTTAAGGAGGAACAATGTAATTTCACTTACTCCTCTCATTTGACCAATATATCTATATATATTTTGTAGCAACATCAAAGGAATAAGATGCCTCGCTTCAAGAGCAAGATGATTTGGATGGCCATCCCTTTCCTAATTCTTCTGTTCTTCGAAATGTACCCCAGAAGGCCGTTGGCCCCAACCCAACAAACCCAACTAAATTTGGGGGCCTGCAGAGGTGAGTTGGTCAACGGTACCATCACCGCCTTAAAACACAACAAAACCTTTGTCGTTTCGTTGTACCACGATGACCGGCAACAAAACCTCACCCGGGCAATTGCAATGGTACATTACAAAAAAATCCAAGATCTTTATTGCTGGTTTTGTTGCAGTCATAACAACCGCATTTCTATCATTCGGGCCAGCATAGACATCCATCCGGAGAGAAACGGCTTCCCGGTTGGCGGGGCAGATATCGTGTGTTTGGAACCACAACGCTGCTTGCCACAGTATATGTCCATTCATCCATCGACCAAAGGATCCATGGCGGAGCTGCCGTGGTTTGAAATCAACAACCGGGTTGCCAGGACTTGGTTTGTGACGGAATACACCGTCTGTCTGTCAGTCATGCTCGAGAATTACGACAACGCCCTGCAGTTTGTGCAGAGCGTGGAAATGTATAAAATCCTCGGGGCCAAGAAAGTGTACCTTTACAAAATGAACTGCAGCTCGCTCATGGACCGAATCTTACATTTTTATGTTCAAGAAGGCACTGTGGAGGTCATACCTTGGCCAATTACTTCCTACGTGCGCTTGTCTTCTTTTTGGTATTCTTACCAGGACTGGGGCTATGGAAAAACCACCGTTCTAAACGACTGCATTTACCGTAATATGTACCGAAGCAAATACGTGGTTTTTCATGATATCAATGAAATTATCCTTCCCCTAAAACACCCAAATTGGAAAACTATGATTGATAGCCTCGAGGATCAAAACCCAGGAGTTGGCATTTTCTTTTTTGAAACTCATTTTTTCTCTCAGAACGTATTTTCGTCTTTGGATAAATTCAACATCACGCTCTGGAAAACCATCCCGGGAGTTAACATATTGCGACATGTTTATCGTGAGCCCAATAAACTGCATATCAATATTTTGAAGAAAATGATTGTAAACCCGAGGAGCGTGGTTCAGGCGTCCAGCCATTCCGTTCTCAAAGGATATGGTCGGACGCTCGAAGTGTCCAGCGACGTTGCAATTCTTTACAACTGTAGGAGACACCTGGAAAACGAATTTGGGGAACAGTATCTCATGCGGGACACAACCATCTGGAGGTTCAACGTATCGTTGATTAGCAACGTTAATAAGGTTTTCGATCGCGTTCTCAGCCATCAAAACGATAACATCTCCAAGTCCTTTTGGGGCACATTCTTGGGAAGCCTTGCCAAAATCTTTTAAAAGATTTTCTTTGTTTTACTTCAACCAAAATTGCCCGACAAGGAAGGATTTTTCTCCACAAGGAAGTGTTTGCCTTCACACGGCCTGCGTCTGTCATTTATCCCTTTAGAAGACGTCAGAAGGTTTAAAAGTGCAATTAGTTCCTCTTTATATCCTGCCTTTCCTCTGCAAATGAGTTGCTTTATCTGCTGTTTAATAAAAATAATTCAAAAATGTCATTTGTCTTTTGTCAGGAATGTGCCCCGAGAACATTTTGATTAATTGAACTGGTTGTTAACCTTCTCCACCGCCTACGATAGCAAGCGAACAATGAATGCATGTGCTCTTAAATATATATATATATATATATATATATATATATATACCTGTGGAGGTTCTCAGTCATCCAGGTCATGGTTGTCCCAAAGGTCCTTTTTCAAGAGGCAAAACTGGACTTTCTGGTTTTTCTTTGAAAACCTTTTGCTTCTCATCCAAGCAACTTTTTGAAAAAGCACTTTTGGGACAAAATAAAAAGAAAGAAAACCCACTGATATTTTTAACTGAAAGTATCTTTATGCCTGTTAACAAAATCGTGGTTATTTCTTCCTCTGGGAAGAGAATGGAATTGTCAAGAAAATTTAATTATGTCAGAGTGGGATGAGTTTGATATCAAAGTTGGATAAATCACGTTCGTGACCCTTGTCCTGTTTTTCACAGAAATAGCTTCCCTTTGGATGATCAAAAATTATAAAAAAATATATCCAAATATATTTATGTGTTTGTGTGTGGATCATCCCTTGTGTTTTTCAGCAGAACAAACACAAATTATTATTATACTGATGTCAAGATGCCTTTTCTTCAAACAACCATCTTGCCTTTATGGCAGGAACTTTACACCGAAGCAGAGAAAAAATAGGAGCCAGGGAAATCTGTGTGAGCCGAGAATAAATTTTAGATGTTCTTTTAACCGTATGGTGATTACTCAGTGCTGTTATTGAAGCTTCGGTATGCAAAAGAGATTGAGGGAGAAATAATTTCCCTGGGGAATGGCAATCTTGCCCACATTTACATGTCTGTGGCACAAGAAACCCATGCTTATTTGACTTGTGGGGGCATGTCACCGGAGACATCGCAGTTCGAATGATGACGGAAGGATTACAAAGGCCTTAACTCTACCAGTTCTCCAGCATTTTCTTTGGTTGTGTTTCAAACTAGTGTGCAGTGCTAGATTTGATCTCCATAGAACCTTATAAATTGTGATCTTTGCTAGGCCCCTTCCCTAAGGATGTCCCAAGGCAGCAAGTTCCACGTTCATGCTTGCAACCCATGTACACTCTTTTCATTTACGATAGCATTGAGCAAGGTTTCCACCTTGCTATAAATCCGTCATCCTTGGCAGCATCCTCAAACTTGGTTTAATGTTCCTGGGATCTTCCAAGATGCGGTTTGTTGTAAAAAATAAGAAACCTCAGATGGCTGAACCATGTAACTAAGATCTAAGAACCATCCCCAGGATTTCTTGCAAATAAATGGTCTTTTCACTCACTCTGGAAAAGCCAAGCGTTGAAGGAGACTTCGCGGAAAAAGAAGCTGCTTGCAGTGAATCAGCCGGGAGCGGCAACGAGAGTCCGATGGTTGACGTAGATTTATCAGGAGTCTGAAACGATTGCATTATGGTAAAATGGCTCCAAACATTAGAACACTTAAAGAGCTGAACCGATTCCAAGCAGTCACTCTACAGCTTCACTGTCCTGAATTATTCATTATGCCTCATTCCCTTTGCTTTCTGCCTTTTCAAAAAGGACATTTGGGTTGAACCGAATAGGGGGGGAACACAAAACGAGCAGAGAAAGAGAGAGCGAGATCATGCTCACAATCGAAGGTGGATGGCCTCCTTGTTACCAAGTTGCAGGGTCAATCAGTGGTAATTGATTAATTACATTGATAACTGTCATCAATTACAGCGGTGGCCTCCCCATTATCCTAGCAGGAGGAGAAAAGATAAGGATGGCTTCCATGCCTCATATAAACCTGTTGTAAATCAAGGACTGGCTGTAGTTGCCTTTTCATGAAACTATGCACCTCAAAAGTCATGCTGGATTGGCCTGACTTGACTCTGGTTTGACTCTTTTTTTTTCTTTTGGCATTGGCCATTGCTTGTATAACATGAGAATGCTTGCGGGCTACTCCCTAAACACAAAAGCCGTTGCTGGATTGATTCAGGTATGCACAAAGAGGTTTTACCCATCATTAACCTTAACTGAATTTGTGTTTTGGTTTTCATGGGAGACCCAAAGGTGGAGCTGAACACAGTACAAAAAGCCAGAAAAAACTAACCGAACCTTTGTTGGTGATTCTCATTTGACAGATAGATAGATAGATAGATAGATAGATAGATAGATATAAACAGACAGACAGACAACACAGGAGGACAGGACAGATAGATAAGAGAGCAAGAGAGCAAGAGAGTAGATAGATAGATAGATAGATAGATAGATAGATAGATAGATAGATAGATAGATAGATAGATAGATAGACAGACAGACAGACAGACAGACAGACAGACAGATATTTATTTATTTTATTTTATTTTATTTTATTTTATTTGTATACCGCCCTTCTCCAGCAGGACTCAGGGCGGTGAATAGCCGAGATAAAACACAGCACACAAAATTTAAAAAACAATTAAAAAGGTAATTAAATAATTTCGGCCCACAATTTAAAACAGCCCAATTAAAACCAATTTCAAATTAAAACCAAAACAGATGGGATCAAGCCAGATAGACAGACAGACAACACAGGACAGGACAGGACAGACAGACAGATAGATAGGATAGACAGACGGAAGGACAGACAACACAGAAGGACAGGAGATAGATAAGAGAGAGAGAGAAAGAGAAAGAGAGATAGATGATAGATAGAGATGAGAGAGAGAGAGAGAGATGACAGACAGACAGACAGAGATAAGGATGGCTTTTATGCCATCCTTACAAAAGTTTTGTTAGTCAAGGACTAGCTCTAGTTGCCTTTTCAATAAGCTTTGAGAGAGAGACGGAGACAGTTGGACGGAGAGAGAGAATTTTAAATCCTTTTTCAAATAGTTTTTTTTAAAAAAAATATCGTCCTGTAAACTTTTATTAGCACATGCCAAAGAGATGCTTTTTGCTCCGGCTCGTTTCCAAGAACAGAGAGAACTATACTGTCTGCTCTCAAATCTGAATTTTTTTTTAAAAGAATCCAATGTAATGTCAGCATCCACCTTGAGGCTGAAAACAGATTAAGGAACAGTCACCAAATAACCGATGTTCCTTTCTCGTCTTTTAAAGGATTACGGTAATTTAATTGTAGACTCAAATGTCATTTTTTTGGACATTAGTCCTGGAATCTTCCTTCTAATTTAATCCTCACCCTTCTTTGTGCCAAGCTGCAGTCATCTTGTTTTTTTTCTGACTTCAAATGTTCTCTTCCTGGGGGAAAATTCCTACTGGGCAGTTCCATCAAACTCTGGAGTACCAGGTAGTCCTTGTTTTACAACGGTTCATTTAGTGACTTTAGTAAATTAGTTCACTTACAACGGCACTGGGGGAAAAAAAGAAGAGACTTTTGACTGTTTTTCACAATTGCGACCTTTGTAGCATCCCACCCCCCGCCCCGTACACGTGATCAAAATTCAGATGCTTGGCAACTGACCGGTATTTATGACTGTTGCCGTGTGATCCCCTTTTGTGACCTTTTGACGAGCAAAATCAATGGGGAAGGCACTAATTTAACACTAATTTAGTAACTTCTCAAGTGCGGCGATTCCCTTGTGGCAAGAAAAGTCATAAAATGGGGGGGGGACAGGGACTCACTTAATAAACGGCTCACTTAACAACAGAAATGTTGGGCACAATTGTGGTCGTAAACCGAGGACTAGCCATTAGCCGTGACAGGAAAACAACACCTGCTGTTTTCCTGTCACGGGAGACCCCACTAAGTCTTCTGTTTACAAAGTGCTGGAATCAAAGAGCTACCATCTTAGCTCCTTCTAAGAGCTTGCTTGATCTGACCAATCATCTTTTCGGCGGGGAAAAAACAAATCTTATTTTCTTATCTTATTTTCTGCTCTCCTGCAAGAACAGCCTGGTTTAAATTTTCATATGTGGAGAAGTGAACAAAAGCTGAAGGGTTCTCCCAGACACACCGCTCATTCAATTTCTGAAACTGTGTGTATATGTGCATGAGTGAGACGGACAGAAATGATCTTTTAGCTGTGCAGGCAGTCCTCGGCTTACAACAGTCCATTCAGTGACCATTCCAAGTTAAAATGGCGCTGACCGTTTTAACTTGGAATGGTCACTGAAAAAAAAAAAGGAATCTAGGACTGTTTTTCACCCTTTTATGACCGTTGCAGCATCCCCACGTATATGCCATCAAAATTCAGATGCTTGGCAACTGACCGGTACTTATGACTGTTGCCGTACGATCCCCTTTTTTGCGACCTTCCGACAAGCAAAGTCAATGGGGAAAGAAGCCAGATTCACTTAACACCCACGGGACTAATTCAACAAGTGCATTGATTCACTTAACAACTCTTGGCGAGAAAGGTGGTAAAAATCAGACGAAAGTCATTTATCAACGGTCTCGCTTAAGCAACAGAAATTAGGGGCTCGATTGTGGTTGCGTGTCAAATCATCTTACATCTTACAGAATCAGAGCTGCTGAAAAAACAAACGAACAATTTGATTAACCTTTTAGGAAGGGGGAAGAAGGAAATGCATTTTAATATCCTTGTCTTGGAACCGTTGTTGTTTGTATCCCCTACCAACCCTCAAGAAATCCCAAACCAGTCACAAAATATGCTCAAATGGATATATTTGAACACGAATATATATATATATATGTGTGTGTGTGTGTGTGTGTGACAGAGAGAGAAAGAGGGAGAGAGAGCCAATGGTGGAAACAGTCAAGATGCTGAGATACCTTCATTCTGAGAAAAAGAAAGAAATTCAACAGGCTTCTTTGTGTGTGTGTGGGAGGGGGGGGGGCTTGGTTCGTCTTCCCCGTTCCCCCTCCTCTCCAAAATGTCATTGGGGAAAAGAAATGGAAAAAAAAAAAAAAAAAAAAACCACGATTGTGCGTTGCAGGATGAAACCTCGTGTTAACTTTGGTTCATGCAAAGCATCGTCCCTTGGATTCGTTGCTGGCAGTCTCCGTTCTCTTTTTTTTTTTTAATTATTATTATTATTTTTTTATATATATATTTATATATATATATATATATATGTAAAAAGCCACCTCCCAAGAGTCCGTTGGCTGGAGTTCAGCCATGTTCCTTCCACAAGACCAGGTGGATACTGTGGTCAGGCATGCTAGTGGCAAACACCAGGCCCATATCGTTCTGACCGTCCAAGCCGTCCAACCAAGCCATTTCTCCCGCCAAGAAACTCGAACCCCGCTTCGACTTCCGGTACTCCGGCAACGGCCAACGGCTGATCATTTTTTCTGTCCTCAGGTCCATGATGTACAGGTAATGATTATCAAACAGGAGGGCGAAAATGTCACCGAAGCCCAGCAAGGACAGGTTTGCAAATTCAGGCGGTTTGATAACCCTGCAGGAAAGGGGGAGAAAAACCGGAAGAAAATAATAAGATGCACCTATTTTTGGGGGGTGGGTGGGTAGGGGGGGTGGGTGGGAAGCGAGCCTGCCGCTTGACAATGGGAGGTTTTTCCCTGGCTCAGAATGAAATTCAGCGGAAGTCTTGGGAAAATCCAGGCAAAGCGAGAGGAAAAGATGAGGCGCATGCCTCGAAAGGGAGCAGCAGGGAGGATTTGAGAAAGGGATAAAAAGAGAGCAATGCAAAGCCATCGAGAGGGGAAGGAGCATTGGTGTCAGGCCTATGCTGAAAGTAAACATAAAAGTCCAATTTTTTTATCTGCTTATGCTTAACAAGCAGACTAAAGCTGCAATTTCTAATCTACTAGATTTATCCTGAGAGATTCTAGGGTGTGGCTTCCCTGAATCTCTTCTCCCCCCCCAACCTCCTTCTTGCTTGGGACGATGCAGCCTCTTTCAGGGAAAGCTGTGTTGCCAAAACACACACAGACACACATATCCCGCTTCTCCAAGTGCACATTTCATCACAACGGATGGAACAACAGGACAGAGATAACAAAGCATGCTGAAACCCACACACAACAGAAAAACCAAGCCATCCCTTTGGCTTGGGTTTAGAACTGATCGATATCTCAAACACTTAGGATCCAGTATGTAAAATATCTCAGAAACCACCAGTAGAGTATTGCAACCACTTGGCATCACTGTAGCACGCAAATCAACCAAAGCCTTCCAAAGTAAACCAGAAAATTCCAGAAAACCAGCAGCTCCAGAAGAAGAAAAATAAACTAGGAGTCATCTACACAACATACGGTGTAAAGATTGTTAATAGCCACTATGTAGGCCCGACAGGCAGAAGACTAGCGGAGTGCATCCACGGACATCTACCAACAGTTAGATGACATGATGAAAACTCTTTAATTTCGCAACAAAGAGACAGACCTGACCATAGTTGAAATCTGTGAGAGTTCTAGATTATGCCGAGTCCAAAAACGCTAGAGGATTCCTGGAAGTCTGGCACTCAAGACAAATTAGTCATCAACAGGCATAGAGAGGTGAATAACAACTACATATCTTTTAAAAGGTAAGTAGAAGTATTAAGAGCGTAGTGGTTAAAATGCAGCATTGCAGGCTAACTCTGCTCACTGCCAGGCGTTCGATCCTGTCCGGCTCCAGGTTGACTCAGCCTTCCACCCTTCCAAGGTTAATAAAATGAGGACCCAGATTGTTGGGGGCAAGAGGCTGACTCTGTAAACGGCTTAGAGAGGGCTGTAAAAGCACTGTGAAGTGGTATATAAGCACCTCTCCTCGTCAGCAATAAACACCCAGATAAGCAGAGATTAACACCACAATTAATACTAAT
This sequence comes from Pituophis catenifer annectens, assembly GCF_029215685.1. NCBI lineage: Eukaryota > Metazoa > Chordata > Lepidosauria > Squamata > Colubridae > Pituophis > Pituophis catenifer. The sequence continues at coordinate 8,598,264 of NW_027256897.1, read as the reverse complement.
CAAGGAATTACCAACGCAAATAAGCTAGCAGTAAACAACAGCCTAATCAAAGAATCGCCAAGAACATTCAATCAGTCAATCTTTATTTCAGTCACAGACCCACACAAAACATTAACACATTAAATAAAATAAAGCAGAACTGAACAGAACAGGCCCAGGCCATAGTAATAAATTACAACTGATGGCAGATTCATGACAAAGGCCTGCCGAATTTTACACATTAGCTACGTTCAGAGAAACTGAATCATACCGATCTGACAACAGTAGTTGTACATGGGGCTCCCCTTGAGGAGCACGCGGAGGCTCCAACTGGCGCAGAGTGCAGCCGCGCGGGTGGTTATGGGAGCAACATGGCGCTCCGGTGTAACACCTCTCCTGCGCGAGCTGCACTGGCTCCCGGTGGTCTTCCATGTGCACTTCAAGGTTTTGGTTACCACCTTTAAAGCGCTCCATGGCTTAGGACCTGGTTATTTACGGGACCGCCTACTACTACAAATAGCCTCCCACCGGCCGGTACGCTCTCATAGAGAGGGGCTCCTCCGGGTGCCGTCAGCCAAGCAGTGTCGACTGGCGGCCCCCAGGGGGAGGGCCTTCTCTGTGGGGGCACCCACTATCTGGAACGAGCTCCCCCCGGAGATACGGACGATCCCGGATCTGCGCACCTTCCGCCGTGCTCTTAAGACCCTCTTATTCCAGCAAGCCGGCCTGGCCTAATTTTTCTCCCCTTTTTAAAATTTTAATTGAAATTTTAATTTGTTTTAAATTTATTGGGATTTTAATTGTCGTGGGCCAAATTATTTAATTTGGTTTTAAATTGTTTTTAACTTTTGTATTTCTGTATTTTATCCTGTGCCTGTTCATCGCCCTGAGTCCTTCGGGAGTAGGGCGGTATACAAATTTAATAAAACCTAAACCTAAACCTACATAAAAGAAATCAGAATTCCCGGGACGTTTAATCACATAAGATATGAGCCTGTGAAACCTATAGAGGGAGCAATACAACAGGATATGACCACAAAGAACACACCTACCAACACTGATAGGGCAAGCCAATGGTATATTAAAAAAAACAGACCCCACTCCCTCCTAGCATTGATGATGTTACCTAGTTTGGTAATAAAATGTCTGCAAGAAAACTACTAAGCTCAGGGATCACCAAGGAGCCCACAATCCTCCTCCTCCTCCTCCTCTCAAATCCCACTCCCTTCTAACACTGATGATATTACTTAGTTGGGGAATGAAACGTCTGCAAGAAAACCACCAAGCTCACAGAGGACCACGCACTTTATAGAGCACTCCAGACAGGATACGGCAAGTACCAGAAGCATTTTAGAATCTCCAGGGAATATTTGCCAATGTGATATTCAAAAACTACTGATCCAGAAAGAAAAATAGCTCAGCTTATTCTTATGGGCATCGGCACGGTCTCCCCAACGCATTCTGGGTAAAAGGCAGGGGTGGGCTCCTTGGGGTTTGGCAGGATTCAGGTGATCCTCTAGCCAAGGATCACCGGGGTCCGACGAACCCCCAAATGCCATCCCAGGCTGGCCACGCCCACTCCACTCCTCCCAGGAGTCCCCACGCGACCCGTTCACCATTCCAGGTAAGTGCAGGGGCTGCGTGGAAGATCTGGGAGGGCAAAAAACGGGCCTACCGGAGGTTCCAGAAATGGGCCTCCGGACTCCGGGGAAAGCAGTTTTCGTCCTCCCGGAGGCTTAACAAAAGTCTTTGGAGCCTGGGGAGGGCGACTAGGCCATGCCCACCCCGCTGTGGTGCAGGCGGCCGACTAGGCCCCGCTCACCCAGCAACGGAGCAGCGAACCCTTTGCTAAAGGATCTGAAACCCACCCCTGATAAAAGGAGCCAGCTGGCAACGAGGTTCCCTTCCCGCCGTCCCATTTTAAATTCGGAACGGTTACCTAAGGATATCATAACTGGCGAAGTCCCACTGGTACAGCCCGATCGCCGAGCTGCACACAATGTATTTCCCATCGAAGTGTAGCCGAGGCTGAAAAGAGATGCTCCGGTCTTCAGAAACGGTCAAGGTTTTCAAACATTTGCAGTTGATCTCTCGTCCGATGGGCCAAATCTTGCAACCAAAAAAAAGAAAAAAAAAAAAAGAGGGAAATTAGAAAACCAGAGAATTGTGACAACGTAAACATTTTTTTTTGCTCCTGATTAGTCTTCTGCCATCTCTGATGGCTGGAACTCCTTCCCGAAATACTCACGTACAAATACTACTTGGCTCTGCAACCCAACAAGACGGACACAGACTTCGGAGGATAATTAGGACTGCAGAAAAAACCATGGCTACCAACCTGCCTTCCATGGAGGACCTGTATACTGCACGAGTCAAAAAGAGGGCTGGGAAAATATTTACAGACCCCTCGCATCCTGGACATCAACTGCTTCAACTCCTACCCTCAAAACGATGCTATAGAGCACTGCACACCAGAACAACTAGACCAGGGCTCTGCAACCTTAAGCACTCAAAGAGCCATTTGGACCCGTTTCCCACAGAAAAGAAAACACCGGGAGCCACAAAATCTGGGTGGGCATGGCCAACTCGATGTCACTCACTTCCACCAGTCACATGACCCCCCCAGCCACGCCTACCCAGCCGGTCATTAGGGCAGTGAACCAGTTGTTAAAAAACACCGGGAATTACAAAATCCTTTTGACATTTCTCTCTCTCCCCTCCCTCTCTCCCACCTTCTCCCTCTCTCTCTGTATCTCTCTCTCTCTGCCCTGGCCACTTCTCCATCCCCTGCCATCGCCCTTCTCTTCTCAGGCCAGGCGAGGAGTGACTGGGAGGGGAGGGCGAGGGGCGGGGCCAGCCAGTGGTAGGATCACCCAACAGGGAGCCACAGCAGAGGGCCCATAGAGCCGCATGCGGCTCCGGAGTCACAGGTTGCTGACCCATGAACTAGACACAAGGACAGCTTTTTCCCGAACGCCATCACTCTGCTAAACAACACTGCTAAACAACACAAACAACAACACTAAACAACCCTCAACACTGTCAAAACTATTCACTAAGTCTGCATTACTATTAATCTTCTCATCGTTCCTGTCGCCCATCTCCTCCTACTTATGACTGCATGACTGTAACTTTGCTGCTTGTATCCTTATGATACGATTTATATTGATATTGTTTCCTAGCATGATTCGATTGCTTATTTGTACCCTGTGACTATCATTAAGTGTTGTACCTTATGATTCTTGACGAATGTCTCTTCTCTTTTTATGTACACTAAGAGCTTATGCACCAAAGACAAATTCCTTGTGTGTCCAACCACACTTGGCCAAGAAAGAATTCCATTCTATTCACAAGAAAAACACAACCTTCCTTTAGCAACTGACTTTTCAGAAAACCCCACAGCCTAGCGTGAACTCATCGCCTCAAAACCTAAATTGAAAGAATTATTCCTCTCCCAAATGTCCACTCTCCTTTTTTAGGCTGCGAAACATCTCACAATAGAATTAAAACATAGAATAACAGTTGGAAGGGACCTTGGAGGTCTTCCAATTTGTTTTCGGGCCATGGTATTTAATATATTTTAAACGGTTTTTAACATTTGTACTATGTGTATTTTATCTTGGCTGTTCACCGCCCTGAGTCCTTCGGGAGTAGGGCAGTATATAAATTTAATTAATAAATAAATAAATAAATAAATAAATTAATAAATAATAATAATAATAATAATAATAATAATAATAATAATAATAATAATAACAACAACCCCCTGCCCCTACACCACTTCAGACAAATGGTTATCCAACATCTTCTTAAAAATTTCCAGTGTTGGAGCATTCACAACTTCTGCAGGCAAGTTGTTCCACTGATTAATTGTTCTAACAATCAAAGGCCAATTTTTTTTCCTCTCCCTTTTAAATTGCGGCGTAAAGCTCATTTCACTTTACTTTACTTTACTTTGGATTTATATACCACCCTACTCCCGAAGGACTCAGGGCGGTGAACAGCCAAAGGATAAAACACACATAATACAAAATTTAAAAAACAATGTAAAAACACATTAAATAATTTGGCCCATGCAGATTAAAACACCCCTATTGTTTTAAAACAAATTCAAAATTAACAATGAAAAGGAAGTTAGGCCAGGCCAGCCTGCTGAAATAAAAAGATCTTGGGGACATTAACGACAACAGGAGGACAAGTACAAAAATATTAATTTTCTGACGTAGTAAAAGTCGCTTTTTCATCACCGTATTAACTGCAAATGATTGCTAAACAACAGCCATTTAAAGCAGTTCTTTTAGTAACCGTTTGAAATTTCAACGGCACTGAGAAAAGTGAACTTAGGACCGTTTTTTCACACTTACGACCATCGTAGCATTCCCCACGTGATCCAAGATTCAGATGCTTGGCAACTGACTCACTTTATGACGGTCATGATGTCCCGGGGTCATGCGATCCCCTTTTGCGAGCTTCTCACAAGCAAAGTCAATGGGGAAGTCCGATTCACTTAACAGCCGTGTCACTGACTTAACAACGGCGGCAGTCCACTTAACAACCGTGGCAAGAACGGTCGTAAAATGGGGCAAAACTCACTTAACAACTGTCTCGCTTAGCAACTGAAATGTTGGGCTCAATTGTGGTTAAGTGGAGAACGACACCACCCTGCTCCTTCCCCCAATTCCGAAGCTTGGTAAATCAAAAGATGGACTTACCTTGATTTCATATTTATCTGCACTTAAAAGAATGTAATCTCCAGGGCTATGCATGAGAGATTTGACTTGGCTCTCTTGTAAGACCACCTGCCATAAAAAAATATTTTATTTTAATATGGTGCTGGTTATAAAAATAACAGAAATATTGAATAATCAAAAGATTGAAGATTATAACTTAATATAACTTAATTTTCTCCCTCTTTCATAAAAGGTTTTCAATTTTTAAATATCTCTTAGTATTTTATACATTCAATTTTAAAATTGGTTTTAAACAGTTCGGGGTTTTAAATTTGTCGGAGCCAAAACTATTTAATTTGATTTTATTCTACTTTTAAATTTTGTATGGATGTGTTTTATTGTCTGGCTGTGCACCGCCCTGACTCCTTCGGGAGTAGGGCGGTATAGAAATCGAATAAAATAAATAAAATAAATAAATAAATATAAATATGTGTACTATTAGTATAAGTATATAAGTTTGTTAAAATGTAACAACTATGATTACCAACATTCTATCTGTAGTAAAAGGAATATGTAGAATTTGATTAGCATGAAAACAATATATTGAATTATTGAACAAGATAACAATGCAAGATTATAATTCAACAAAATATGTGTGTTATTAGATTTATATAACTTGTCAAACATAATTAAGATGAACATTGTTTTATTTGTATTAAAATAAATTAGAAAGTGATTAGAAGGGGGATTTTTTTTTAAATATAACAGTGACATAACTAAAAATTAGAAAGGGGATAAACAATGGAGGATTATAATTCAACAAAATATGTGTATTATTACTAAAAGTCTGTAAAATTGTCAATTGTATTATGAAGAATATTGTTTCATTTGTACTAAAAAGTAAGGCACTCAGGCCCCACACTGTTCACACAACATGTTTGTAGAAAAATAAAAAATAAAAAACTTTATTTTAAAAAATATATTTCAATAAGGCTGCGAGACAAGCCAATTTAACACATTAAAGATTTGTTCTGATGCATTCAGCTCAAATTTCAGATTAGTCAGATTTGATGTCACCTGCAAACAGGAGTAAGGCTGCTGCTTAGGCCTGTAGATTGTGTGGGTCTGAAGGAGAGCTGAGTAAATATCTGCAGACCCCTCACAACCTGGACATAAACTGTTTGAACTCCTCCCCTCGGGACGGCGCTATAAGGCATTGCACGCCAAAACAATCAAGACACGGGTGCTTTTTCAAGAGGCAACTGGACTTTCGTTTTTCTTTGAAGGGGTTTCGCTTCTCATCCAAGAAGCTTCTTCCGTTCTGAGTGAACGGTGGGGGAGTGTCATCAGGAATGTAAATCCTTCCATCCTCTCGTGACAGGAAAACAGCAGGTGCTATACGGCTAGTCCTCAGCTGATGGCCACAACTGTGCCCAACATTTCTGTTGTTAAGTGATTGTGATCTTGATTTATCACTTATAACTTTTATGGACACTGAGAGCTTATGCACCGAAGACAAATTCCTTGTGTGTCCAATCACACTTGGCCAATAAAGAATTCAATTCTAATTAATTCTAATTCTAATAATTCCTATTCCTGTTCTGTTCTTATTGCTTGTTCTATTCTATTCTATTCTATTCTATTCTATTCTATTCTATTCTATTCTATTCTATTCTTTTATTCTATTCTAGTTTGTCTTGTCAAGCCCAGTCCAGTCCTTATTCTATTCTATTCTATTCTATTCTATTCTATTCTATTCTATTCTATTCTATTCTTATTACTTATTCTATTCTATTCTATTTCTTATTACTTGTTCTACTCTATTCTATTCTTATTGCTTGTTCTATTCTATTCTATTCTTATTGCTTATTCTATTCTATTCTTATTGCTCGTTCTATTCTATTCTATTCTATTCTATTCTATTCTATTCTATTCTTATTGCTTGTTCTATTCTATTCTTATTGCTTATTCTATTCTATTCTATTCTATTGTATTCTATTCTATTCTTATTACTTGTTCTACTCTATTCTATTCTTATTGCTTGTTCTATTCTATTCTATTCTTATTGCTTGTTCTGTTCTGTTCTGTTCTGTTCTGTTCTGTTCTGTTCTGTTCTATTCTATTCTATTCTATTCTATTCTATTCTATTCTATTCTATTCTATTCTATTCTATTCTATTCTATTATTCTATTCTAGTTTGTCTTGTCCAGCCCAGTCCAGTCCCTATTCTATTCTATTCTATTCTATTCTATTCTATTCTATTCTATTCTATTCTATTCTTATTACTTATTCTATTCTATTCTATTTCTTATTACTTGTTCTACTCTATTCTATTCTTATTGCTTATTCTATTCTATTCTTATTGCTCATTCTATTCTATTCTATTCTATTCTTATTGCTTGTTCTATTCTATTCTTATTGCTCATTCTATTCTATTCTATTCTATTCTATTCTATTCTATTCTATTCTATTCTATTCTATTCTATTCCATTCCATTCTTATTACTTGTTCTACTCTATTCTATTCTTATTGCTTGTTCTATTCTATTCTATTCTATTCTATTCTATTCTATTCTAGTCTATTCTATTCTATTCTATTCTATTCTATTCTATTCTATTCTATTCTTATTGCTTGTTCTGTTCTGTTCTGTTCTGTTCTGTTCTGTTCTGTTCTGTTCTGTTCTATTCTATTCTATTCTATTCTATTCTATTCTATTCTATTCGCTTGTTCTATTCCATTCCATTCCATTCCATTCCATTCCATTCCATTCCATTCCATTCCATTCCATTCCATTCCATTCCAGCAACCAAAGAGGTTGTCTTGGGAAAAGAAGAAAGGCTATTCACCTTTGTGACCCATTCCGTGTGTCCGGTCAACGTGTTGAGGCAGACACTGGTCGATAAGGCCCACACTTTCACCGTGAAATCCGCTGAGCCACTGACCAGGATATCCAGCTCGTCATTGTAATCCACGCTGAAAACTAGAGGAGGAGAAAAAACGGGAATTGTCTTCATACCATCTCGTGACTACGGATGAGAATGGACTGTGGCAAAGACTCTCCAAGAGGTAGAATCTGAAGAGTAATTTGAAGGGGTAAGAGTGGCAGGAACGTACTGGCATGAGAGGTACTTGAGCCATGGTGGCACAGTGGTTAAGAGAGCAGTACCGCAGGCAACTTCTGCTGACTGCCGGCTGCCTGCAATTTGGCAGTTCGAATCTCACCAGGCTCAAGGTTGACTCAGCCTCCCATCCTTCCGAGGTGGGTAAAATGAGGACCCAGATTGTTGGGGGGCAAGAGGCTAACTCTGTAAACCGCTTAGAGAGGGCTGTAAAAGCACCGTGAAGCGGTATATAAGTTTAAGTGCTATTGCTATTGCAACTTGGTGCTCTTTGAGCTGGGTTGTTTTCTTGGAGACGTTAGCCCTGATCACCCTGATGATGTTACCGACTTTGGTAATGAAACGTCTGCAAGGAAACCCCCAAGCTCAGAGAGCACCAAGGACCCCGCTTTCCTCCTCCTTCCCCTCCTTCACTCCACCTACCCCACTCCCTACTAGCACGGATGGTGTTACCTAGTTGGGTCATGAAACATCTGCAAGACAACAACCAAGCTCAGAGAGCACCAAGGACCCCAGTCGTCATCCTTTTTCTTCCTTCTCCTTCTCCTCCTCATCCTCCTCCTCTCCACATCCCACTCTCTTCTAGCACTGATGATGTTACCTAGTTGGGTCATGAAACGTCTGGAAGAAAACAATCAAACTCAGAGAGCACCAAGGACCCAACTCCTCCGCTCCACAAACACCCACTTCCCTACTAGCACTGATGGTGTTACCTAGTTGGGTCATGAAAAACATCTGCAAGAAAACCACCAAGCTCAGAGAGCACCAAGGACCCATTGCCTCAACCCCGAGCTACAAATACTTTCCCACCCCATCGGTATTTTTGCCCTAAGAAGTCTGCAAGACGGGAGGCAGAATGGATGCTAAACCGAGGAAGCAGCTCAACGTGACAAGACTACATTGTCAATTGCGTAACTGACGGAATTGACATACCTGCCCCGGTGTGGCCTCGGAAATGCTGGGTCTTGGCTCCCGAGCTCCATTCCCAGCAAGCGACGGTGTTATCGAAGGAGCCGGTGACCAGCTTCTGCTCATCGAACTTGACCGCCGCACAGGTGTGGGTCTGGATCCCGTAGACGCACTGCCCCGTGCTCACATCCCACAGCTTGGCCGACAGGTCGTCTGAACCTACCCAGCCCCGAGGGAAGAAAAGAAACGTTAGTTTAGGGGCCTGGGAGCCAGATGGCTCAGAGGATGGATGACCACACAGCAAACTGAGCCTGGTGGCTCAGCAGACTAAAAGCATTGTGATTAACACCAGCTGCCTGCAATTACTGTAAGTTCGAATCTCCCCAGGCTCAAGGTTGACTCAGCCTTCCATCCTTTCTAAGGTAGGTAAAATGAGGACCCAGTTTGTGGGGGCAATAAGCTGACTTTGTATAAATATACAAAAAGTATGAAGGCTATTGCTGAGCACATTGTAAGCCGCCCTGAGTCTCCGGAGAAGGGCGGCATATAAATCAAATTAAAAAACAAAACAAAAAAAACCAACGTCCTACACAATGACACTTTTGTTCTGTAGGGCTTAATTTTAAGCTTCTAACTGCTTCTCTGGGACATCAGCAAAATAATAAAAGACTTGTACACGGGTACAAGGAGACCCAGAGGCATCGGAATCCCCTAATGGCTGCGTTACTTACAGCAATTCACTTAGCAACGATGGCAAAAAAGGGTGTAAAACGGGTCCGAGCGCATTTTAACAAACGTCTCGCTTAGCAACAGACGTTTTGGGGTCCGTTGTGGTCATAAGTTGAGGACTACCCGTAGAATGAACGGGTGCCAATTAAAGGCAGCGTTGAGCGCCAAGTTTTCAGTTGACTCTTATCAGAATGTCCGTGGTGATGTAACTTGACAGGTTTCTTTCTACGAAGACAATCATTCTTTCTCGAACGGAGGAACAAGGTGGGAGGTAAATTTGAGGTTTGGGTAATTATGACTGTCTGGGCTCACGTCACCTATTTATGACCATTATTTTTTCCTGTCCTGAAATGTATAAATGTGAACGCGTGCTTTGCTCTGGAGGAATCCCTCCCATTGTTTGGGACGCTGGCTTGACAAGCAGCAAGCTTGCGTTTGAGACCCGAGTTCTGCTCTGGGATGGGGTGAGCTCCTGTCCTTCTCTCCAGCTCCTGCCGAGGATGTGAAAGGAGCCTCCACGGGCAATGGTGACGTCACCAAATAATCTATTGTGGCCCGTCAGCAGCCAGCCCCTCCAGCAGCCGGAATTAGAGGAGGAGGAGGTGTGAGAGTCAGGGTCAGCATCAAGGCAACCTGAGAGCTCTGAGGAGGAAGAGGGAATGGAGCTGGCAGACAGAGAGAGAGACAGAGGCGGAGCCTGGGCCGTCCGTCAACCCTCAGATGGAGAGTCATCAAGAGCCCCCAGGTCTGGAGGTGGCTGATGAGGAAGAGGAGGAATAGATGGGTCCAGTGCCTGATGCGTGGATGCACAGAAGGCAGAGGAGAGGAGAGCAGTGGAAATCTATGGGCCGGTCCTTGGGACGGAAGAGCCACCACTGCTAGTGAAGCCACACCCTAACTCTGGGGATAAAAGGCAGGGGGTGGAGATGAATAGATGTGGCAGACAACTATTCATCTCCCTACCGGACAGACTTGTTAGCCTGCGGTGAAAGAGAAACTTTTTGCCGGGGCTGCTGGCGCTCCTAATTAAAGGAATCACTGCTTCAACTACAGAGGGTTTGTCGTGTTTGGGGAACTGGGTCAGAACATAATCCTTTCGACCCAGGAAGTGCCTCGGTGCCTCCGCCACGAGTGCGATGCCATTGGTTTTTTGGGTCCTGGATTCGAATCCACATTACAACTACTAATTCTCGCACGCAGCTTGTTTAAATTCCGGATCTCGACGGACTGCCCTACCTGTACAAAGGAGCCCATCTTTATAGTAAAGTGCATAGACCCTGGCACTGTGTCCAATCAACGAGGAGGTCTCAAAAGCCTCGTGGTTCTCCAACTGCTTCATCCTCAGGATGGCCTTCAAGTAGACCTTTTTCCAGTGGAGGGCCTCTTGGACAGAGTCATCGATCTGCCAGCCGAGGTTACGGCAGGCCGCCTGCCACACCTCCAGGCAGCCGCCGATGACCTTGTTCCATTGCTTAGAGACGAGGCAACAGGTGAGTAAGGTCTGAGGGTCGAGCCATTTTAGCAAATAGAAACTCAGCTCCAGCGGGAGCAGTTTGAGGAAGTCCCGTTTGAGGAGGGCCTCGAGGTTGTTGGAGAGGTGCTTGAGCTGAGCGGCCCCGCTCAAGGCAATCAGGTGATCCAGCGCCTCATTTTTCTGCAAGTCCACCAGAGAGAGAAATGTGACAGAAAGGTTATCAAGCCATGCTTCAAACTCCTTTCTCTCCATAAGGTAACGGAAACATTTACCTGCGGGACATCAAAACAAGGAGGTTAGTGTTGAGACCCACGTGGTTAATATTAAAATGCAAAACAGTTCCGAAAAACAAACAGATTTTATTAGAACAGCTGAGAATTTAACTCATTCTCAGTGTAGTCCAAATGAAATGAAAGCAAACTCCTCAAAACACCATTGTTCAGTTTATCTCTGACCTTGGGATAATTTGGCAAACTGCCAAAGGCTTTTCTTGGCAACAGTTCAGGAACAGAAGACACCGACAACAAAGAAATACATCCAAACACGAAGCAAATCTCTCAACGGTTGTTTTCCGGCAAAGAGGCCAAGAGCCGTTGCTGGTCTTTTAAGCCTTATGGGAGGGGCCAATCATCTCTTGGCCTTACTCCTGAGTCGTCCTCTCTGCTTTAGCTGCTCCTGCCTTCTGGCAGCTCTTCTCATACGTGCACTAGGAACAGGCTCCTCCTGTTCCTCTGCCTCTCTACTGTCAGCCTCTGGAGGCTCCGAAGTCTGCGCATCACTCCCCGATGGCCCAGGCCCCATCTCTGCCTCTGACGCAGAGCTCTCATCCGGGCCTTCCCCAGCCTCCAGGACTGGCCTATGATCTTCCTCAGCCTCATCGCTGTCCGATTCCACTGCCAGCTCCGCAGGCTGCTGGCGGACCACAACAGTTAGTTCTACTCAAAAATCCGAGGCAAACATCGCTACAAAGACGTTAAAACCACCCACGCCCCAAAGCCTGCGCGGTGTTTGCACCCTGGGCTGATATAGAGAGTCCTCGACTTCCAGCCATTCGTCCAGACTTACAACGGCCCTGAAAAAAAGGGGACTTGGACCCTTTTCCACACCTTTGCAGCATCCCAGGCGTGGTATTACTTTCGCTACCGGTTTGCAAATGTGAGCGCGCCCGTGCTTTGCTCGCCCGCGCCACCTCCACGCATGCGCAGAGCCTTCCGTGCATGCGCAGAGTGTCAAAAACATGGATAAATGGGACGTGATTACATTCCAGGCAGGTGAGTGGAGCCACTCGCAGCCGTCACTACCGGTTTCGCCCGAACCGGATAGAACCGGCTGCATACCATCATTGCAGCATCCCCATGGTCACATGATCAAAATCGGGATGCTTGGCAACCGGTTTGTATTTATCGTACGGTGGGGGGCGTCCCAGGGTCATGTGATCCCCTTTTAGCGGCCTTCTGACAAGTCAAGTCCATAGGGGAAACCAGATTTGCTCAACGACCATGTCGCTAACTTAACCACTGCAGGGAATCCCTTAAGATCTGTGCCAAGAAAGGTTGTTAAAAGCTCACTGAATTTGACGGACGGATGGACGGGGGGCGAAACTCACTGGAAAAAAATCCATCACTCTTAGCGATGGAAAATTCGGGCTCAACCACGGTCATAAGTCAAGGACCACCGGTAATAGGACCAGTCCTGGGAAGACTTAAACCAAGAGAAGGGCGGGCGCAGTTTGGAAACGAACAGCTTGCTTGGCTGTTTGATGCTCCAACGGGTGTCAAACAGTGAAGGACCAGCCTGCGGTGCCTCTGCCAGCGAAAAGCTCCGTTTTTGCTGGCCGACGGTTGCAGGAGGTCGGCGCAGCCAAAAACGGAGCTCGGGAGTCTGTTTCCACCGGCAGAGCACTTGGGCCGCCACAGGCGACCCCAACACGAGTGACGTCGAGCTGGCTACGTCCACTCCGGCCCCCTGAGGTCAAACACAGCCCTGATGCGTCCCCTCAATGAAATCAAGTTTGACACCCCTGCTCCAACCACTCAAAAGGGAAAGAAGACCAATTGGTGAGGACCGGGTGAATGGAAACCCTTAGTGCCTTCTCTGATGACCGTTTTTATGATTCCTAGCCTTCGAGCCGCTTGGGAAAGAGGTTGCATCTACCTTAGATAGTTGTCTGTGATAGGACGGTGCTGAGTGGGTTGCTGCCAATTCTCCTTCTGCTCCTTGGAACCGAGCAGGGGCTGCCCTTCCTCTGTGGCCATTTCTCCTGTTCAAATCACAAAGACTCATATCAGTAACCGAGGCCGTGATAGGCTCCTCAGAGATCCATCCAGCTCTCCTAAGGTTATGCCTCGCTCAGGTGGTCTATTCTCCGCCAGGTAAGTCGCTCTACAAGGATCGGCCTCTGGCTGGCTGGGAAACATTCTGGATGCAACCCCAAAATATGGGAAGGCCCTGATGATGTTAACTAGTTGGGTCGTGGAACTAACAAACCAAGCTCAGAGAGCACCAAAGATCCCACCCACTTCTGAAGGTCTCTAACTTAGGGCTAAATTAAATATATCTCTTACAGGACCGGTCTTTCTCTAACGCATCTCCAAAACATGCCTAAATGAAACAGGACCTTCAATAGCTCGTTTTTATTTCCCGTGAACTTTTCAAGGGTTTAGTTATTTCAGTTAGGATTAAGAAATGAGATTTTTTTAAAAAAGAAGTGGGGCTACCCATTTGGGTAAATGTCAGCGGGGGGGGGGGGGGAAATAGAATGGATAAAATGACCCTTCCTTCTTTCTTCCCCCTCCTCCCTTCCCCCTTCATTTCCCTTTTATCCTTCCCTCCCTCTCCTCCCTCCCTTCCTTTTCTTTCATCCTTCCCTTCCTCCCTTTCCTCTCCTCTCCTCCCTTCCCCTATCCCTTCCTTTACTTTCATCCTTCCCTCCCTCCTTTTCCTCTCCTCCCTTCCCCCTTCATTTCCCTTACTCTTTCATACTTCCCTTCCCTCCCTCCTTTTGCTCCTCTCCTCCCTTCTCCCTTCCTTTCCTTTCCTTTAATCCTTCCTATCCTTCCCTTTCCTTTCTTCTCTTCCCTTCCCCCATGCTCTTTCCCTTCCTTTACTCTTTTATCCTTCCTTTCCTTTCTTCTCCTCCCTTCCCCCTTCTTTCCCTTACTCTTTCATCCTTCCCTCCCCTCCTTCCCTTCCCTCTCCTCCCTTCCCCCCTCTCCTCCCTTCCCTTATTCTTTCATCCTTCCCTTCCCCCTTTTTTTTTTCCTTTTAGCAGATCGCTCATGCTAAAAAGCTAAAGTCCTCTCATGGGAACGGCCTGCTGTCCCATTTCTTGTTGTTTTTGCTTTGCTTTCTTATATAAGGCACTTAGTAGAGATCTGATTACAAGGTAAAGGAAACTGTTTAGGATTAACAAACTGACAGGAGAAAATGACAGGGAAGTTTTTTTGTTTTTTTTTAAAGATAAATAATGAACAATGGCCAATAACAGGGGGAATGACGTTAAAAGGTCTCAGCTTCGTGGGCCTCCACGCAGCACAAAACTGGCTCTGGATTGCAGCCAGCTGCCTCCAGGAACTTGTTCTACACAATTACAGCACAAAATCTCAAATATTCCCCCCTCTTAAACCTATCTCTGTACATTTCCTGCATGCTTCTGCCTACGAGGATTTAATACTTGCAGCCACTTTGTGGGGGACAATTGCTTCTCACAAGCTATGCTCTTCAAACCGACAGCTCTTATTCTTTGGGCGGAGACTACCTGGAACTAGTACAAACATCTCTCCAGCGTTCCTGGAAAGCTGTATAGAAGAATTTTGGGGAGGAAGAGCCGCAACCGATAAGCAAAAATTCAGCCCAGAAAAGGAATGGGGGCGTGGAAAATGACTCAGAAGGGGCCCTCCCTGGTTTTCCGGAGAGTGAAAAGAAGGGAGGGAGGAGGGCTTTCAGAAATGCTGACGAGATGCTGTCACTGCCACCTTACAATAAAGGGAAGTGCTGACATTGGTGGTTTGGTTCCCTGTCTAGGTGAAAAAACAGAGGTGCCTCTTCTCCCCATCCTATCCCCTCACAAGGGGGTTGCTCTGATGGGCAGAAGCCCCCTACCACAGGCTGCCTCTAGAAGTGGTGGGTGCTCCATCACTGGAGGTTTAAAAAAAGAGATTGGACAGCCATTTGTCTGAGATGGTCGAGAGCCATGATGGCACGAGTGCCAGAGGTGTGCCCTCTCTGTGGGCACGTGTGCCATTGACAGCTGCTCTTCTGGTTTCAGGCGTGCACATGTGCACCGTCCAGCTGGTCTTTGCGGGTACTGGAGAGCCAGAATACAGCCTCAAAACGGCAAAACAAACAGGCCATTTTTTGGGCCGTTTTCAGGTTGTTTTTTGGCCCAAAACGGCCCGAAAAACAGACAAAATACAGGCAGGTGCGTGCCGGCAAGCTGGTCTTCAGATTTCTAGCGCTCCGGTGTATGCGAAGACCAGCTAGCTGGCGCACATGTGCGTGCCGGAAAGCCGAAGACCAACTGGCCACACATACGTGCACATTCCGTGATGAAAAGGTTCACCATCACTGGTATAGATCAGGGGTCTGCAACCTTAAGCACTCAAAGAGCCATTTGGACCCGTTTCCCACAGAAAAGAAAACACCGGGAGCCACAAAACCTGGGTGGGCGTGGCCAGCTCGATGTCACTCACTTCCAACAGTCACATGACCCCCCCCCCCCTTAGCCACGCCTACCCAACCGGTCATTAGGGCAGAGAACCAGTTGTTAAAAAACACCGGGAATCACAAAATCCTTTTGACATTTCTCTCTCTCCCCTCCCTCTCTCCCCTCTTCTCCCTCTCTCTCTGTATCTCTCTCTCTCTCTGCCCTGGCCACTTCTTCATCCCCTGCCGTCGCCCTTATCTTCTCAGGCCAGGCGAGGAGTGACTGGTAGGGGAGAGCGAGGGGCGGGGCCCTCCAGTGGTGGGATCACCCGACAGGGAGCCACAGCAGAGGGCCCGAAGAGCCGCATGTGGCTCCGGAGCCACAGGTTGCTGACCCCTAGTATAGGGTCTCCCGATAGGACTAGAAGACTAGATAGGACTGTGTGACCTAAGGGTCTCTTTTACTGTCATCTTTTTGCTGGGACTTACTCTATTTATACGGAGGCTTATAAAAGATTTGGCAGCCATTTGCCTGGAATGGAATAGGGGTCCCCAGCTTGAGCAAGGGGCTGGACTAGAAGACCTCCGAAGTCCCTTTCAACCCTATGGTTCTATATTCAATGACATCGATACATTCCTACCATACACCCTGCTGTTGTTCCATAGACTACATTACAGGTAGTCCTCGACTTACGACCACAATCGAGCCCCCCCCCTCAGGAAGTTATGTTGCTAAGCGAGACATTTGTTGAGTTTTTGCCCCATTTTATGGCTTTTGCCAGAAGGCTGCAAAAGGCGCAGCCGTGAGCCAGGGACGCTGCGAACCATCGTAAATGTGAGTCTGTGGCCAAGCCATCTGAATGCAAATCACGTGACCGACGTGGAGATGCTGCAAAGGTCGTTAAGCGTAAAAAAAATAATAAAATGGTCCCAAGTCGCTTTTTTTTTTTTTCATCCCAGCGACGTCGTAACTTCGAACCGTCCCCTAAACGAACTGTTGTAAGTCGAGGACCGCCTGTAAGTTATTTTGCTTGCTTTTTTTTTTTTGCTCTTTTTTGTCCTGTCGGTATCGTTTTTTTTTTTAGAAGACTTATTTGTCTGGAACGGGATTGACTCTCCTTTGTTGAGCAGGGGGCTGGACTAGATGACCTCCAAGGCCCCTTCCAGCTCAAATTCTGTGGTTTTTTCCTCTATTCTGGCCTCCTTTTTTGGGGGGGGGGGCTCAATTTAAAAGGGATTTCTGACCTCCACTCAAGACCCTCCCCACCCGTTGCCCCCCCCACCCCTTTTTGCCTTGCAAAGGGCCAAGTTGGGGCTCATCCCTGGAAGGAGAGAGAGGGGGGGGACAAGCAATAGCAGCCCACCCTTGACCCCCCCCCAACCCCCCAAGCAGCCTCCATGCCCCCCCCCCACCCCCCACCCCCCACTTCGGCCCACCAAAAACCTGTCCACGCCCCTCCCTCTTTCCCACCCTGCTGGCCCCGCCCCCCTGGCTGCAGGGGGTCTCCATAGCAACCTGTGGGCCCCCCCTCCCGGTCCCCTACCCCAGGCTTGCCCCCCCCCCACCGGGCTCCCCCCTCCCTCTCCCCCCCTTCGCTCCCTCCCACCCGCCGCTCTCATTTGGGGGGGTCGAACCTGCCGCCACCGGATCCCAGCAGAGCTCCTGGCCGGGGAGCTTCCGGCGCGGGGGCGCTGACGTCATATCCCCGCGCGCCAGCCACCGCCCGCGCCTCTAAGAAAGGACGTCATCCCCGCTCGCGTCCGGTCCATAGAGACGCAGAGGGTAGAGCGTCCTTTTCCGGCCTTGGGTTCATCGAGTTTCGTCCGGAGAAGTCAAACTATCGGGAGGGGATGGGGTGTGTGTGGGGAAAGCGGGAAAAAAAGGCATAAATACATTGAAAATGGCAAAGCTTCGGGTTTATCTACCCGAGCCCGAATCACCCCCATTCCTTTTTTTCCTAGAAAGGCCTCTACAAAACCGGATGCCGCTTCCTTTAAAAAAAAAAAAAAGTCGACGGACTTCCGGTCCGGCGCTTTCTGGCCCCGGCTGGGAAACCGGATCCCGGAGGGCCTTTGGTTCCACCTTGCAAACCTTGCTGTACGTTTTGACCCTGTTTAGATTTGGGTCGGCGGGGAAGCGCTGGAATTAAAAAGGAGTGGAGTGGGGGGGAAAGGTGAGTGGGGGGCTCCAGGACAGCCTTTTTTTTTTTTTTTTGCATGCTCTTGGATTCCTCTGGGAGGCCAATATTGTCCCTGTGGCTTTTGCCCAAGAAAGATTCCCTCCTCTGGGTCGTTCCCCAACCTGGCGCCCTCTGCAGAGATCCGCATCTCAAAATTCACTTGTCAACCTGGGAATTCAGCTCCCTTGCAAGGTAGGACGGGTGTTTGCAATCGGAGAAAAGCCACCCGTTGCCTGTGTTTACAATGCCCAGCATTCCCTCCTTCTTGGACTCATTGGGTGGGGCAGCTGATTTCCCCAGAAGGGGAGAAAAAGGGGAAAGGAGGAGAACAATGCCAGCTTTCCAAGATTAATGCATTTCCCCTCCCCACAAATATTCTATATATAGCTCACCTTCCCTGAAGCTTTCTGAGCAGAAAGAGACAGAGATTGCAGGATGCCATTGCCAACCTCTTGGCATCCATGCCAGAAATTACAGTGAAAAGCCGTCCCTCCCAAATATTACTTCAGCTTACATAGAGATGAGATTTCTTCCCCACCCCCACCCCCAACATCAGAAAAAAGTGATTTTTTTTCGATCACAGGATTGTGCTTGAGCTGATTGGGTGAGCAAAAGGCTTAAGCGTGCAACTGATTAAGGTCTAGTCAGTTTCAGGCCGGTTTGGTGTGATGGTTGAAAAGGAAATTATTATTATTAGTTCAATTTATATGCCGCCTTTCTCCGAAGACTCAGGGCGGCCAAATCCATTGCTTGGATGGAGGGGGGGAGGGGTGTATCGGACTGGACAAGTCTACCCTATGTAGTGTCAAACAGAAGGTGATTCGTGTGTGACCTTGTGTCATGCCAAGACGTGAACTTGCTGTGTGTAGATCTGAATCCTGAAACTCTGGGATTTTTTTAGAGAGCTGTTTCTTCAGACTGCCGTCATCCTGTCCTCAAAAACATCATTTCCTCTTCACCTCATTCTTGCTTTTCTGGTTGATCAGATAAGAGTCATCAGTGAGCTGTTGGACAGCATTACTTGGTCTGTTGTGTGGATGTTTGGGTGGTTTAGGGGTGGGGAATTTGGGTGGTTTAGGGGCGGGGTGTTTGGGGATGATTGTTGTGTGTTGGATTGTTGTGTGTTGAATGTCATACTGTGTATACACATACAATGACAATAAAGTTATTATTATTATTATTAGAGAGAACAGAGGTCACCGTCTAAGCAAGAAGACGTATGCAACAAAATTTCATTTTAATGTGTGCCAATTAGTGTACATTTAAAGTGACAATAAAGTTAGTCTAAGTCTAAGGAAGAGATCGGGAAAGAGAATTATTGGCTGTAAAGATCATTATATGCTCTTGGCCTCAAAGCAATCCCAAGTATAAACCCACTGTAAATATCTCCTTTTTGAAGAAAGCAGAGAACGGAGGCTGTGCGTCTTTTTCTGATGAGAAATTAAAATTTAAGAGTCTGCAGTTTATGACTTAAGGAAGCTAGTGGTTTGAAGTCATATGATTTGCTTCTTCCTGCTTATCATGGATTTTTTTTTCTTGTCTCTCCCCCCTCCCTCCGTTTCTTTATAATTTCAAGGGGCTTAAGGCCAAGTTGTCCTATCATTAAGCGTCTTCTTTGGGGCACAGCCAAAGAGAATGGCTTCCGAGGAATACAGACCCCTTTTGGAGACCCCTAACCCAGAGACGGAATTGAATGCTGCTGGAAGACCTTCTCAGTTGGAAATTTATTTGAGGTGTGTATGTATTCCTGATAAGGGACGCAGTGGCTCAGTGGCTAAGATGCTGAGATTGTCGATCGAAAGGTCGGCAGTTCAGCGGTTCGAATCCCTAGTGCCGCGTAATGGGGTGAGCTCCCGTGACTTGTCCCAGCTTCTGCCAACCTAGCAGTTCGAAAGCATGTAAAAAATGCAAGTAGAAAAAATAGGGACCACCTTTGGTGGGAAGGGAACAGCGTTCCATGCGCCTTTGGCGTTCAGTCATGCCAGCCACATGACCACAGAGACGTCTTCGGATAGCGCTGGCTCTTTGGCTTTGAAACGGAGATGAGCACCGCCCCCTAGAGGTCTAGCACATATATGCGAGGGGAGCCTTTACTTTTACCTTTATGGGCCAGTCCTGGAGGCTGGGGAAGGCCCGAATGAGGGCTCCGCGTCGGAGGCAGAGATGGGGCCAGGGTCATCAGGGAGTGATGTGCGGACTCTGGAGCCTCCAGAGGCTGACAACAGAGAGGCAGAGGAACAGGAGGAGCCTGTTCCTAGTGCATGTATGGGAAGAGCTGCCAGAAGGCAAGAGCAGCTAAAGCAAAAAGGACGACTCGGGAGTAAGGCCAGGAGATGATTGGCCCCTCCCCTAAGGCTTAAAAGACCAGCAATGGCTCTTGGCCTCGTTGCCGGAAAACAACGTTGATAGATTGGTTTCTTGTCTTGCTCAATTTATTTCTTGTCCAGTTTGACACCCCTGCCTTAGAAAAATCTCATTCCACAGCTCAGGTTAAATCATACAGCCCATTCGTATCCGTTGACTTAGGAACAAGTCATCCGGACTTGCCTGTGGATCCAGTGAGTCGCCTGCTCTCCAAAATCATAATCAAATGCAACCTAAACTCCTTTTACCAACAAAAGCCAGGGAAACATCGGCGTGCAAAGTCCTCGTCGCGCTTAACAAGCCACAGTTTTTAATGCTTCTTTTCCCCGGTAGATCAGTCCCTTTTTGGCCCAAACTGATATTTATCACCGATTTCTGTCATCCTCTCACAGCAAAGTCCAAAACCACAATCTCTACTTGGCAACCTTCGCCGCTGTTTTAGGACCGCTAAGTTTCGGCTTCGTCTTGGGTTACAGCTCGCCGGCTATCCCTAGTTTGAAGCGAAGCAACAATCCGGAACTAAGACTAGACGACACGCAAGCGTCATGGTTTGGGGTGAGTTGCCATGAGGACTTGTGGGCCGATCAGCCCCCCTTGAACCCGCCGTTTCATTTCCCCGCTTTTCTCATTTTTCTTCCCTTTCTTTTTGGCAGTCTGTGGTCACTCTGGGGGCCGCAGCTGGCGGGACACTCGGAGGATACGTGGTGGACAAAATTGGCCGGAAACTTAGCCTTATGCTCTGCGCGATACCGTATGTTTTTGGTTTCTTGATCATCGTCTCGGCCCAAAACATCTGGATGCTTTATCTGGGACGGCTGCTGTGTGGCTTGGCCAGTGGTGTCACATCTTTGGTAGTTCCGGTAAGGGCAGGGATGCTAGTCAGCAAGTTCTGACAGGTTCTAGAGAACCGGTAGCGGAAATTTTGAGTAGTTCGGAGAACCGGCAAATACCACGTCTGGCTGCCCCCAGAATGGGGTGGGAATGGAGATTTTGTAATATCCTTCCCCCAGGAGTGGGGAGGGAATGGGGATTTTGCAGTATCCTCCTCCTGGAGTGGGGAGGGAATGGGGATTTTGCAGTATCCTTCTCCTGGAGTGGGGAGGGAATGGAGATTTTGCAATATCCTTCTCCTGGAGTGGGGAGGTTATGGAGATTTTGCAGTATCCTTCTCCTGGAGTGGGGTGGGAATGGAGATTTTGCAATATCCTTCCCCTTCCCACCAAGCCACACCACACCTACCAAGCCATGCCCACAGAACCAGTAGTAAAAAATTTTGAATTTCACCACTGGGTAAGGGGCAGTCTTTTGGGTAAGGGTATCAGTCTTTTGCCAGTGTGATTTCCCCAGAGGATAAGAGGAAATTCCTACTGCTAAATTGGCAATAGCAGCCGAGAAGGTGCAAGGAAGCAGAAATCGTTCCTGCATCCGCCCGCTTGGATACAGGAATCGAGGAATTCTCAAAATAACCTAAGCTACCTCGTGCTGAGTTAAAGTCAACCGATCCTTGTCTTTGAAGGAGACATTTTTGTTCCTTCTCATTAAGGCAAGATGGGAGAATAGGAGGACTACCAGTTTTAATGGGAAGACGAGGGCGACAGTAAGATTCCATGAGCTTCCCTGGTCTTCTCTGTGAGAGCTTTGGAGGTTAATTTAACCTTTCTTGCATATGTCTTAGATATATATATCCGAAACGTCTCACTCCAAGATCCGAGGAGTCCTTGGCTCGTGCGTTCAGCTGATGGTGGTGACTGGCATCCTGGGAGCTTACCTAGCAGGTCACGTCCTGGCTTAAAATGCATGGTTAAATCCAGACTTGGACGGAGGGAGATGTTTTGTCCCATCTTCCCTGGAAGGAACTCTGAGGAAGGAAAGAGAAGGAAGGAAGGAAGGAAGAAAGGAAAAGAGAAAAAGAAAGAAAGAGAAAGGTGGGAAAGAGGAAGGAAGGAAGGGAAGGAAGGAAGGGAAAAGGAAAAATAAAGAGAAAAAGGAAATAAAGAAAAAAGAAAGGGATGAGGGAGGGAGGGGAGAAAGAGAGAGAAAGAAAAAGGAAAGAGGGAGGGAGGGAGGAAGAAAAAAAAGAAAAAAGGAAAGAAAAAAGAAAGGGAGGGAAGGGAGAAAGAAAAAGGAAGGAGGAAGGGAAAAAAAGGAAAAAGGAAAGAAAAAAGAAAGATAAGGGAGGGAGGGAGGGAAGGGAGAAAGAAAAAAGGAAAGGAAGGAAGGAGAAAGGAAGGAAGAAAAAGAAAGAAAAAAAGAAAGATAAGGGAGGGAAGGGAAAAAGAGAAGAAGGAGGGAGGAAGGAAGGAAGGAAGAAAAAGAAAGGAAAGAAAGAAAGAAAAAAGATAAGGGAGGGAGGTAAAGGAGAGAGAAAGAAAAAGGAGGGAAGGAAGGAAAAAAGGAAAGACAGAAAAAAAGAAAGAGATAAGGGAGGGAGGGGTGGAAGAAAGAGGAAGGAGGGAGGGAAGGAAAGAAGGAAGGAGATTGAAGGAAAAAAAGTGGATAACAGGACATCTCCTCTGTAATTTTCATCCTGAAAACGATAGATATCGCTAAGTTTTCACTGAAAATATAATGAACGAACAACAGGACAGTGATTTTAAAAAAGCTACCCTAGATAAAGACACATTTTGAACCTAGGACATCTCTCTTGGCACCTGTGCCACCTCTGAAGAGGACCCTGCTGGTCCTCCTGTGTCCCCCAAAGACCCCCTCCAGCAGTTCCAAGCCGTTGGATTAGATGTTCCTTGACGCCATCCCTTCCTTTCAAGCCCTCGGCGGCCCTAAGAACAGCTTTTCCTCGTCCCGTCCCGCAGGCATGACTCTGGAGTGGCGTTGGCTGGCGGTGTTGTGCTCCATCCCTCCCTGTTTCCTGCTGGGGCTCATGGCTTTCATGCCCGAAACCCCTCGCTTCCTGCTACGTCAGAATCGGCAGTCGGAAGCCATCGCGGCTTTGCAATTCCTGCGGGGCCCACTGGTGGATCACGAGTGGGAATGCCGGCAGATTGAAGCCAACGTCAACGAACAGGTGACAAAAGAATCCGCCAGGCAGTTCCGAGGTCGCCTCTTTATTTAAGCCTTCCTTTTTGTTTCACTTTTTTAAAAAAAATTATCGTGTTTCTCCGAAAATAAGACCGGGTCTTATATTAATTTTTGAGTCACAGGTAGTCCCAAAAACCTGTTTTATTGCAACAGCTGTGAATTCTGTTCATTCACAGATGAGACCCCAATAGTTGTAAAGAGTCCTTCGGGATAAGGCTGATAATCACCCACTTTTATCTCCCTTGACACGCTGCCAAAGACCTCATTGGCAAAGCCACACGGAGTCCCAAACAGAGCTTCGGACTTTAAACTGCACAGAATTAACAACGTTGCTTCCTGCAAAGGCCTATGTGCCTTTGCTTCTCTTTTAAGTCTTATGGGAAGGGCCAATCATCTCCAAGCCTTACTCCTGAGTCATCCCTTTTGTTTTAACTCTTCTTGCCTTCTGGCAGCTCTGCGCATGCGCGCACTGGGAACTGGCTTCCCCTGTTCCTCTGCCTCGATGAGGCCGCCAACGGACCACAACAGCCATGTACTTTTTTTCGGTGCCGTTGTGACTTTGAACGATCCCTAAATGAACTGTTCATAAGTCGAGGACTACCTGTCTGTCCCTTTGTAGCAAGAAATGAGCATCGCTGAGTTCAAGAACCCCTCCATCTACAAGCCGTTCCTGATTGGAGTGGCCATGATGTTCTTCCAGCAAGCATCCGGCATCAACGCCTTGATGTTTTATGCTGAAACGATCTTCGAAGACGCCAACTTTAAGGTGAGGAAATTAATTCTGGATCATTTCTCCTGGGCTACCCCGGCTGATTTCTTCCCCCACTGACTTTGCTTCTTGGAGATGGCAATCAAGTGAGCCTGGGACGCTACCACCTTAGTCAAGATAGGCACCACGTGGCCGTGAGGGTGGTGCCACCGTCGTAAGTGCGAGGAACGGTCGTAAGTCACCGTCAGTGCTGTTGTAGCTTTGAAGGGTTTTTAAGTTGAGTATCGGTCCTTTTCCTAAGAGATCCAAATTAAAGCTTCCTTCCGTGTTCTCTCTGCCTTCTAGAACAGCAGTGCTGCTACCGTCATCGTTGGCTCCATCCAAGTCATCTTCACAGCAATGGCCGCTCTCATTATCGATAAAACTGGACGAAAAATTCTTCTGATCATCTCAGGTAGGAAGAAAAGACCGGCTCCCTTTCCCCAAGTTTTGAGTCCCATCCCCACCCTCCCAAGAAATTAGGAATTAACCAGGGATAGGATTCAAAAACTTTAGCAACCGGTTCTCTGCCCAGTTGCTGGGTGGGCGTGGCCATGGTGGGCGTGGCCTACTCAGTCTCCTGCACCACAGCGGGGGGCGTTTTCACCCTCCCCAAGCTCTGGAGGCTTTCCTCAAACCTCCGGGAGGGCGAAAACTGCCTCCCTCAGGCTCCGGAGACCCTCCGGAGGCCAGAAACGGGCCCACTTCCGGAACCTCTGGGAGGCCTGTTTTTTGCCCTCCCCAGGCTCCGGAGGCTTTTCTTGAGCCTCTGAGAGGACAAAAATAGCCTCCCCAGGGCTCTGGAAGCCCTCCGGACGCCAGAAACACGTCCCGTTTTTCACCCTCCCAGAGCCTCCTCACAGACCCTACACTTATCTGGCATCTAAAACGGGCCGCGTGGAGACTCCTGGGAGGGGTGGGGTGAGGTGTGTGGGGTCAGCAAGTCCTTGCAACTACCGGTTTGGCGAACCAGAGGTAAAATTAGCACTGGCTGAATCCCACCCCACCCAGAAGGTTAACCTCCTGCTCTCTCTTTCTCTCCCGCTCTTGTCCCCAGGAGTGATCATGGCTGCCAGCGCAACGGTGTTTGGGATCTATTTTAGAATTACCGTCCCCAGCCCCAGCAATTCCTCCCATCTCCAGCTGCTGAACACCCCCCTTATGGAGGAAGGGCACCCCCTGGCCTGGTTAGCAGTGCTGAGCATGAGTTTCTTCATTATGGGTGAGTGAGGGTCTTGGAGAAGCGCTGGTTCTAGAAAAAAAAAAGAGGGAATCCCGTCATCTGGAATTGTTGGGTACGGGGTTGATCCCGGAACTTTTCGGTTCTCAGATGTTAACGATTTCTGAACTGTAACAGAATAACAGAGTTGGGAGGGACTTTGGAGGTCTTCTAGTCCAACCCCCTGCTCAGGCAGGAGATCCTATACCCATGATGGCGAATCTGTGGCACACGTGCCACAAATGGCACACAGCGCCCTCTCTGTGGGCACACGAGCCATTGCCCCAGTTCAGCTCCGCTGTGCATGTGTGCGCACCTCCTGCCAGCCAGCTGGTTGCCGGGACTCTGCCACGCATGTGCGAGGGCGGGGCGTGCATTGCATTTGGGGGGTTCAGGCACGCACACATTTATTCCCGTGTGCATGCGCGCACTTTAGGCACTCGGTCTGGAAAAGGTTCACCATCACGGTCCTATACCATTTCAGACAAATGGTCGTCCAATCTCCTCTTGAAAATCTCCAGTGATGGAGCACCCACAACTTCTGGTGGCAAGCTGTTCCACTGGTTGATTGTTCTCCCTGTTAGGAAATTTCTCCCGAGTTCCAGGTTGCTTCTCTCCTTGATTAGTTTCCATCCGTTGCTTCTTGTCCTGGTGCTTTGTAGAATAGGTTGACCCACCTCAATATAATGGATGCATTGAGAAGGACCTATCTGCTGATCTTTTCTAGATCGGGACTCGTTACGCACAGTCACTCATGCCCTCGTCACCTCTCGTCTGGACTATTGTAATGCTCTCTACATGGGGCTCCCCTTGAGGTGCACCCGGAGGCTCCAACTGGCGCAGAGTGCGGCCGCGCGGGTGGTTATGGGAGCAACATGGAGCTCCCATGTAACACCTCTCCTGCGCGAGCTGCACTGGCTCCCGGTGGTCTTCCGGGTGCGCTTCAAGGTTCTGGTTACCACCTTTAAAGCGCTCCATGGCTTAGGACCTGGTTACTTACGGGACCGCCTACTACCATTAACAGCCTCCCACCGACCAGTACGCTCCCACAGAGAGGGGCTCCTCCAGGTGCCGTCGGCCAAACAATGTTGGCTGTCGGCCCCTAGGGGGAGAGCCTTCTCTGTGGGGGCACCGACGATCTGGAATGAGCTCCCCCCAGAGATACGGAGGATTCCGGATCTGCGCACCTTCCACCGCGAGCTGAAGACGCTTTTATTTCATCAAGCTGGCCTCGCCTAAATCTTCTCCCTTCTAAGTGTAAATTTTAAATTTTTAATGTATTTTAAAATATGGGTATTTTAAATTATGGGTATTAATTCAGCCAAATTTATTTAATTCATTTTATTCGATTTTAAATTTTGTATATCTATGTGTTTTATTTTATGGCTGTGCACCGCCCTGAGTCCTTCGGGAGTAGGGCGGTATAGAAATTCAATAAAATAAAATAAAATAAATAAATAAAAATAAAATAAATCCAAGGGACTTCCCTTACACCATCACTCCATTGCTAAGTAGGGCTATCATGTTTCCATTGCCTGATCTAATTGACAATCTCATTTTGGCTCTTCTGCCACCCATAGGTTTTGCCTTGGGCTGGGGTCCCATCCCCTGGCTGGTGATGTCCGAAATATTCCCCCTCAGGGCCCGAGGAATCGCCAGCGGGGCCTGTGTCCTCACCAACTGGCTCATGGCTTTCCTGGTCACCAAGGAGTTCCATGACCTCATGGTAAGCAAGGGTGCTGGGTAGCATCTATAGGTACTTTTTTTTCTTTTTAGGTGGCCATCTATGAACTTCTCCCAATGGTGGTGCCCCGCCCATTGTCATTTCTCATAAAACGGCCGGCCGTCTAAATTTGGATTAAGAAATCAAATTAACGGAGCATTATCCCGATGTCAGTGCTTCAACGCTGGCATAGAGAGCAGAGGAGAGAGAGATAAGCTCTGAACTTTTGCCTGCTAAATCCCTTTGAAGTCGTGTCGTGGAAATGAAGGGGGAGGAGACATTCCTGGGAAATGACGAGACAAGAAGTCTGAAGAATGACTTGGAAGATAGCCGATGAGAAGCAGAGATTTGGGGATCGGAAAGGGAGGGATTGGGGGGCAAAAGGTCAGTCTTGTCCGCATCGAGTCATGATCCGGTGGCTGTGCTCAATTAAAGAAAAGATTTCCTTAAAGATTGGCAGTTTGGAAATTCATTTATTTTGAGATAGCATCGATGTCTGAAACCCAGGTGGCGCAGGTCAGGCCAGGCACTTACCTGCATTCCATGCTTTTTTTTTTTTTTTTTTAAATTTGATTTATATGCCGCCCTTCTCTGGAGACTCAGGGTGGCTTACAATGCGTTAAGCCTTGGTAGTACAGTGGTCTAAAGCACCCTGTTATTAAGACCAGCTGCCTGCAATTACTGCAGGTTCGAATCTCGCCAGGCTCAAGGTTGACTCAGCCTTCCATCCTTTCTAAGGTAGGTAAATTGAGGACCCAGTTTGTGGGGGCAATAAACTGACTTTGTATAAATATACAAAAAAGGATGAAGGCTATTGCTTAGCGCATTGTAACCCGCCCTGAGTCTCCGGAGAAGGGCGGCATATAAATCAAATTTAAAAAAAAAAATAGCCTTCATACTTTTGTATATTTTATACAAAGTCAGCTTATTGCCCCCACAATCCGGGTCCTCATTTTACCTACCTTAGAAAGGATGGAAGGCTGAGTCAACCTTGAGCCTGGTGAGACTTGAACTTGCAGTTAATTGCAGGCAGCTGGTGTTAATAACAGTGCTTTAGTCTGCTGCGCCACCAGGGCTCCTCAAAGTTGCCCCAAAGTTAACCCAACTTCCTCCTCCTTTTTGTCTAGGTTCTCCTAACCCCGTATGGGACCTTCTGGTTATTCTCCTCCACCTGTTTGCTCAACGTGATCTTCACCATCGTCTGCGTTCCCGAAACGAAAGGGAAAAGTCTAGAAGAGATAGAGGCGCATTTTCGCAGGCTGCGTTAGGAACCCCGGCGCACAATATTTTTTATTCCCCCCCCCCCTTCATCGTGGATTTCGCTCAATTGGTTGGCGAAGACGTTGGTTGGCGAGGCCAAAAAAGCCTTCCGTTCTTTTCATTTTCCGAGGAGATTGATCTGATGAAGATGGCATCACGGTTCGGGCCACTCTTTAACTCTCACCAAGACGGCACGAAAATGTCATTAATGAAAGCGGTGCTATTTTTTGTGATCTGCAGGGCCAGGGTGCTCAGATTCCCTAACGTAAATCTTTTTGCCTTTTGACATTTGAAACGAGGATGCTGTTTTGAGTGTGGCTTCAATAAAACGACTGTTAAAAACCACTACCGTAACTGAGCTGTTTGTACCTTTACGGAGTTTGGAAACGAGAGACGAGGGTGGTGTAACTTTCGCTACCTAAATAAACGGTCCTTAGATCCGTTGGGTAAAGGAATACAAAAAGCACGATTGGGAGAACGGAAAACTGTGTTCGATAGGCTGAAGGAAAGAAGGTAGAAAGAGGGATAAGATCTTTATTCTTTATCTTTATCTTTATTCAAATTTCTATACCGCCCTTCTCCTTTCGGACTCAGGGTGGTGAACAGCCAAAAAATAAAACATTTTATATACAAAAGTTAAAATAAATTTAAAATAATTAAATAAATTTGGCCCATTAATTTAAAACATTCCAATTAAAACCATATCAAAATTATTTAAAACCAATCATAAAATCAGGACAGCCCGGCTAACTGAAAAAAATAGGTTTTGAGAGCCCGACGAAAAGTCCGGAGGTCTGGGATTACTCGTATCTCTGGGGGTAGATTGTTCCAGAGGGTGGGTGCTACCACAGAGAAGGCTCTCCCCCTGGGGGTCGCCAGCCGACATTGCCTGGCCGACGGCACCCTGAGGAGGCCCTCTCTGTGGGAGCGAACTGGCCGGTGGGAGGCAATTGGTGGCAGGAGGCGGTCACGTAGATACCCCGGCCCTAAGCCATGGAGCGCTTTAAAGGTGATCACCAACATCTTGAAGCGCACCCGGAAGTCCACCGGGAGCCAATGTAGCTCGCGCAGGAGAGGAGTCACATGGGAGCGCCCCGTTGCTCCCATAATCCCCTGCGCGGCCGCATTCTGCACCAGTTGGAGCCTCCGGGTGCACCCCAAGCTCCGGCTGGGCGATTATCTGATGACGCGATAACAGCGGCAAAATAATTAGATTTTGCCGCTTTTATCGCCACTAGGTAGGTCTTAATATGAGACCTTACCAGTGTCAAGTCAGATTCGGATCGGCTGGCCCGATGGCATTTTTTTAAAAAAAACTGGAAAGGATGCCGCACAGAAAGAGGTTAAGATTTGCTCTGACTTGCCGTGGAATACAAATGCAGAATAGTCGACTGGATTTGAAGGAGGCGAATTCCAGTTGCATTGCTGGTCAGCATGTTTTGTGGGGGGGGGGGGGGAACAGCCTGTCTCTCGGAACGGTGGGTGCTCCATCGCTGGAGATTTTCAAGAAAAGATTGGGCAAACTACTTGTCCAGGAGTGCGTATGGTGGTCTGGCTGGGTTGATCTTGATCTGAAATCCATAAAAGCAACATGGATGTCGGAGAGAGAAGGGCCGAGCGAGGGGGAGGCGTCAAGCAGGGAATTAGCCTGGAATCCCTATGTCGGCACAAGAGGGTGAAGTCTGACCCCTCCGTTGTTGAATGCTGTTGAACCTCATTTAGTCTTATCTAGGTGCAGTCTGTCCTGATCTAGGCTTCCCAAGAGCATAAAACAGACTCCTTGTCCTAATAAAACCCCCTTTTTATTAAGTTACTGTGAATTCCTCTCATTCAAATCCAGCAAAGTCCTTTAAGGGAGAATTTACAATCACAGACCTTATCTGGCTTGGAGAGCTGCCAGGCCGATATCTTCAAAACTTGGCAAGGAGTCACGAACCAATTAAGCGAACTAATTGTCTCCTGCAAACTCCACTCCCCTTTCGCTCTCATTCATTCATTCATTCATTCATTCATTCAATTAATTAATTTATTATTCATATTTCTAAGCTGCCCACTCTCCGAGGACTCTGGGCGGCTTACACCAAAGGCAGTATACTAAATAGCATATTGCCCCCCAACAATGTGGGTCCTCATTTTACCCACCTCGGAAGGATGGAAGGCTGAGTCAACCTTGAGCCGGTGAGATTTGATCCGCTGATCTGCTGAACTAGCAGTCAGCTGAAGTAGCTGCAGTACTGCACCCTAACCACTGCGCCACCTCGGCTCTATACTATTCCCTCTGGGAGGGGCCATCCACCATCCACCTGTGGCTTTACTCCCGAATGTTCCTTAGCTGTTCCCTTCTCCTGGCAGCTCTGCACATGCACATACTGGGAACAGGCTTCAGCTGTTTGTCTGCCTCACTGATGTCCGACTCCGAAGGCAGCTGACAACTGTCGGACAGCCCTGGCTCCCTCTCTGCCTCCGACGCAAAGCCTTCATCAGAGCCTTCCCCGGACTCCAGGACTGGCCCATGTTCCTCCCCAACCTCCTCACTGTCTGAGTCTGCCACCAGCTCCACTGGCTGCTGGTGGGCCACAACAGTCAGAAGATTCCTGTGTGTTAGGCTCAAGCAATAAAAACAAAGCACTTCCTTCTGTGTACTGTTCATTTCCTGTTCGATAATCTGTTCTCCTCTGTTCGATATTCACAAGTCCAGGGAGAAGCGAGAACAGTTCCAAGGTGCTCGTAAATTACAAGCACGCTCCAGGGGGAAGAAACCAACGATAAAACTGCATTATCAAATGTCATAAATATTTATTACATATCAAGGAAGGAAAAAAAAAAATACCCCAACAGTTGATTTTTACAGCTGTGAAAGTCTATGGAACTTTCAGAACAAATGTTTGCCATTATATTCAAAGTATGATTCTCGCGCGCGCTCGCTCTCTCTGTTTTTTCTTTTTTTACAAGCTTTGAAAACACACACAGGAAAAAAAAAAGAGAGGAAAATAATACATTATTTACTTGTAGCATTGAAAAAACAATGGCCAATACAATTAAGTTTAAGACACTTGGTGGTATAATTTAAACTTTTGAGACTCACAAGAGGATAAGCCACAGGCTGACAGCACAGAATCATTGAGAAGTACAAAATCCTAGTTAAGAGTTAACAGTCAAAAGGGGCACAATCCAGCAACAAAGTTAGGTGTGAGTAAAGCCATGATCCGAGAGGCATCGAGAAGGGGTTGTGGTGGTGGTGGGGTGCTTAAGCCCAAAAAGATTTCAGGTGATTTTTATTCTCTGATCGACCCATGGAGCATGGCGTGGTGAAGAGGCCATTCCAAGCCCACTTTTAACTTGCATCAAAAGTGAGAGGTTTTGGGTTTTTTTTTTAATTTTTGAAATAAATAATTATTTTTTGAAAAAGGCAACCGGGTTGGTATTTTGAGGGGAGGGGGAGGAAAAAGAGGTTTCACTTCCTATCCTGGGAGCTTCATCAGTTCTATTGGACGGTGTGGGAGATGGAAGGACAGCTGAGATAATTGGTGGAGGGGAACGGTAGGTTCTGACAGGATGGTGGTGGTGTGGTCCGCCGGCAGCCTGCCGAGCTGGCAGCAGAGTCGGAGTGTGAGCCAGTCCTGAAGAAGGCTCGGACGAGGGCTCTGCGTCAGAGGCAGAGATGGGGCCAGGGCCATCTGGGAGTTATGTGCGGCCTCCAGAGTCAGACACCAGAGAGGCAGAGGTACAGGGGGAGCCTGTTCCTAGAGCTGCCAGACGGCAAGAAGAGTTAAAACAAAAGGGACAACTCGGAGGTAAGGCTTGGAGATGATTGGCCCCTCCCATAAGACATAAAGGAAGAGCAAAGGCACGTGGGCCTTTGCAGGAAGCAACGTTGTGGATGGTGTCGGTTTGTCCTTTGAAGCTTCGTTTTTGACTCTTGTGTTACCGTGTGGCCTTGCCAAGATAATTGCCAATTAGGTCCTCGGCAGCATGTCAAAGAAGATAAAGGTGGGTGTTTACCAGCCTTATCCGAAGGACTGTGGCAGACTTCTGTTGGACTATTTATAAACTCTTGGTGATTCAACATGTGCTGTGAATGAAAGGAATTCACAGCCCTTAAAATAAAAAAAGGGGCTTTTTGGGACTAATTGTGTGCTTTTCACTCTATCAGGAAGCCTAGGTCAGAACAGGTGGTGAGGGAAGGTGAGAATGGAAAAGTTGTGTTTTCTTTGTAGTTGACTTTGGGCCAGTTTCTCTCAACCTTGGGAAGAAAAGAGGCGAGTTCTGAAATCTTGCCGAGAAAACTGCCAGGACTTCTCCAGGCAGTTTCCAGGAGTCAAGATTGAACTCAAAGGCACAACAAACAAACAACATTAAAGACAGCAAAGTGGAGTTGAAAATTGTGAGGTTGTTGGGCGTTCTCCGAGCCTTGTTGTTTTCTTGTAGACTTTTCATTACCCAGATAGGTAACACCATCAGTGCTAGAAGGGAGCAGGAGGAGGACTGTGCGGTCTTTGATGCTCTCTGAGTTTGGTTGTTTTCTTGCAGACATTTCATTACCCAGATAGGTAACACCATCAGTGCTAGAAAGGAGCAGGAGGAGGACTGTGCGGTCTTTGATGCTCTCTGAGTTTGGTTGTTTTCTTGCAGACGTTTCATTACCCAGATAGGTAACACCATCAGTGCTAGAAGGGAGGGGATTTGTTCATTTTATATACAGTTGTCTTCTCCCTTCTAGCACTGATGATGTTACCTAGCTGGGTCATGAAACGTCTGCAAGAAAACAAGCAAGCTCAGAGAGCACC
The DNA here is from genome assembly GCF_029215685.1 of Pituophis catenifer annectens. Taxonomy (NCBI): domain Eukaryota; kingdom Metazoa; phylum Chordata; class Lepidosauria; order Squamata; family Colubridae; genus Pituophis; species Pituophis catenifer. The sequence continues at coordinate 8,565,423 of NW_027256897.1, read as the reverse complement.
AAGGACCCCGCAGTTGTCCTCTTCCTCCCTCTTTCCCTCTAGCACTGATGATGTTATCTAGCTGGGTCATGAAACGTCTGCAAGAAAACAACCAAGCTCAGAGAGCACCAGGGATTCCACAGTTCAATCCCGAGCTACAAATCGAGCAGAGAGGATTGGGGGAGAGGATCGGTAACAACTCTCGAGAGCCGTTGTGGTTACTTGGGAGTTTTATTTGTGACCTCAAGGTCATCTCAGACCAGTTGCCTGCAAAGAAAGCACAATTTTCCCCCCGTCAACTCATCTCAACAGTCAAAAACTGCCCTTCCATCTCCCACACCGTGCAATAGAACGGATGAAGCTCCCAGGGTGGGAAGCGAAACCTCTTCTTTCTCCTCAGGGAGGGGGAAAAAATCCACCCAGTGGCCTTTTCAAAAAAAAAAGTTTTAAAACATCACTTCTGATCCAATTGCGATGTGGTTGAAATGAGAATCTTCACCGCCACTTTTAACTTGCAATTTCTAAATCGTCCGGCATGGGATCCATCTTCGATGAAATCAACCAGAGTTGAGTGGTGTTAGCAACAGCTGGCCCTGGAAAGGGGCTGCCACTTTTACTCATCAGTAAATCACAAGAGTGAGATTTCAGCGTCGTAGATTTAAGGGGATTTAAGCGGTAAACGTCACCTCGATTTCTCCCATTCCTTCCTGCCAATAGATCAGTTGTGTCCCCACCACCACCGATTCTTCTTCTAAGGCGCTTGGACCATCCAAACGTGATTTTACACCCATAACTAGATCACCAAATCAGAGGTGGAAGCTACATCGTGCTTGGAAGCAAGAATGGGGAGATGTGGGCGGGGGGGGGAAAGGTGGAACGGAGGTGGCCGAATCTGCCTTCCTTCTCCATCTGGAGACTAAGGGGGCACAGGGGGAGTCACACCTAACTCGTGCCGGATGATGCTGGAGGGCGCTCTTTGGAAAAAAAAGAGAGGACAGGAAAACAAGCGACCAGTGTCGACGACAAACGGATTTGTACACGCATCAGCTTCTGTCCAGCGAGAGGAGTTATTCCGTAAATGTTAGCAAGTTCATCCTTGCCGAAAGCACCCACTCTCTCTCCCACCTCCAATGTAGATGATGGAGGAGGAGGAGGAGGAAGAGGAGGAGGAAGAGGAGAAGGAAAAGAGGGGAGAGGGGAAGATGGAGGAGGAAGGAGCGGAAGAAAGGAGAAAAGGGAAGAATGAAGAAGAAAAGGAGGAGAAGGAATGGAGAAAGAAGAAGGAAGGAATGGAGAAAGAAGAAGGAAGGAATGGAGGAGGAGGAGGAGGAGGGAAGAAACAAGGAGGAATGGAGAAAGAGGAAGGAAGGAGGAGGAGGAATGGAGAAGGAGGACAAGGGAAGAAAGGAGAAGAAGGAAGAGAAAGGAGGAGGAGGAAGAGGGAAGAAATGAGGACTGGAGAAGGAGGAGGAGGAGAAGGGAAGAAAGGAGAAGAAAGAGAGGAGGAGAAGGGAAGAAAGGAGAAGGAGGAGAAAGAGGAGAAAGGAAGGAAGGAGAAGAAAGAGAGGAGGAGGAGGAAAAGAAGGAGGAGAAAGAGAAGGAGGAGAAGGGAAGAAATGAGAAATGGAGAAGGCAGAGGAGGAGGAGAAGGGAAGAAAGGAGAAGGAGGGATGGAGGAGGAGGAGGGATGGAGAAGGAAAGAAAGGAGGAGGAAGAGTTCTTCCTCTGGAGACATCAGGATACCTCAGGGAAAACATGGAAAAATTTAAGACACCAAGTCAAATGGCACAAACAGAACAGAACGTGCAAAGCCGACCGCAGCAGATCAGTATGTAATAATGTTAAACGCTACAATTGTGGCTGCGATCTTGGAAAAGAGGCAAAACGTTTTGCTACGTTTTCTGAGCAAAGGTGGTTCGTTTTGCTAGGTCCCGTTTCCTTCTTCTTCTTCTTCTTCTTTTTATTTATTTGCAACAGCGGAAGGTCTTACCGGGCAGGGGAAAAAAACGCTGCTCGGCCTTTCCGGTTCGAGAGGAAGACAGAAACAAACAAACAAACAAAACCCCGACAGATCGGTCTCCTTCCGTCTCTTACGACTACCACACCCAGCATCCCCAACCAGCATGAGACGGTGCTGAAAGGGGAGTACGGTAACTCGTACCAGGTGCCAGGCCGGAGAAGGTTAACCTGGTTTCGTTGTTTCGAGAGTAAGACCGTGTGTCGGGAAGCAAAGTGGGAAAGTAGCCAATGGGTATAGTAAATTCTACAACCCCTTAAGTTTAAGTCGTAAGGAAAAATGTTCTTGTGAGCCAGAAGACTCCGCTGATCGACCCTTTGCCTCAACCCACTACCCACCACCACCCTGATTGCACATTCTTTCAGTAACGGAGATAGGAGCGATGAATAACCGTCACCTACAATTTGTAAACGCAGCTCCGGGCCCAGCAGAAAACCTTGCCTGGCATATAAAGAAATCAATATCAGCACTGAATCAAGGAGAAACCCCCTCCCCGTGGATTTTAATCCCGGTCTCCTTTTGGCAGGAAAACCTGGTTGTCCGTATTTTTTTTGTGGCTGGGTAAGCAAAGACTACAATGTTTCACCTAAGAGGCAGTTGCGGCATTCAGCCGCTATCGGGAGAACCGGTAGCAGCGGCGGCTGCGGGAGGCTCCGTCCACCCGCCCGGATGTCATCACGTCCTGTTTTTGTGACGCTCTGCGCATGTGCGAAAGGCCCTGTGCATGCGAGGAGGCGTCGCGTGCGCTCACATTTGCGAACCGGTAGCAAACGTTAAGCGAATACCACTTCTGCTAAGAGGCTTCGTCCGCCAAACCACGGCGAAAAGAGTTGCCCACGTGAATGAAAAATCAGAATTAACCATGGCTGGGAGCATATTAGATAAGAGTCATGGCCTTTTGGTGGAAAAAAAAAAGTCGAAATTTAAGCAGTTTTCCTTCGCTGTGTTTGGTTTCTGTGATTTCCAAAATTGCCTTTGGAGTGGGGGAGTGGGAGAGGAAACCCCGATACTGGATGGATGAATTTCTACTATCACCACAATTTCAAAAGGGGTGACACACCCATCACACAAATACAGCACCGTTTTTCACCATGAAAATGGTAAGGGGTGGAAGATTTAGCAGGATTTCCCGGTTCATTGGGGGCCACTTTTTTTTTTCAATGGAGAGACTCCGCTTCAAGGCAACATTTGAATTAGGGACGTCACAAGAGTGTCTCTGATTTGGTTTTTTTTGGAAGCGGTAAAAAAGCAAATTTGGCAAATTTGCGGTCAGGTGCCGAGCATCAGCGACAGAGACCCAGTTGGGGTCATAAGGTAAGGCATCAGGCTAGAAAACCAGGAGGCCGGGAGTTCTAGACTGCCTTAGACGCAAAGCCAACGGGGTGACTTTGGGCTCTCTCAGCCCTGGGAAGAAAGGGGCAAACCAGTCCTGAGCAGGGGTGGGTTCTACTTATCTTTACTACTGGTTCACAACGGGGCCCGTGCGCGCGCTTCTGCATGCGCGCAGAAGCGTCCAGATGACGTCAGGGTCGGTTGGCAGAGTCTCCCGCCGGTTTTACTACCGGTTCTATAGAACCGGTCCGAACCGGGGGCAACCCACCACTGGCTCTGACATTTTGCCGAGAAAACTGCCAGGATTTCTCCAGGCAGTTTCCAGGAGTCAAGACCGATTCAAAGGCACAAAAAAAAAAAAAAGAGAAACAAAATTGAAGACAGCAAAAGATGAGTTGACATTGTGAGGTCTTCGGTGTTTTTCCGAGCTTGTTTGTTTTCTCGCGGACGTTTCATTAATCCAGTTTGGTAACATCATCAGTGCTTAGAAGGGGGTGGAGGTTTGCCCTAATGATGTTACCTAGGTGGGTAACGAAACGTCTGCGAGAAAACCACCAAGCTCAGAGAGCGCCAAGGATCCCTCATTTCAACCCTGAGCTACAAATCTAACTTTTGTAAAAAGTTGAAATGGTTATAACAGTGTTTCAAAGCCAGCTGACATGTCCTATGTGTGCATTTGAATCTTCTTAACCTACCCTGCCTGGAAGATCTCTGATTGTACAATTGTCGCGGGTGCCACAATCCTCGAGCAGAAGAGAAACATACCTCTCAGCAAAATGGGAGTGATAGGTAAGAATTACTCGGCTAATTTACAACAAGCGTCCTCCTGCCAACACACCCTCCCCACCGGCGAGATTTTTTGCAGCAGCAATATTACACCCTGCTTTTCCCAAAATAAAAAAATAAAATAAAAATGCTCTTTTGGGATCAAAGAATGGAGGGGGGGGCGGGGAAAGAGGATAATTTTCATCCCAAAAGCCACCGAGTCTATTTCTGCCCAAATCTTGGCAGCCCTACAGAGCTCGTGTGCCCTTCCTTCTGCTGTCCCTTCATCCCAGCTTCTTTCCCTCTGGGACTTTTTGTGAAGGTCGGGCCCCTTTTTTCCAAGAGGGGCTGTATTCCAACTCCCATCATCCCCGGCTGGCTCCTTCAGCCAAGGGGAAAACGGTGCACGTGGTTGAGCACCACCGATCTGCAGGGCGGTTAGAAATTAGAATCTGTTTGGAACGCGATGGGTAGTTTCGAATTTCGTTGTGCGCTGGTCCTTGCCTTGCCGACTGGCTGTTTTTGTGAGACGTGGGGACATGGGCCGCTGTATCCTCAGGAAAGGAAGATCTGCATCGATCAGCTGGTGGCTTGACGGATGCTTCCTTATCCCATCGTATTTCTTGGAAGGTATCCCTGCAAACCCAACCCAATGCTTCTCTTCTATTAAATCTAGAAATTCGGCAGCTCGTTTCCCACCAGCCATGGGTGCGAAGTTTTATCTACCAGAGGCCTGGGCCCCCCCTGGGAAGAGTGGGGCAGGCAAAACAGTCCAAAGGGTTTGTTCTATAGAACCATCCCGCCCGAGATGGATTTTAAGTGCTCTGTTCAACGAGCAAAAAACATAAGGCAATCGGGCGAAGGCCCAGAGGGGCTCGATCATGGAACCTTGGTGGGTAAAAAGAGGTAGGAGATCGAAGACGGAGTGGAGGATCCACCGGGAAGGGTTGCAAAGTAGAGATCATCACCCCCAGAGGTGGGGATCCCTTCCTAGACCTGCCTCGTTCCAATCTCAGAATAGACGTTGCAAGGAAGGAGGGAAGGAAGGAAGGAATCTGACAAACTGATGAGACTCTAGAAAGAGTGCAGAGAAGAGCAACCAAGATGATGAGGGGACTGGAGGCTAAAACGTATAAAGAACTGGATATGTCTAGTTTAATGAAAAGAAGGACTAGGGGAGACATGATAGCAGTCTTCCAATATCTAAGGAGCTGCCACAAAGAGGAGGGGGACAACCTAATCTCCAAAGCACCTGAAGGCAGGACAAGAAGCAATGGATGGACACTTAACCAAGGAGACACGCAACCTAGAACTAAGGAGAAAATTCCTGACAGTGAGAACAATGAATCAGTGGAACAACTTGCCTTCAGAAGTTGTGAATGTCCCAACACTGGAAGTTTTAAAGAAGAGACTGGACAACCGTTTTGTCTGAAGTGGTGTAGGGCTTCCTGCCTGAGAAAGAGGGTTGGACTAGAAGACCTTCGAGGCCCCTTCCAACTCTTGTTATTCTGTATTCTGTTCTGTATTCGGACATTCATGAAAGCTAAGACAATGATCCGGTTCTAAAATGAAAAAATAAAATAAAATAAATAAAATTGACATCCTGCCGTCTTCTGTAGTCAAAAGCGGACCGTTTGATTCTTGGAAGGGCGTCGTTACTTGGACGTATTGCTTGGTCTGCCGATCGGAAGTGAGGGGGCAATAAATAAATAAATAAATACACATAAATAAACTAGCAGGGCGGGATTATTCGTGCGAGGGAGGACAAATCAGAGTCAACTTGGCGGCAAGGAAATAATGGCATCAGAGCAGGGGTCAGCCATCAGGTGCCAGTTTTTCTCTCATGGGCCAAGGTTACTTGTCCCTTCAGACGGAGATCCGGTTTCTACGGGCGTCTGAACCAAAAGTGCTTTTCCGAAAGGCAACTGGACTTTCTTGTTGGGGGTTTTTTTCCCCCCTTCCTTGAAGACGTTTCACTTCTCATCCGAGAAGCTTCTTCGGTTCTAGCTGAATGGCGGGGAATGGAAGGATTTCTATTCATTTGCAGTCCTCTGGTCGTTAGCGCTCTTTCTGAGAGTCACGGAAGTTTTTCCAAGGAAAAAAATCCAGAAAAAGTCCAGTTGCCTTTTGGAAAAAGGGACAACCATGACCTGGATGATTGAGAATCTCCATAGACAAGGGTGTCTGAACCAACCTCAGGTCAGAAACTTATCCAATGTGAGGAAGGGCCAAGGAGATGGGTTAGGGCACGTGGAAATGTCGCTGAGATTAAAGGTGGCTTTGAGAGGGATTTCCCTCCCAAGAGACGAGTCAGGGGACGTTTCTGGTGCCACCTTGCCTCTGGTTAAAACAGGGTTGCCAACTTTTTTGAAAAACCCAAAGCTCAACAGAGGTTGGAAGTAGCTTCACATGTCCATACCCCGGAGATAAAGTATCTCTTCCAAGGTTTCCTTGTCTCTCTTGAAAAAGCTCAATCGGTTACTGGATCCCAGCGGTCACCTTCAAGTTTTAAACTCTTCGGCCAATCAATTCACGACCGCTAGGAAAAGTCACTCATCCAAAGCCTGCACGACTTTCAGATTGCAGTATTTTTCGAAGATGCCCGGGGATAAAGAAACAGCTGTATTGCTCTATCTAACCTTGTCTTTCTACTTGGCAGAAATTGGGGGGAATCTAGAGAGACACTTATCCGCGAATCAAAATGAGGCGGGAAGGGGAAGAACAGATGTTCAGCTTAAGGAAGCTCTCGTCTACCTATCTGTTGTAACAGAAGAGGAAAAGCTTATGGTTTAATGGAACTGCAAGAGGTTTTTTGTTTTTTTTTGCAATGGATCAGGTTCCTTGACAAGATTTTTTTCCCTAAGTAGAAGCAACCATCGTTAAGCGGACAGGACTTATATATTTGGGGTGGGGAGTTAAAACTGTAGGCGCTCCACCACTGGAGGATTTCAAAGAAGAGATTGGGCGACCGTTTGTCTAAAAATGGGATAGGCTCTTCTGCTTGAACAGACGGTTGGACTAGAAGACCTCCAAGGTCCCTTCCAACTCTGTGATTCTGCCACACCTTTTTAAATTAAAGAATTACAGATTTCTTCCCACCCACCCCCTTCCCCCGGATCAGACCAAAAAGCTCTTTCAAGAATGCACGATCAAATCTTGAGTGTGCCAAAGCAATCGATTGAGTAGAGGATGGCCTGACCATCGTTTACTAATAACCTCTCCCTTCTGATCCCATCAGAAATTAATTTGGCAGTCATGTGCAGGATTCGGAGGAGTGGGAGGGGGCAATTCCACACACCAAATATACACCTTTGGATTGTGATGTTCGGGTCCAGCAGCCTACGCCCTACAGACAGTGACAAACCAGATGCTTCTAGAATCTTCCTCCTAGGGCAGACTGCAATGACCCGCTGCTTCGCTGCAGCTGTGTAATTAAAAATAAATATGGAATATAAGCGAAGACCCTAAAGGAGGTAGAATCCCTGGCCTGTTTCAGAGAAGGAAGATGGAGACCATCCTCAGCACGGATCTAGGACCCTCCTTCTAGCTTCAAATGGTGGGAAATATTGGTCAGAGAACTTCCGTTCTCCATTCTTTCCATTCTGATCTCCTAATCTGGGAACAATCTCCAAGACTGTCCAAGGTCATCACCATCCCCCAGCGCCGATGGAGAAAGGGAAGGTGACTGTTGATTGTTGCCATGAAGGAAGGGAGCACTTAGAACTTGCCCCACCCCTGAACTGTCAGCAGTCTGGTTCCTCGAAATCTATGTGCCATGTGAAAATGTAGAGGTTTAATCAATTCACTGATTAAAACTCATCCGATCCTTCACCCAAAGCTTTTTTTTTTCAACAACACAAAAAAAATTGGGTGACTGCTCTTTTGTCACCAAAAAGACTATACACGCGCATACAGACACATCCCTGGCCTCTTGTTTGATCAATCAATCAACTGAGACAATTCAGGCATCCCGAGTAGGCTTCTCGTTCGATCAATCGATTGATTGAAACAATTCAGGTATAAAGAGTTGGCCTCTTGTTCGATCAATCAATCAATTGAAACAATTCAGGCATCCAGAGTTGGCCTCTCGTTCGATCAATCGATCGATTGAAACAATTCAGGCATCCAGAGTTGGCCTCTCGTTCGATCAACGATCAATTGAAACAATTCAGGCATCCAGAGCTGGCCGATCAATTGATCAATTGAAACAATTCAGGCATCCAGAGCTGGCCTCTAGTTCGATCAATTGATCGATTGAAACAATTCAGGCATCCAGAGCTGGCCTCTCGTTCGATCAATCGATCGATTGAAACAATTCAGGCATCCAGAATTGGCCTCTCGTTCGATCACTCGATCGACTGAGACAATTCAGGCCTCCAGAGTTGGATCCCTGGGCTCCTCTCTTGGATTGCCTGTGGTGACCACTTCTAAAATTACTAGGACTTTTGGCTGCGATGGATACCGTTTTTAAGAGAGCTGTACAAAATGGGGGTGGGGGCAAAGGCAGAGAATGGGGGAGGGGGAGGGGAGTGCGTGCAAAGATGGGTCCTCCCAGCTGTCTTCACTTCAAGTCAATGACACCTTCGTCAAATGAGGTCCCGAGTTGGAAGCGAGGGCTGGGCTGGGCCTCCTCCTCCTCCTCCTCCTTCTCCTCCTCCAGTGGGACAGGGTCAACGTCCGAAACGGTAGAGAAGTGAGGCTCTTCAGAAGTGCTCTCAACGGAAGTCACAACAAGCCTGGGGAGAGGAAAGCAGAAATGGGAAGAGTTGGGTGGGTGGGTTGTAGAAGTACGTCATGGTCTTCATGGCTTATTTTTGTTGCATCCCTTCTGGGAAGAGATTCCGAAGCATCGATAGCAGGACTTGCTAGATTCTGTAACGGCTTTGTTCCTTATTATGCTATCCGTCTTGTAAACTCGCAGGATTCTTTTTTCTTCTCCCACCATGTATATGTGTACATCTGAACTAGATTGTGATGTTTCTGAGTCATATATGTGTGTCTGTATGTGGGTATATGAATAAGGATTGTCTTTTGAGAGCTGAATGCAACGAAATTTCATTTTAATGAATGGTGATTAGTGTACATTTAAAATGACAAAGTTTTCTTCTCTTCTAAATTCATATTCTACTCAACTCTATTCTAAATTCATATTTTATTCTATTTAAAATACATATTCTATTCTATTCTATTCTATTCTATTCTATTCTATTCTATTCTACTCTATTCTAAATTCATATTTTATTCTATTTTAAATACATATTCTATTCTATTCTGTTCTGTTCTGTTCTGTTCTGTTCTGTTCTATTCTATTCTACTCTATTCTACTCTATTCTAAATTCATATTTTATTCTACTTACTCTACTCTACTCTACTCTACTCTACTCTACTCTACTCTACTCTACTCTACTCTACTCTACTGATCTTAGAAAGGTTTTAGCCATCACAGAAACGTTAAGTCAGAACAGTGGCCTTGAGATGAATGCATCTTCCAAGCTAAGAATATAGGAAAACTACCTTGGATTGTGTTGCACCCAATGTTATCCTCTCAATGAATGTATACTTCTAGTCCTCATCTACAGCTTCAAAGTATCAGGTACTTTGGGAAACTGGGGTGCAGGCTTGTAGCCTCCCCCCCAACTCTCTCCCCAGTCGGTTGCGGCTTACCTGTCGCTGCTGGAGGACCGTAGAGTTCCCCGTTTGTGGGGGTCTGATTGTTTCAATGGAAGCTTCTTCTGTTTTGGGCCACCTTCGGACTTCGAAGAAGGATCGTTTAAGAGACCTGGAGAAACCAGGAAAGAACATCCGTCAATCCTTGGAAGATGTTTCCTTTCTTGCTTTCCTAACTCCAGAGGGTCTCTAAGGTGGGTAATAATTGTCAGAAATCATAATCATAATAGTAAAACAATAAAGATGGGTCTCACCAATGCCAGTCTTATGAAGAAGCTTGCCTACACCTTGAAACAAGAAACAGAACAAGGCTCACCATGATAGAGGTATTGAATACCAGAGACTTCAGTTGGAGAGCCAAGAAAGATCTTTGACCTACTGTTGTCCTTCTGAAAATTAAATTGGGACGGGGGTTCTGACTAAAGAGGCCCAATTAAAGAGGAACACTGGAAGTGACTCTCAATTGATCCATCCTAATATCATCTATAGTCGTGTTTTTTCAAACTTGGGGACTTTAAGATAGGTGGACTTCAACATCCCACAATAGATGACTCTCACTCTGTCAAGGACCTAGGAGTACTCATCTCAAATGATCTAAGGCTCAGAGCTCACTGTAACAGTGAGCATTAAGGCATTAAGAGTTGTTAACATAATTTTGCGAAGCTTTTTCTACGGTAACACTGTACTGCTAACTAGGGCATACAAAACCTTTGCCAGACCAATTCTCGAATACAGCTCGTCTGCCTGTAATCCACACTGTATATCGGACATTAATACAATCGAGCGGGTCCAGAGGTGTTTCACCAGAAGAATCCTCCACTCCTCTACTCACAATAGAATCCCTTATGCCACCAGGCTTGAAATTTTGGGCTTGGACAATCTGGAACTGTGCCGCCTGCGGTCCGATCTAAGCATAGTACACAACATTGTCTGCTACAACCTCCTACCTGTCAACGACTACTTCAGCTTCAACTGCAATAACACACGGGCAAACAATCAATACAAATTCAAGGTAAACTGCTCCAAACTCGATTGCAGAAAATACGAGTTCAGCAACAGAGTGGTCAATGCCTGGAACGCACTACCTGAGTCCGTTGTTACAGCCTCAAACCCCCATAGGTTCAACCTTAAACTGTCTACCGTGGACCTCACCCCATTCCTAAGAGGTCCGTAAAGGGGGGGCATGCATAAGTGCACCAGCGTATCTACCGTCCCTGTCCTACTGTCCCCATTTATTTGTATTCATTTCATGTGCTCACGTCCATGTTTATACCTATACCTGTTATCTCGTACGTGTTTGACAAAATCAATCAATCAATCAATCATTCAACAAACAAACAAACAAACAAACAAACAAACAAACAAACATCAAGCAACCTTGACCAGCAGTTCTCCAATATTGCAGTACCATTTGAAGATGCCGGAGACTGGTAATGTAATATTTCAGAATGCAAAAAAAGATACTCTAAAATAAAACTCTTGTTATCTTTTGCAGTCGCCAAGCTAGGTTTGTGACTTTGAGCGATGATTGTGTCAGTTTTGAGTCACAAAGAACTAAAACTGCAGGAGATCCCAATGCAAATAATAATAATAATAATAATAATAATAATAATAATAATAATAATAATAATAATAATAATAGTTTGGATTTGAGTACAGCAAAAACCACTGGGAACATCAGGTTGAGAAAGTTTTAGAGAATGAGAAACTCAAGATCTTGTGGGACTTTAGGATTCAGACTGACAGGCACTTGGTCCACAACACACCTGACATAACAATAGTTGAAAAGAAAAAAGTATGGTTCATTGACATTGCAATACCTGGTGATGCACGAATTGAAGATAAGCAGCAAGAAAAAATCACAAAGTACCGGGACTTACAAATTGAAGTTGAACGACTGTGGAAAAAGAAATCGTGTGTTGTCCCAATTGTAATTGGAGCCCTCGGAGCAATACCCAAAGGGCTACCCCGCTATTTAGAAATTCTAAATTTGCCGGACTTGAACATTTTGACTCTACAAAAAATCACCTTACTCGGAACAGCTTACATCCTCCGACGATACCTTAACAGTTCCTAGGTCCTTGGTTAGGACTCGAGCTGCTGAGCTATTAACCAGCCTCAAAGGCTGTGAATCTCACTAAAGATTAACCAATAAATAATAATAATAATAATAATAATACCGCTTTATAAAACCTTAGTAAAGACACATCTGGAATACGGCATCCAATTTTGGTCACCGCATTATAAAAAACGATGTTGGGACTTTGGAAAAAGTTGCAGAGAAGAGCAATTAAGATGATTCAAGGCCTGGAGACTAAAACGTATGAAGAATGGTTGCAGGAATTGGGTGTGGCTAGTCTAGAGAAAAGAAGGACTGGCGGGTGGGGGTGAGGACGGGACATGATAGCAGTCTTCCAGTATTTGAGGGGCTGCCCCAAAGAGGAGGGGGTTAACTTATTTTCCAGAAGGCAGGACAAGAAACAACGGATGGAAACTAATCAAGGAGAGAAGCAACCTGGAACTAAGGAGAAATTTCCTTATAGTGAGGACAATTAACCAGTGGAACAGCTTGCCACTAGAAGTTGTGGGTGCTCCATCACTGGAGGTTTTCAAGAAGAGATGGGATAGTCATTTGTCTGGAATGGTATAGGGTCTCCTGCTTGGACTAGAAGACCTCCAAGATCCCTTCCAGCTCTATTCTGATCAATCAATTATTTTTTATGATGCAACCTAAGAACTTTTCCCTGGTCCCAGAGGCCAAGGCTCAAAGTTGGTCCGAAAAGTCCTGTTTCGTGGATTTATTCGGAAAATGCTCTCGCAGTCCTTACCGAGCAATTCCTTGCGAGTTCGGCTGGCAATCTCTTTGATCTCTATCCGCGACAAAGAGAGGGAAGGTGCCCCCGGAATCGGGGCCATGCCAGATAACGTCGGGGTGGTGATGACTTTGGGCACCATGGGAGACTTCAGCGGGCGCTCGATGCTCCGGCCAACCAGATTGCTGAGGGGGATTTTGTAGATATTCCTGCACGGAGCTTCTCCTGGGAGGAGGAAGAGAAGAGTGCTGATGACACCCAATGTGGCTTAAGATAGTTGGCCAAAGAGCTGATAATCAACAACCATTCCTGGAAGCTTTGCCTTCCAGATACACTCATATTATTTGCCTTCCAGATACACTCATATTATTTGCCTTCCAGATACACTCATATTACAGATAATCCTTGATTTACAACCGATTGTTTAGAGACCGGCACTGAAAAAAGGGTCCCAACAATAAAAGTAGCTAAGGATAGATAATTCTTTTCAACTTCGTACCGAGTTCATCTCCGTTTCAAAGCCGAAGAGCCAGCGCTGTCCGAAGACGTCTCCGTGGTCATGTGGCCGGCATGACTCAATGCCAAAGGCACACGGAACGCTGTTTCCTTCCCACCAAAGGTGGTCCCTATTTTTCTACTTGCGTTTTTTTACGTGCTTTCGAACTGCTAGGTTGGCAGAAGCTGAGACAAGGAACAGGAGCTCACCCTGTTACGCAGCACTAGGGATTTGAACCGCTGAACTGCCGACCTTTCATTCGACAAGCTCAACGTCTTAGCCACTGAGCCACCGCGTCCCTCTTAACCTCTATGATGGGGTAAAACAGAAAGCCCAATATTGGGAATTGATGTCGGAAAGGACCGACGCTTTAGCAAATCAGCCAGTTGATGGTATCCAGACCAGTTTCCTTACCTTCTGCTGTGGAAGGAGAGAAAATGAGATTTTCTTGGACGGAAGGAGTCTGAGGGGACCCAGGCGAGCTGGTCTCCTTCGAGCTGCTGTTGGACACCTCGCTCACTGCTGTGGCAGCTCTGAAGTAGATATCTGACTGGAAGGAGAAGTGAGTTGAGTTAGCAAAGGCAGCTTCTCGTAGCCCTTATCTAACGGGGGCTCTCTCTTCTTTAGAAAGCGCCGTCATAACTGTGGCTGAGAAAAAGAAGATCTGCAAACACCCTTCTACAGGCTTCTACAATAAATGAACCTTTCGTCCGCTATGCAAACAGAATAACGGTGTTGGAAGGGACCTCGGGAGGTCTTCTAGACCAACCCCCTGCTGACGCAGAAATCCCTAGAACCATTTCAGAAAAAATGGTTGTCCGGTCTCTTAAAAAATGAAAAGTTATGGTGGCGCAGTGGTTAAAATGCAGCATTGCAGGCTGACTCTGCCCACAGCCTGTTGTTCGATCCTGACGGGGCTCAAGGCTGATTCAGCCTTGCAAGGTCCTTAAAATGAGGACCCAGATTGTCGGGGGCCATATGATTATATATCTGTAAACTGCTTAGAGAGGGCTAAAACTATTCTATTCTATTCTATTCTATTCTATTCTATTCTATTCTATTCTATTCTATTCTATTCTATTCTATTCTATTCTATTCTATTCTATTCCATTCCATTCCATTCCATTCCATTCCATTCCATTCCATTCCATTCCATTCTATTCTATTCTATTCTATTCTTCTCTATTCTGCCATGCTGGCGCAGTGGTTAGAATGCAGGATTGCAGGCTAACTCTGCCGACTGCCAGCAGTTCGATCCTGACCGGCTCAAGGTTGACTCAGCCTTCCATCCTTCCGAGGTGGGTAAAATGAGGACCCAGATTGTTGGGGCAAGAGGTTGACTCTGTAAACTGCTTAGAGATGGCTGTAAAGCACTGTGAAGCGGTATATAAATCTAAGCGCAAATGCTATTGCTAAAAACCTTCAAACATTTTGAGAGAAAGGGTTCCAATCCTTCCATAGGACACCTCATAATTGGGTGCCGTGTTGAGTTGTACAAATTAAGCAGGCTGGAAATTTAATGAAGGATTAATTTCAGGGGTGAAATCTAGCAGGTTCTGGAGAACCGGTAGCGGAAATTTTGAGCAGTTCGGAGAACCGGCAAATACCATCTCTGGCTGGCCCCAGAGTAGGGTGGGAATGGAAATTTTGCAATATCCTTCCCCCAGGAGTGGGGAGGGAATGGGGATTTTGCAGTATCCTTCCCCTGCCATGCCCACCAAGCCACGCCCACCAAGCCACACCACGCCCATCACGCCACGCCCACAGAACCGGTAGTAAATAAATTTGGATTTCACCACTGATTAAATTCACTCATTATAAAGATGGGCTGGAGAAGCGAGAAGAGATCCTTGAGGATTCCAATATCTCCAGAGCTAACTCCAAATGGTGAGGACAACCATCCTGGGGGGGGGAGGGTAATTTGATGTGGCAGATCAGGTTCTGCACTTTTCTCCTTACCCTCGACGCCACCAGCTGCAAGGCTGGGACCACAGCTGTATGAACAAGATTCCCGTTCACCACCAACCGGATCTCGATGGAGTCGGTAGTGAAGGCCAAGATGTAAGGAAAGGCGCAAACTGCAGGAGACAGTAGAAGAGGGTCGTTAAGGAAGAAGACAACCCAGAAGGCTCTTCAGACCCACAAGGTCACAGGCATTCCTCAAGCTCTCCAAGATGTGCTCCTGGACACACCCAGCCCAGCTGAAAGGTCACCCGCGACTTCGTTTTCTTACCGATCGCGTAAGGAACTTGGTTCCAGCTGAAATGGTAGTCGGAGGCCAGGGGCTGGACCAGAGCTGTGCCCCCGTTGAAGGAACACACTTTGCGGTAATAGCAAACATCTGCAACAACAAAAAGAAAGAAACAATGGTGGAAGGAGAAGGAGAAGGAGAAGGGGAAGGGGAAGGGGAAGGGGAAGAAGGAGGAGGAGGAGGAGAAGAGGAAGAAAAAGGAGAAGGAGAAGGAGAAGGAGGAGAAGGAGAAGAAGAAGAAGGAGGAGGAGGAGGAGGAGGAGGAGGAGGAGGAGGAGGAGGAGAAGAAGAAGAAGAAGAAGAAGAAGAAGAAGAAGAAGAAGAAGAAGAAGAAGAAGAAGAAGAAGAAGAAGAAGAAGAAGAAGAAGAAGAAGAAGAAGAAGAAGAAGAATTTTGAACTGCTCGGTTGGCAGAAGCTGAGACAAGTCATGGGAGCTCACCCTGTTACACGGCACTAGGGATTCGAACCGCTGAACTGCCGACCTTTCTGATCGACAAGCTCAGCGTCTTAGCCACTGCATCCTCACAAAAGGACCATTCCAATTGGCAAAAAAAAAAAAAAAAAGAAGAGGCCAGCAGATAAGTCAACTCATGCTTCCAATCCTCTTAGAATCTTACAGGTAGCCTAATTATCCCAAGGTCAGGGATAAACTGAGGAATGGTGTTTTGAAGAATTTGCTTTAATTTAGTTTGGACTACGCTGAGAATGAGTTAATTCTCAGCTGTTCTAATAAAGTCTGTTTGTTTTCGAACTGTTTGTGTTTAATACTAATTACTTGGGCCTGAGTCACAACAATTCCTAGCCAATGAGTCAACCACATTCCAACAGCTGGTTGACCAGAGGAGGAGGACAGAAGTCGCCAAGCAACTAGCTCCCATGTTGGTTGGACAAATGTGATAGTTTGTTTTGGGAACTTGAGAAATTGAAACTTATATTGGGGTGGAAAGCCCGGGAACTTCAGTACTGGCTTTTCACCAGTAACTCCAAGATGATGTATCTAAATACAAATTTGTTCTTTGAGGAAAAGCAATGCAGATTTGTAATGGGTAGCATTACTTGGAGCCTGACGCACGTATGATAAAATAGGGCTGGTGGACTTCTTTTCCTCATCATTTCCCAGGAATGTGCCCCCTCCCCTCATTTCCACGACAACCGGGCTTCAAAGGGATTTAGCAGGCAAAAGTTTCAGAGTTTATCTTTCGCTCTCCTCTGTTCTCTCTATGCCAGCGTTGAAACACTGACATCTGGTCTAGGTTGACGCCAAAGAAGGCTCCGCTTTTCGGAGCTTCTGGAGGAAAAAGCGGGTACTTACAATTGTAGCACAAAAGGAGGCTGGCTTCTCCGTCTTCATATACATCAATAGCTGCAACAAAATTAACCTGCAATGATAATGGGCAAGGATAGTGGGCGGACTGGAGGCCAAGCTGACTGCAACCGAGTGCAAGGATCTCTCCTTTCTTTCCCCCTCTCTCCCCTCTAGCTTCCAGATGCTGTACTCTCTATGGAAATCGTCTTTCCCGATTGTTTCGTGTCACCGCCGAAGCTGGAATTGGCCTGCGCTAATCTACCCTGCAGTTTGGAAAATGGACTGAATGACAGTCCCAAAGAGGCTTTTTCAAGACGCATCTGAACTTCCTAGTTTTTCTTTTGAAGACGTTTCGCTCCTCATCCGAGAAGCTTCTTCAGCTCTGACTGGATGATGGGGAATGGAAGGATTTATACTCCTTGCAGACAGCTGGTCTTTTGCATCCTTTTAGAGCAGGGGTCTCCAACCATGGCAACTTTAAGCCTGGCGGACTTCAACTGGCGGACTGGGAGTTGAAGTCCCCCAAGGCTTAAAGTTGCCAAGGCTGGAGATCCCTGTTTTAGAGGGTCATTGAAGCACTTGGAGGTTTATGTCTCTGGAGATTCTCAGTCATCCAAGTCATGGTTGCCCCAAAAGTACATTTTCAGGAGGCAATTGGACTTCCTTGTTTTTTTCTTTTGAAGACGTTTCGCTTCTCATCCAAGAAGCTTCTTCAGCTCTGACTGGATGATGGGGAATGGAAGGATTTATACTCCTTGCAGACAGCGGGTCATTGGCATCCTTTTTAGAGGGTCACTGAAGCACTTGGAGGATTATCTGTGTCTTCAGGGTTTCCTTCTGGTTCCTGTAATCTGCAATGTTTTCCTCTGGAAATCCATTCCACACCAAAAGGATGCAAATGATCAGCTGTCTGCAAGGAGTATAAATCCTTCCATTCCCCATCATCCAGTCAGAGCTGAAGAAGCTTCTTGGATGAGAAGCGAAACGTCTTCAAAAGGAAAAAACAAGGAAGTCCAGTTGCCTCCTGAAAAAGCACCTTTGGGACAACCAGGACCTGGATGGCTGAGAATCTCTACAGACTTTTGACTGAATGACAGAGTTGGAAGGGACCTTGGAGGTCTTCTAGTCCAACCCCCTGCTCAAGCAGGAGACCCTATCCCATTCTGGACAAGTGGCTGTCCAAACTCTTCTTGAAAACCTCCAGTGATGGAGCACCCACAACTTCTAGTGGCAAGCTGTTCCACTGGTTAATTGTCCTCACTATAAGGAAATTTCTCCTTAGTTCCAAGTTGGATCTTCCTCTGAGTAGCTTCCACCCATTGCTTCTTGTCCTGCTGTCAGGTGCTTTGGAGAATAGATTGTCTCCCATTTATTTGTGGCAGCCCCATAAATGTTGGAAAACTGCTATTATGTCCCCCCTAGTCCTTCTTTTCACTAGACTAGACATTCCCAATTCCTGAACCCATTCTTCATATGCTTTAGCCTCCAGTCCCCTAATCATCTTGGTTGCTCCTCTACTCTTTTCCTAGAATCTCAACATCTTTTTTTATATCATGGTGACCAAAACTGGATGCAATAGCAATAGCCCGTAGACTTATATACCGCTTCACAGTGCTTTTACAGCCTTCTTTAAGAGGTTTACAGAGTCAGCCTATTGCCCCCAACAATCTGGGTCCTCGTTTTATCGACCTCGGAAGGATGGAAGGCTGAGGGAGGGAGGAAGGGAGGAAAGGAGGGAGGAAGGAAGGAAAGAAGGAATGGAAGGAGGAAAGGAGGGAGGGAGGGAGGGAGGGAGGGAGGGAGGGAGGAAGGAAGGAAGGAAGGAAGGAAGGAAGGAAGGAAGGAAGGAAGGAAGGAAGGAAGGAAGGAAGGAAGGAAGGAAGGACGAGCGAGCAATAGCACTTATATACCGCTTTACAGTGCTTTTACAGGCCTCTCTAAGCGGTTTACAGCCCATTGCCCCCCCCCCAACAATTTTGGTCCTCAATTTTAAAAAAAACAATTTTATCCACCTCGGAAAGACGGAAGACTGAGTCAACCTTGAGCCTGTTGAGATCTGAACTGCCAAATTGCAGGTAGCCGGCAGTCGGCAGAAGTAGCCTGCAGTACTGCACTCTAACCACTGCGCCACCGTGGTGCAATATTCCCATTACTATTGGACTATCGGGAAAAAATACCTCGGTTTCTTCCCCCTCCAATTCAGAAAACAGGATCTTCCAATGCGAACCTAATTCTGAATTGTCTCCCGGACTCTCTCCTGGACCTACCCTGCTTGCGTCGACGTTGTGCATTCGGTAGCACTCGCCCGTGCTCTCGCTGACCAGGTCAAACTGGTGTCGGTAGGCCACGCAGATCAGGTTGTCGTTTTCGCCAGTGGGGCCATCCACCAATGTCATGACCACAGGTGGGTCGGATAAGCAGATTTCCTGCACCAGAAAAATCAGAAGCCAGAAAAAAAGATGAAGAACAGCACAGACAGGTTAAGGATGTCCAGAGGAAATCACCTAACTGGATTTCTTATTGTCTGTAATGTTTTTGGCTTTTGCAAAAGATTGAAAAAGCTCTCTGCATCTCAAGACAGGCAGGGGTGGGCTGCTGGAGGTTCATTGCTAGCTCCATTCAGTCGCCCAGACTCCAAGGGATTATGGAGTCGTTAAAAGAAGATGGATTCTTTGATTTTCTGGATTCACCAACTGGACAGTTGACACCAAGCTCAGAGAGCATCAAGGACCCTACAGTTCAACCCTGAGCTACAAAGATTCTCTGCTATCGGTTGACTATCAGCCTGGTTCGCTATTCCTCAACCTTAGCAACGTTAATAGGTGTGGAACTCAGCCAGGCTGGCTGGGGAATTCTGGAAGTTGAAGTCCACACAATTTAAAGTTTGCCAAGGTTGGGAAACCCCAGCCTCGCTCATCTGTCATTGTTTGATCTCAGCTCGGCAGCTCATCCGCTGATGCTTTACCTCAAACCTACCCTGATGTATTGGAATTCCTCTATGGGGGATTCGGACTGGGGGGACGCCAAGGGGGCACCGTTCAGAGTCTCCCACCGCCTGAACTTCCGGGTGACGAGAAGGAGCTTGTTTCGAATCGCGACGATGATCCGCAGTTCGTTGCTGTGATGAGTGTTGATGGCGTAGAGATGGCAACCTGGAGGACAGAAATCAGAGGCAATCAGGAACGGTCCAAAGAGGAATTTCTCAAACATGAGAAGGAGCTAAAAGACATCCAGTTTAAGTTTCCTTTCCGAAGCACAGTGAGATCCAGATCCTTCTTCCTCAAAACTGAACAAAGAATATAGAATAACAGAGTTGGAAGGGACCTTGGAGGTCTTCTAGTCCAACCTCCTGCTCGACAGGAGAACCTATACATGTAAATGGTTGTCCAGTCTATAGTCTTATATTTTTTTGAACCCCAAAATAAGTGCTTGGCCTTATTGCCCTGCGCTCAAAAGCCCAATTGGGCTTATTATCAGGGGATGTCTTATTTTGGGGGAAACCAGGTCATCTGCGAAGGCTTGCAATTTATATTCTTCCTTTTGAATTTTGATTCCTTTTATATCTTTTTCTTCTCTAATATTTCTATTTAGCACTTCTAATGTTAATACAAACAGGATGTAAAGGATAATGATAAGAAACTCAAGAAGGAACTTCAGGAATTTTCACAAAAGAAGGATATCAAAATAAAAATGGAGATAGCTAAACACAAAATGGGATTAATAGAAAAAGACTTAGCACAAAAAATTAGAAGTGCTAAACAGAACTATTTTGAAGATGCCAACAAACCAGGTAGATGGTTAGCATATAGACTGAAAAAAGAGAGAGAATCAAAGACAAATAACACAATTAATAGATGACCAAAGGACCAAGGACAAATTAGATCTGGGAATAAAGAGAAGAAAGAAATTATACAAGATTACTATAGAAAACTGTATGAACAGATGGTTTCACAATACCTTTCGTTTTCTCCAACTTGTTTTCTCGGCAATCGCTTTTGCTTCGGATCAACTTTGCTTCGATGCCTTTCCATAAGGCGTTCAGCCTGAACACCAGAAGCCGTGCCTCCTTCCCTAAGCGGATGGAAGGACAAACAACCCCATCAAGAGGACTAACTCATCACAATGGCCCTGATCTTCAACATCGCGGTCTCATTTATATCCCAACTTTTCATCTGCAGAAGGACAGCTGACACAAAAAGTACAGGGCAAGAACCAAACATCCTAATGCAAGCTAGAATCCATGATGGGGAACCTATGGCACGCATGCCAGAGGTGGCACATAGAGCCCTCTCTGTGGGCATGTGCACCATTGCCAGCTGCTCTTCTGGTTTCCAGCATACACATTCCAGCCAGCTGGTCTTCACGGGTGCCGGAGCGCTGGAAAATGGCCTGAAAAACAGCCAAAAACAGCCAAAAAACCAGGCCATTTTCAGACGGTTTTCAGGCTGTTGTCCAGGCCGATTTCAGGCCATTTTGGGGGGCAAAAATGGCTAAAAACCCAGCCTGAAAACAGTCCAAAAATGGCCCGAAAACAGCCAAAATGTGACATGTCTAATAAATCTGTGCTTTGAGGAATATTCCCCGCCTCGGAGTTTTGATTCCGTTGGGTGTATTACTTGGAACCCTGACACATTTTGGTTTGAAGGCGACAACAGCTTTTAAATCTAGACGGCGATGTTGTAGGATAGGGGTTGTCGTTTCCCCCCTCCCCCCCCCCAGTGGGCTGTGGCTGATCCTGACTTGTGCGCGCAGCAGGCAAGCGAGCACACGTGCACTCCATTTCAGTGAGCGGCAGGCGTGCGTGCACGCTACTCGTGCAAATGGAGTTGCACGAAAACGCTTGCCAGCTACTCACGCAGAACCATCCCCTCTCCCATTCATACACACCGGTCCTCAAAACCAGAAACATTGAGGAACTCTGTTGTAGGACATTTTGGTCCCGAATGCCGATGAAAATTCTGCACATTGGGGAAACAAAACCAAAGCTCCGTTGCTTAGCTCTGTTTTACGATGTCGGGGAATATTATTTATTTATTGGTTCGATTAATTGGTTCGATTTATATGCCGCTCTTCTCCGGAGACTCAGGGCGGCTTACAATGCGTTAAGCAATAGCCTTCATACTCTTTGTATATACCTGCTTAGTAGGGCTTTCGCCCCCCCAAGCAGTGTTCTTTTATATACAAAGTCAGCTTATTGCCCCCACAATCCGGGTCCTCATTTTACCTACCTCGGAAGGATGGAAGGCTGAGTCAACCTTGAGCCTGGTGAGATTTGAACTTGCAGTAATTGCAGGCAGCTGGTGTTACTTAACAGCGCTTTAGTCTGCTGCGCCACCAAGGCTCTCCTCCCAAGGCTCTTCTCCCAAATAGCTGAGTGGTGCTTCTTACCTTTGTCTGCTCTGGTGATTAGAAGGTCCAACGTTTCCAGTACGTGCATCTGTTTGATCTGTAATGTTTTATCAAACACCGGGATAGGAGGTTGTCCATCTGGAAAGGGAAGGTTGCAAAGCGTTGAACCTCTGGAACATCTGCGCGACAAAACAGGACGCATCGCGTCCTCGGGGCTCTCTTGAGCTGGGTTGTTTCCTCACAGGCGTTTCATTGCCCAACTAGGTAACATCTTCAAGTGGCAGAAGGGAGCGGGGTTTGCTTCTAACCCTGATGATGCAACCTAGTTGGATCGTGAGACATCTGCGAGAAAGCAACGCAGCTCAGAGAGCATTTAAGCATGTCGTTTTTTGGTATTATGGACGATCGAATTATAGGACACGCACACAAAGAAAAAAAAACAACAACGCCCACAACCAATTCATAAAGCAATTGTTTTTTTCTATAGCAAAAGGTCCCTAATATCTTGTCTTTTCTTTTTTCTTTTTAAAAAGGCATGAAGCAGAAGGATAGTCAAGGTAAAGGTTCCCCTCGCACATATGTGCTAGTCGTTCCTGACTCTAGGGGGCGGTGCTCATCTCCGTTTCAAAGCCGAAGAGCCGGCCCTGTCCGAAGATGTCTCCGTGGTCATGTGGCCGGCATGATTCAATGCCAAAGATGCACGGAACGCTCTTAACTTCCCACCAAATGTGGTCCCTGTTTTTCTACTTGCATTTTTTTTTTTACGTGCTTTCAAACTACTAGGTTGGCAGAAGCTGGGACAAGGAACAGGAGCTCACCCCGTTACGCGGCACTAGGGATTCGAACCGCTGAACTGCCGACCTTTTGATCGCCAAGCTCAGCGTCTTAGCCACTGAGCCACCGCGTCCCTAGAAGGATACTAGCCGTGTTATATTTCTACATGGAGTTGAAACCAAAGACTGACACTTATATTTTTAGGAAACAGACTGAAAGGAAAGCAGTTCTCTAAATGAGAATGAAAAACCAGAAAGGTTTTTTGCTGAGAGCTCTCTACGGCACCTTAAAAGCAGAAATTCAGCTAAAATCCATTTGTTTCTTAAGGAAGGGAATGTGCAGACATTCTCACAACCGTGGGGTGGTCTACTACTCACCGTCTAAGAGAAACACACCAACATCTGTTGAGACAAGCAGGGACTGTCCCCAGGAATCTGCACAAATGACTTCATGCGGGAAATTGCTGCAGAAGCATTGCGACTCCCAGGGCTGCAGAAGGAACACAATTATGGATGGTGAATTAATAGACACACACAGAGAGAAAGAGAGACAGGAACAGAGAAAGACACAAAGACAGACAGACAGAAAGAGAGAGAGAGAAAGAGAGAGAGAGAGACAGAGAGAAAGAAACAGTGAGACAAATAGAAAGAGACAGAGAGACAGAGAAAGGAAGAGAGAGAGAAACAGAGAAACAGAAAGAGACAGAGAGAGAGGAAAGAGAGACAGAGAAACAGCAAGATAAACAGAAAGAGAGACAAAGAGACACAGAGAGAGAAACAGCGAGACAAACAGAAAGAGAAAGAGAGAGAGAGAGAGAAAGTGAGAGAGAGAAAGGAAGAGAGAGAGAGACAGAGAGAGAGGAAAGAGACACACAGAGAGAAACAGCGAGACAAACAGAGAGAGAGAAAGGAAGAGAGAGAGAAAGAAAGGAAGAGAGAGAGAGAGAGAGAAACAGAGAAACAGAAAGAGAGAGAGAGAGGAAAGACTCACAGAGAGAAACAGCGAGACAAACAGAAAGAGACAGAGACAGAGACAGAGACAGAGACAGAGACAGAGATACAACAAGACAAACAGAGAGACAGAGACAGAGAGAGAAAGAAAGGAAGAGAGAGAGAGAAACAGAGAAACAGAAAGAGACAGAGGAAAGAGGCACAGAGAGAGAAACAGCAAGACAAACAGAGAGAGAGAGAGAGAAACAGAGAATCAGAAAGAGACAGAGAGAGGAAAGCAACACAGAGAGAGAAAGGAACAGACAGAGAGAGAGTGAGAAGAGATAGACACACAGAGAGAGACAGACAGAGAGACAAAGAGAGAGAGAAAGGGAAAGCAAGTAAAACAAAGAAAGAGCAAGAGAAAAAAAAGAAAGAGAACGAGAAAAAAAAGGAGAAAGAGAGACATCTTGGAAATGAAGGCAGTGTGTTGCTTTAGAATTCTTCACCCACTTCACTACGGAGGAATGACAACAGTCCACCCGCGTCCTCTGTCCCCATTGCCCAAAATTTCCCAAATGAAAAACAAAAAAAAAAGGGGGACGTTGGCTTGTTAAAAGCAAAACTGCGGGCAACATTTTTACGGCGTTTCCTTCAAACGGTGCAAAGGATTCCAATGGGTTTGTACCGAAAGCAGGTCGATCTTGTTTGAAGGACAACCGTTTTCCTCCTTGCAAAGGTTCGCCCCACTCCCACCCCCTGAACGATTTGCTCACCTCCTTTTTACAGAGGCTGGTCGTAGCTAAAATAGTTGGGGCGTCCCCCCTCACAATAGTTTTCAGTTTGAGGGCCTTCAAAGAAAGAAATAAACAACAACAATAATAATAATATTCTGTTAAGGTAGCATTGCAATAAAGTAGAATTTCACTCGTGTCTGGCTAATCCAATGTGGTTGAGATCAATCCTGCAATTCTGAAATTACAGTCATTCTCAACTTACAGCCATTTATTTAGTGACCGTTCGAAGTTAAAACGGCACTGGAAAAAGCGATGTATGACCATTTTTCACCCTTACGACCGTTTTAGCATTCCCCCCATGGTCACGAGGTCAAAGTTTCAAATGCTTAGCAACCGGCTTTATATTTACGACATTCCTGGGATCACGACGGGATCCCCTTTTGTGACTCTGATGACAGGAGGAGCAAAATTCACTGAACAACTGGGTCGCTAACTTCACGACTGCAGGGATTCACTTAACAACCGTGGCAAGAAAGGTCGTACAATGGGGTGAATCTCACTTGACATCTGTCTCGCTTAGCAACAGAAATGTGGAGGTCCATTGTGGGCATAAAAAGGTCATACAACGGGGCGAATCGTACTTAACATCTGTCTCGCTTAGCAACAGAAATGTTGGGGTCCATTGTGGGCATAAGTCGAGGACTACCTGTACAATCCTCTCCCACCCCTGACTCCTATGCAGCCTGAGAAACTAGAAAGGGTTTGTTATGAGCCTCTTTGACCCACCCACTATACAGCTGCAGGCAATGTGGTCTTTTATCTAACCGTTCTCTCGGCAGCCTCTTTTCACCCAGTCTTCCAATATCTTTCTACAAATTAGGAAGAAGCGCAGAGTGTCTTCTCCAAGTCAAGGGGGTATAAAGAAGGAGGAGAGGAGACCCCAAATTCAGCTTGTATGATTCAGTCATTATATCAAAGTTAACTGCAGTTCGGCAATTCGATCCTGACTGGCTCAAGGTTGACTCAGCCTTCCATCCTTCCGAGGTGGGTAAAATGAGGAGCCAGATTGTTGGGGGCAAGAGGCTGACTCTGTCAACCGCTTAGAGAGGGCTGTAAGGCACTGTGAAGCAGTAGATAAGTCTAACTGGTATTTCCCTTCCCTTCCCTTCCCTTCCCTTCCCTTCCCTTCCCTTCCCTTCCCTTCCCTTCCCTTCCCTTCCCTTCCCTTCCCTTCCCTTCCCTTCTTCCTTCCCTTCCCTTCCCTTCCCTTCTTCCTTCCTTCCTTCCTTGTAATTAGAATGCAGTATTGCAGGCTAACTCTGCCCATTGCCAGCAGTTCAATCTTGACCGGCTCCAGGTTGACTCAGCCTTTCATCCTTCCGAGGTTGGTAAAATGAGCACAGTGGGAACAGGCTCCAGCTGTTCCTCTGCCTTGCTGCTGTCTAGCTCCCTCTCTGTCTCGGACGCAGAGCCCTTGTCCAAGTTTTCCCCAGCCCCCAGGACTAGCCCACATTCCTCCCCAAACTCCTCACTGTCTGAGTCCGGCAGGCCACAACACTCATCAACACGTACCTGGCCAAGCCGGACAAATTCTGCCTGCCGAGCTTCTTCTTTTTTCCGAGCTGATTTGGGGGATTCGGGCAAGACGTCACTGAAGGATCTCCTGTTCAGCATGTTCTAGAAACAGACAACAACCAACCACCACAGCCGGAAGTTGAAGAAAAGGGGCTGACATCTTGGGAGAGCTTGGGCGTTTCCAAGATGGGATCAAAGCAAGGAGGTTGGGCTGGATAACCTCAGGTTGCTCCCCCTGGGCAGGAGAGAGCTTACCTTGTGCATGTCGGGCATGAGATCCTGGTATAAGGAGCGGATTAACATGTCTAGCGTCCTTTGTCGCTTCTGAGCAAAAGTCGGTGTTTCCAAGGTGGCTTTCTCCCCATTGATCACTGCACCAAAAGAGAAGAGGGTAAGAGAATAACACGAGTTGGAAGGGATCTGTTCTGTCCCCGTCCCCACACACACACAAACAGCCAGCTGGGGGTTAAAGAAGTACTCGGCCCACACAAGGTTCGTTAGCAGGAACTTGGCAGCAATACGATAACCGTCTGCCAAGTGCTTTACTACAAGAAGAGGGAGTGTTCCTCCACCAGATAACACCAACTAATACACACAGTTTTCAAAACAGTCCAGCTCAAACATGAAACCTTCAGCAGATTCAGGCGTTGTACAAAGTGACTAGCCAGAAGTTAGCTTTGTCCGTCACAGAGTCTAAATGGCCACCACACTCTCTTATATAGCCTGTGGGGTGTGGTCCAGTGACTCAGCTTAATCCCTGGCATGCCTCCTCATCTGCTGCAAACATTTATCTCGCCTTCGTTGGCGTGGATCCAGGAACGACTTATCCCCCTCATCGCTATCATCGGAGACACCTGGCTCCTGGCCAATCTCCTCTCCCTCGGCAGACACCTGAGGCATTGCCAGAGAGAAGGGGCCTGGAGAGGGAGGCCTGGCCGGCTCCTCTCCTTCATGTTCGGAGCCTTCTTCCTCCGATAAGATGGGCTCGGGGGTCGGAGCCACAACAGGATCCTTGATTGTGAGGCAAGAGCTTCACCTCTAGGCCACCACGCCACTCTTATTAGGGATGACGAATATATACATATATATTTTGTCCAGCCAAATATTTACTGCAAGGATTTCCTTCTTCTCTTATGATCATCTTGCCAAGGTGCTGGATGGATTATGCCTGGTGTTCTGAGCTAGGCTTCTCCAGCAGCACGAAGCCGAGGCCTCGTCCCGATAAACCCCTTTTATTTAATTTACAGTGAAATCCTCTCCAGCAAAGTCTTTCCTCTCCCACAGTCTTTCAAGATCGTTCACAATTACCGACCTTTATCAGGCTTGGAGAGTGGGCAGGCCGATATCTTTCAGACACTACAATACTTGGCAAGAATGTAGGAATGAACTAATTGTCTCCTGCAAACTCCACTCCCCTTTTGCTCCTCTTTTGTTCCCTCTGGGAGGGGGCATTCATCGTCCACCTGTGGCCTTACTCCCAAGTTGACCCTTGTTCTTTAGCTATTCCCTTCATCTGGCAACTCTGTGCATGCACACACTGGGAACAGGCTCCAGCTGTTCCTCTGCCTCACTGATGTCTGACTCCGAAGGCAGCTGACAACTGTCAGACGGCCCTGGCCCCCTCTCTGCCTCTGACGCAGAGCCCTCGTCTGAGCCTTCCCCAGACTCCAGGACTGGCTCATGTTCCTCCCCAACCTCCTCACTGTCCGAATATGCTGCCAAATCCACTGGCTGCTGGCAGGCCACAACACCTGACTTTAGTAGGCTCAATTTCAAGAAAGCGTCTTGATGCCAAGATTAAGCGGAAGACGGAGGAATGTTTAATATTTACATTTTACCAGAAGGAAATCCCTGAACTCCTGGTGATCGGTGAACACCGGCGGGGAGGGAAGCGGGGGTCCAAAAAGGGGGACGCTTTCTTCTGAAAAAATTTTCAGCCTACGAAGGAGGGAGAGAAGGAAGGGAGAGAAGGAAAGAAAGAACGAAAATCTGAAGACGTGGAACTTGGAATTTATTCCCCAATAAGTCCGTATCTGCCAAACGTATTTAAAAAAAAAAAAAACAAGTCAACATTTAATGCTGCGACAGTCGTACGTGCGAGGAACAGCCGCGGGTTGTAATGTCAAATGGTCACTAAAGGAATGGTTGTAAGTCGAGGACTACCTGAATTGCTGACATTCAGCGAGGTCTTTATGAAGCTCGTGGAAGGATCTGAATTTACGGGCAAAGCCATAAATCGGAGAAGCGGAGACTTACAGCTAGTCCTTGATTTATGGCCACAATTGAGCCCCAAAATTTCTGTTTTCCAAGCCTTGGGTTTCTCCTGCCACGCTGTGTTTTTTGTGACAATATCACATTGCGCTGAAGGATGCAACATGCCATTTTAAATTATAGGGCAGTGGTTAGAATGCAGGATTGCGGGCTTAACTCTGCCCTCTGCCAGCTGTTCGATCCTGACCGGCTCAAGGTTGACTCAGCCTTCCGTCCTTCCAAGGTCGGTAAAATGAGGACCGAGATCGTTGGAGGGCAAGATGCAGACTCTGTAAACTGCTTAGAGAGGGCTGTCAAAGCACTGTGAAGCGGGATATAAGTCTAAGCGCTATTGCTTCCTTCCTTCCCTCCCTCCCTTCTTTTCTTCCCTCTCTCCCTTTTCTTCTTCCTTCCTTCTTTCCTTCCCTCCCTCCCTTCCTCCCTCCCAGTGGTTAGAATGCAGTATTGCAGGCTAATTCTGCCCTCTGCCAGCAGTTCGATCCTGACTGGCTCAAGGTTGACTCAACCTTCCATCCTTCCAAGGTCAGTAAAATGAGGACCAAGATTGTTGGAGGCTGACTCTGTAAACTGCTTAGAGAGGGCTGCAAAGCACTGTGAAGCAGGATATAAGTCTAAGTGCTATTGCTATTGCTTGCTTGCTTGCTTCCTTTCCTTTCTTTCCCTCTTTTCTTTTTCCTTCCTTCTTTTTCTCCCCCCCTTTCTCCTTCTTCCTTCTTCCCTTCCTTCCTTTCCTCCCTCCCTCCTTTTCTTTCTTGCCATGGTGGTGCAGTGATTAGAATGCAGAATTGCAGTCTAAGAGCTATTACTATTTTCCTTCCTTCCTTCCTTCCTTCCTTCCTTCCTTCCTTCCTTCCTTCCTTCCTTCCTTCCTTCTTTCCCTCCCTCCCTCCCCGTGGTTAGAATGCAGCATTGCAGGCTAATTCTGCCAACTGCCAGCAGTTCGATTCTCATCGACTCAAGGTTGACTGAGCCTTCCATCCTTCCGAGGTTGGTAAAATGAGGACCCAGATTGTTGGGGGCAAGAAGCTGACTCTGTAAACCGCTTAGACAGGGCTGTAAAGCACTATGAAGCGGGATATAAGTCTAAGTGCTACTGCTATAGGAAGGAGTAGTTGTATCAGGGTTATCACCTACCTGTAGCTTTCACTTTGTTTATTGTATCGCACTAAGGCAAAAATATCTGCAGGGTTAGTTAAGGATACCGATTTCCAGTTATTAAGTCAGGGGATCATATTTTGTAACGGCTCTCCTCCCCCGCCCCCAAACGTCAGCAAATTTTGGCTGAAATTAAAGATCCAATTCAGCAAAGGAACTGAAATTTTCAACAGGGGTATCAAACTACACTCCAATGGCACCCAACCTGATCATGATTACAAATGTAAAAATGCAAGATAGCCAGAGTGTAGCTTCCTTGGTCCTGGTAAGTCCCCAAATGTGCAACAAAATCTACTTGGAAGTAATTTAACTAATTTCAGCTTCCATGTTCGGAACCCCGCTTGAGAGTCATTTAAATTCCAATTATGACGTGTTTCAAAACATGTACTGGTATATTCCACCCATGATACCAAGGAAGGACTTATAGGAGATGACCAGGCTGAGCCTGAAGGAGGGGTTAAACATGTCATAAGTCATGAGTCCCTGCGTGCCCACAAAAGATCTAAATCCAGCCTGCTTTGAATGCCTTTCTTATCTCCCGCTCATTTCTCCTTGACTGTTAGTTGGTCAGATTCTTGTAGAGACCTTAAGATTGCAATAAATCTTTATGCTCATTTGAACTGCCTGAATCTCCTGATTTCTCCGGCGCTCTATTAAACCTCGGAGGGAAAGGTTTAAAAACCGAATCTGTTCTAAAGGACAAAACAGCAGACGTGAGTAGCAAGTCCAGGATCGTAGTAAAAGATACGTGTAAAGTGAGAACGGATCATGGATGGTTTGAAAGCTGGTGAAGTTTCTTCTCCTTCCTGGAACACGATGGTAACAATGTCATTTCCGATGTGCCTCTTCCTTTCTACCTGCAAAAGAAGAATCAAATAGATCTCAGCGTTGGATTCCCTATTGACTTTCATGTGCTTCCTACCCAATATGTAAAGATAGCTTCGTAATTGTATTATCAAGATCGAGGGAGGTACTAATACCACTCTATAAAGCCTTAGTAAGACCACACCTAGAGTATTGCATCCAGTTTTGGTCACCACATTATAAAAAAGATGTTGAGACTCTAGAAAGAGTGCAGAGAAGAGCAACCAGGATGATTAGGGGACTGGAGACTAAAACATACGATGAACAATTGCAGGAACTGGGCCTGGCTAGTCTAGTGAAGAGAAGGACCAGGGGAGACATGATAACAATCTTCCAATATTTGAGGGGCTGCCATAAAGAGGAAGGGGTCAAGCTATTTTCCAAAACACTCGAAGGCCAGACAAGGAATAATGGATGGAAACTGACCAAGGAAAGATTCAACCTAGAAATGAGGAGGAACTTTCTGACAGTGAGAACAATCAACCAATGGAACAGAAGTTGCCTTCGGAAGTTGTGGGAGCTTCATCACTTGATTCTTTCAAGAAAAGATTGGACTGCCATTTGTCAGAAATGGTGTAGGGACTCCTGCTTAGGTGGAGAGGGTTGGACTAGATGACCTCTAAGGTCCCTTCCAGTCTCTTAAATAGAGTAGAAGTCAAAAACACAAAACTGTTTTCTTGCAGACGTCCCACGACCCAACTAGATAACATCATCAGTGTTATCTAGTTGGGAATGACTTTGCACTCTGTTTATACACAAATGGCAAATATAAATAAGCAGAGACCAAACTCCACTCCTTTCTAGCACTGATGATGTTGGGTAATGAAACATCTGCAAGAAAACAAGCAAGCGCAGAGAGCACCAAGGACCCAACTCCTCCTCTCCATAAACCACACTCCCTTCCAGCCCTGATGGTGTTACCTAGCTGGGTCATGAAACGTCTGGAAGAAAACTCATTTTGGCCATGCCAAAATTTACTGGAGAATTTAACTTGCATCAAGGTTGAACTCACTGCGGTTTTCCAATTCTATGACTTTTCCCTCAACTCTTCCTCGCCTAAACTCATGATTATTTAACCAATTGATCTGTTTTTCACTGCACTTGGTCTTTGCCAAACCCTATTGCCATAATGATGTTGGATATCGCCTAAACAAGGTTCAGTGCTCTGCCCCTTTCGTTCCCTGTGATCGTGGTTTGCCAACAAACCAACATGGAAAACCACACACTTGTTGCTTGTTCTCCTTTGAGTATGGAAGCATGGTCGAGACGTGGAACATGATCTCGTGCCCTTGGTAGACGGTGTAGATGGAATAAATCCCTGTTGTGTCATCTGCAAAAAAAAGGCAGAAAAATAACATTTAGGGTGGGTTGATTTTGAGAGGATTTTTTGAAGCTGGCCACTTTTAAGAGATCTGGACCAATTCCCAGGATTCTGCAGTGTTTGAAAGGTAATGAAAGCTCAACTCAAATTCTTCGGTTTAAGTTGGTTGGCACTTGGACCCTTTATCTCTTTATCCTGCTGCTGTTGGGCTTCTGGAATGGAGTCCTCCAAAGGCCTTCCTCCCCACTGCAAAATAGTGTGTCCCAACCCCCTACGTTTCTCCAAGTAGAAACACAGAATACCAAACGTCCACTTACTTTTGGTGTCCAGTCCTCCTCGGTAGCCGGTCCAGCCCTTGAGAGTCACCGTGTCCCCCAAGAGACTCAACAACCTCTGAAAAGTTTCGCTTCCGGTTTCTAGACATTGGAAAGAAATGAGGTGGGGAAGGGATAGATAGATAGATAGATAGATAGATAGATAGATAGATAGATAGATAGATAGGGATGGATGGATAGATAGATAGATAGATAGATAGATAGATAGATAGATAGATAGGGATGGATGGATGGATGGATGGATGGATGGATGGATGGATGGATGGATGGATAGATAGATAGATAGATAGATAGATAGATAGATAGATAGATAGATAGATGATGGATGGATATAGATGGATGGATGGATATATATAGATGGATGGATTGATGGATAGATATGGATAGATAATGATAGAGAGAGAGATGGATGGATGGATAGATAGATAGATAGATAGATAGATAAATAGATAGATAGAGATAGATAGATAGATAGATAGATAGATAGATAGATAGATAGATATGATGATGGATGGATATGGATGGATGGATGGATGGATAGACAGATATGGATGGATGGATGGATGGATGGATGGATGGATGGATGATGGATGGATACATATAGATGGATGGATGGATGGATGGATGGATGGATGGATGGATAGATATGGATGGATGGATGGATAGATATGGATGGATGGATGGATGGATGATGGATGGATACATATAGATGGATGGATGGATGGATGGATAGATATGGATGGATGGATAGATAATGATAGAGAGAGATATGGATGGATAGATAGATAGAGATAGATAGATAGAGATAGATGGATGGATGGATAGATGGATAGATAGATAGATAGATAGATAGATAGATAGATAGATAGATATAGACAGACACAGACAGACAGACAGACAGATTAACAGAGTTGGAAGGGACCTTGTAGGTCATCTAGTCCAACCCCCTCACTCGAGCAAGATACCCTATATCCGTGATGGCGAACCTATGGCACGTATGGCCAAAGTGGCACATGAAGCCATGTCGCCCGGCATGCGAAGCCTTCCCTGTTTGTTTTCTGGGTTTCTGGCATGCTTGCGTATGCGATGATTAGCTGCTCTTCGCATGCATGGCAGTGCCGAAAACCGGCCTGTGCATGCCCGCCGGTCAGCTGATTGTCGGTTGCGCGTGCATGCCAGAACCCAGAAGTTCGGCTTTTCCAGAGTGCAGACCTGACGAGCGTGCACACATGCAACATTTCTGCACAACATTTTCGGCACTCAATGATGCCGATTAGGTTCGCCATCACTGCCCTACACCATGCCTGACAAATGATCTTGGGTTACTGAGAAGGCCAAAAGGTAGATTTGATTGTCAACAACAACGAGAAAAAAAAAAGGACACAACAATCTCAGGTTATGATGAAAGGACATACGGCAAAAGAGCCAAGCGGTTAAAGCAAGCCCTGTCGCAAAAAAAAAAAGAGAGAGGAAAAAATTGAACTGATGGGTACTAGCAATTCCAGACCTGCAGAGGGCAGACGATGGATTTAAAAGCTATTAGCAGCATCTTTCTCTAAATTCTCTTCCTGGAAAAACACGGAGGATGATTATTCGGTGACGAGAACAAAGGAAAGAGTGTTGGGTTGGGATGAGGAAGCCAAGGAAAAGGAAGGGTTTATTTTGTGATCCCTCTGGCGACCGAGCACACAAAACATGTCGAGCTGGCTTTGCAAACATAACCGCAGCGTTGCCAGAGCTTTTAGTCATATAAACACAGAATGTCCCGAAAGCACATTTTAAAATATCACTCTAGCTGCTGTTGGAAGACATGGAGGAGAAAACAAATTGTGAAACGCAGGCAAACATTTTAGCAGAAGGCGGAGTTGTACCAGCAGCTGCTGGGGAGATTTTATTTATTTATTTATTTTTAAAAAATGAAATTTGCAAGAAGAGCAGTGTTTCCAAGAAGCTAGTGCAAAAGAATGTATTTATTTATTTGTTTATTTTCACTGCTGGCAAAAGAAGATTAGCATCAAAGCAAAAAGCTTTGTAGGAACTTTGGCTTATTTCAATGGTGGGGGGGGGAGGTCAGGGTGGGGAAGGGAAGGGAAAATCCAATAGGCAAGATCGGATCCAGTGTCACTGTGGTATCGGCAGTGCTTCCCCCCCGGCAGAATAATGTAAGCAAAAAATAAAGATGGATCAAGGAAGATCCGTTGCGATGGAGATCGCAACTCACTGGTTAGTAATGGTGAACACAAAGCAACTATAGACAGATGCTGCTTACAGTGGCCAGAATATCAACGAACGAGAAGGAAAATATCACTTGGGAGGCCTGGGAAAGTTTCTGTGTTTTCCCCCCAGCCAGCTAGCCATGTTTGATCTAAGATCAGTCATTTCACCGTGGTATCTTCCCCAACCTCCTTTCCATTATTCTTTAGCCAGCAAAGGGCACTACCAACCCTAAACACAGCACCAACCATTCTGCTAAGAGTTGATGTCTCCTTTGCTCAGGGAATGTTGTGGCCCACCAGCGGCCAGCGGATCTGGCAGCAGATTCGGACAGTGAGGAGGTTGGGGAGGAACATGGGCCAGTCCTGGAGTCTGGGGAAGGCTCTGATGAGGGCTCTGCGTCAGAGGCAGAGATGGGGCCAGGGCTGTCTGACAGTTATCAGCTGCCTTCGGACTCAGACATCAGTGAGGTAGACAAACAGCTGGAGCCTGTTCCCAGTATGTGCATGCGCAGAGCTGCCAGGAGAAGGGAACAGCTAAAGAACAAGGGTCGACTTAGGAGTAAGGCCACAGGTGGATGATGAATGCCCCCTCCCAGAGGGAATAAAAGAGGAGCGAAAGGGGAGTGGAGTTTGCAGGAGACAATTAGTTCATTACTGCATTCTTGCCAAGTATTGCAGCGTCTGAAAGATATCGGCCAAACCTGATAAAGGTTGGTAATTGTGAACGATCTTGAAAGACTGTAGGAGAGGAAAGAATTTGCTGGAGAGGAATTCACTGTCAATTAAATAAAAGGGGTTTATCGGGACGAGGACTCGGCTTCGTGCTGCTGGAGAAGCCTAGGTCAGAACAAGGAAGGCTGAGCTGGAAGGCGGAGTCAAACATGTCATCAGTTTGGAATTGACGTCCAATCCTCCTGTGAATCCCGTTGACTCTTATCTTAGTGCCAATTTAGCTTTGACCGCTAGTTGACTAGATACTTGGGTATAGACAGCATGTGCAAAGGCGCCTGGTTCTTTGTGCCCGGTAAGAGGGAGTGAACCAATCGCAGACTTACCGTTGCTAAACATTTCATCATCCGTTAGCTGTCCGTCTTTGGCATAAAGAATTCCAAACTTGAAATTGACCGAGCCCTGCGAGAGAGAGAAAAACCACATGTGTGAACAAGATTACACTGAAGTTTCCATTACAGGCAGTTCTCGACTTATAACAATTGAACCCAAAATTTCTGTTGGTAAGCGAGACAGTTGTTAAGTGAGTCTTGCCCCATTTACCGCTGTTTAAAAAGGGATAGTTGCATTAATGTATTAAAGTATAGACACGCTTGAATATTTACATTAAAAAGTACATATGGAATTGTAACTATTTACTGTTAAAACGATATACTATTTTTTCCCCTTTTTTTCTCTTCGTTGTATTTTTTTCACTTCTTTAAAAAAGCACTTCCTACGTGCTTTCCCCTCTTTTCTCTAACAATATATGCATGTTTATCATAATTATCTTGGTGGGTTTTTTTTTAATTTTCCCTTTGTTGTCATTATTTTAAAAGCAATAAAAAATAAATTTAAAAAATTGCCCTGCAGATTACCTCTTGCTCTTCTAGGACTAATAAATCCTGGACAACCAAGAGAGAGAGAGAAAGCGAAAGAGAAAGAGAGAGAGAGAGAGAGAGAAATATTTTTAATATACATTTATTTTGGGATGTTTATATACAGTTTATATACAGTATCTCTAAGCCTGGTTGTTTGGTTGCAGACGTTTCATTACCCAATTAGGTAACACCATCAGTGCTAGAAGGGAATGGGGTTTGCTTGTTGTTTACCATGTTTCCCCAAAAATAAGACTGGGTCTTATCTTAAGTTTTGCTCCAAAAGACACATTAAGGCTTATTTTCTGGTTAGGTCTTATTTTGGGGGAAATACAGTACTACATGCCTCCGTCTGGTTGACAATCTTAACTGGGGCTTATCTTGGGGGTAGGGCTTATATTACGAGCATCCTGAAAAATCATTCTAGGACTTATTTTCCGGTTGGGTCTTATTTTCGGGGAAATACGGTACTAAATGCCTCCGTCTGGCTTACGATTTTAACTGGGGCTTATTTTGGGGGTAGGGCTTATATTACGAGCATCCTGAAAAATCATGTTAGGGCTTATTTTCCGATTGGGTCTTTTGTTCGGGGAAACAGGGGATATACAATAGCTTGCCCTGGCAGTGTTAGTAGAGGTGTAGTTTCCTCCTTGTAGTTCCTTGCTTTGTCTTTTGCTGTGTCCATTCTTATTGGCTGTTTTTTTTCTTAATGGCTTCTATACATGTTATTTATTACTTGGGATTGTTCTGATCTAGCTTTCACCATTGTTAATCATCCAAAATTGTGTATTTGAGAGGGAACAGCCCTGTAAACAGCATAAAGAAATAAAAATATACAATCTAATTTCTTGGAATGTTGAGATCTTCTGCCCTCCCTCATTTAAGAAGCAACGGATCTATTTATTTAGAACTTTTTAAAAATAATAATAATAATAATAATAATAATAATAATAATAATAATAATAATAATAATAAACTGCCCACTAGTCAAAGCAGTCTGGATGGTTTACGGTTAAATCTGTATTTATTACCGTACCTTCATGGTTTATTCCAGGATGTCCAAACTTGCCAACTTTTAAGACTTGTGGACTTCAACTCCCAGAATTTATTTATTTTTATTTATTAGTTCGATTTATATGCCGCCCTTCTCCGGAGACACAGGGCGCCATACAATGCGTTAAGCAATAGCCTTCATACTTTTGTATATACCTGCTTAGTAGGGCTTTTTGGCCCTCCCTAAGTGGTGTTCTATTTTTATACAAAGTCATCTTATTGCCCCCACAAACCGGGTCCTCATTTTACCTACCTCGGAAGGATGGAAGGCTGAGTCAACCTTGAGCCTGGTGAGAATTGAACTCGCAGGAATTGCAGACAGCTGGCAGCTAAGCGCTACTTTAACAGCAGTTTAGTCCGCTGCGCCACCAAGGCTCCTTGGTGGCCTTGGCACCAATGCCCCAGCCAGCATGAAGAATTCTGGGAGTTGAAGTTCACAAGTCTTAAAGTTGCCACGTTTGGAGAGCCCTAATTTCTTCCCTTGTTTATCTTTATGGCTTCACTCAGCGGTGGGTTTCACATTATGTTACTACCGTTTCACCGTGCCTGGTTCGCGAGTGCACCTGCCTTCCGCACATGCGCCCGGCCTAAAAATGTGTCTAAATAGGAATGGCGTATAGATTGGGCGGACCCACCTGCGATTTCCGTTACCGGTCCAAACCGCCTCCGGTCTCATTACTTTGATACTGTTATGTTTCCATTTCTTTTTTTCTTTTTTTTTTTTTAATAATCTTTATTTACATTTTCCATTAAAAACAAAAGAACAACACATCGTATAGATAACAAACAAGACAACACAGTAACAGTTTCCATTTCTTTTCATTCCTCCTTTTTTTCCCACCGTTGGAAGCGCCCCCAGAGTTGCCCCTCGCCGACATTTAATACACTTAACGAACAAATAAATAAATAAATAAATAAATAAATAAATATACCTTTTGAATTTCCGGGTGAAGGATCTCCCGAGGCCCTTTCTCGAATTTGTCAAGATTCATGGCACTGCAAAAGGGAAGCAAGGGAGGGGTTTCAGATCCTTTGTTTTCTGGTGCAAAACGACAGCGGGACTCAGGTCACTGGCGGCTCTTCCTTACCTTAAAATGGATTTTACAGACAAGGTTTTCGTCGGGCTGTATGGAAGGCAAATTTTCTGGGTACCCTGTAAGAGAATTGGGGTTTAACGCAGATTAAAGCCATCAGATATCAGATGGATTTGAGGATTTTCTTTCTTCTTTTTTTTTTTTTAAAAAAAACAGTTTTTAACACTAACAACTAATTCCCACAACACTGTCAAATTAACTACTAAGACTGTATTACTATTCTTCTTCTCATCCTTACTAGTACCTATCTCTTCCCACTTATGGCTATGTCCATGTTGCTGGTATCTTTACAGCTTATATTGTTTTTACTGTTTCCTGGTATGATTTGATTGCTTATTAATATCCTATGAATATGATGAAGCGTTGTATCATAAGATTCTTGACGAATATATTTTATTTTTTCTTTATGTACACTGAGAGCATATGCACCAAAGACAAATTCCTTGTGTCCAATCACACTTGGCCAATAAAAAGAATTCTATTCCATTCCATTCCATTCCATTCCATTCTTCTATTCTATTCTATTCTATTCTATTCTATTCTATTCTATTCTATTCTATTCTCTTCTATTCTATTCTATTCTATTCTATTCTATTCTATTCTATTCTATAATTCTATTCTATTCTATTATTCTATTCTATTCTATTCTATTCTATTCTATTCTATTCTATTCTATTCGATTCGATTTGATTCTATTATTCTATTCTATTCTATTCTATTCTATTCTATTCTATTCTATTCTATTCTATTCTATTCTATCCTATCCTATTCTATTCTATTCTATTCCATTCCATTCCATTCCATTCCATTCCATTCCATTCCATTCCATTCCATTCCATTCTTTATATATTTTTATATTACATACATAAATGCTTAATGAACAGCGTATTGTCTGGATCAATTTATTTTTACACAATAATACTTTTCCTGCTCCTAAATTTCTACCTCAGCTATCCAACCATTTATAAAAAACAAGTCCCATGTTTGAAAATATTCTGTATCTTCTTTTTCTTTTATTTTTACTGTCAATCTGTCCATTTCTGCACAATGTAAAAATTTTTTTAATGACATCATCCTCAGTAGGTTTTTCCTCATTTTTCCAATACTATGCATATACAATTCTTGCTGCTGTCAAAAGATGTAATATTAAGTATAGATTCTCTTTATCATACTTTGTCGTAACTTCGAACGGACACTAAGTGAATGGTCGTAAGCCGAGGACTCCCTGTAACGCAGAGGCTCTGCCACTTACTGTTTTTCTCCAGAGGATCGCTCGGTATTGTGGGACACGCTGATTGTTTTGGTCGGAGAGCACGACGGATAAGAAAAAGGGGTTTTTCTCTGCATCCATGCCGACATAGTTCTGATGAACTGGGAAGGAAAGACAACACAACATTTAGAATTGGTGATTTCCCCTCCCCCACCCCCATAACACACAATTTCTTTTTGAGGGTCAAGGAGCGACACCCAAAGAAATAAATTCACGAAGACTCCATCATCCAGCCCCGAGGTAACTCACGGTTGAATCATGGCAACTGGAGCAAACTTAGTTAATCTCAGGGTGGATAAAAATCAATGATTTTTTTAAAAAAATAAAAAAAAATCTGATTTTTTTTATTTAAATCGGGTTTTTTTTTATTTAAATCAGATTTTTTTTTTATTTTTATCGAATTTATTTTAATAAAAAACTTTTGGGGTAAAAATCTATCATAAGATAGTTTTTTATTTAAGATACATAAATAATTTAGTTTATTCAGCATGAAATGGAGCTTAGTTATGTAGCATGAGGCTGTATATTCTGCAATACTGGGACTATCAGTGAGTCAACAGTGGGTCAAAGGAGGAGCAGAGATGACAGTTGCTCTTTAAAAATTATGATTTAAATCGAGTTGATTTAAATTGAACCTTTTTACTAGTGATTTAAATCATGATTTAAATTGTGATTTAAATCAACTCAATTTAAATCAAATCCACTCTGGTTAATCTAGATCAGTGGTCCCCAACCCCCGGTCCGCGGACCAGTGCCGGGCCGTGGAGTACCTGGCACCGGGCCGCGCAGCGGCCGGGGGACATGAACGCTGCAGCGCAAAGGCTCCTGGGCCGTGTGCAAAAGCTCCTGGGCCGTGCGCAAAGGCTCCAGGGAAGAGAACCCCGCGCAGGTACGCACGTGTGGCCCAAAGCCCCCACCCCTGCGCGCGCTCAGCGGGCCACGGTAAAATTATCAAAGGCTGATTGGTCCGCGGCGATAAAAAGGTTGGGGACCACTGATCTAGATGTTTTGTTGCTCATCCAAGCAATTTCATCAGCCTGAGCAAAATTAGCTGGTAGAGAGTCATAGAAAATCATCAGGACCAACTTTTGCCACATCAACTTCAGGCGTTTCTCAGGGATGGGTTTCAGATCCTTTAGCAACGGGTTTGCTGCTCGTTGCTGGGTGGGCCTGGCAATGTAGGCGTGGCCTAGTCGACTTCCTGCATCACAGCGGCAGGGGGGGCGTTTTCGCCCTCCCCAGGCTCCAGAGGTTTTCCTTGAGCCTCCAGAAGGGCGAAAAATATTTCCCCAGCCTCCAGAGGCCTTCCGGACTTTCAGAACTTCTGGGAGGCCCATTTTCTGCCCTCCCCAGGCCCCGGAGGCTTTTCTCGAGCCTCCGGGAGGATGAAAACTGCTTCCCCTTGGCTCCAGAGGCCCTCTGGAGGCCAGAGAAAGGCCCGTTTCTGGACTTCTGCAACCTCCGGTAGCCCCGTTTTTGGCCCTTCCAGGCCCTCTGCATGGCCCCTGCACTTATGTGGAATGATGAACGGGCTGCGTGGAGACGGGGTTGGGTGGGAGGGGCCAGCCAGGGGTGGCATTTGGGGGTTCGCCGAACCCCAGCGATCCTTGGTTAGAGGATCACACGAACCCTGCTGAATCCCCAGGAGCTCACCCCTGCTTGCAATGTGTTGAAGAAATAAGCTTGCCAGCAGGACAAAGAGAGATGAAGAAAAAAAAAAAAAAGGAGAGAGACTCCCTTCCATTGATTTTCATTTCGATGAAAACGAAAAATGCAACGGGGTTAACGCCCAAACGCCAAGTCCGGGTTTTGATCTCACAGACTTAAGGTTTCTTCCTCTTCTGAAATTACAATTTGAAAGCAGCCTTTGGGAGGGGCTTGAGGCTGTGAGCGAGGATTTGGCGGGGGGACAGCAAAGGACCCCCGTGGCCTTGAAATGAATGAGCTTCAGATTAGGCCAGGTCAAGGAAAAGAGACTGCAAAGAAGAGGCTAAGAATGCGAAAATAGCAATAGCTCTTAAGATTTATATACCACTTCACAATGCTTTTACAGCCCTCTCTACGCGGTTGACAGAGTCTGCATCTTACCCTCCAACGATCTCAGTCTTCATTTTACCAACCTCGGAAGGATGGAAGGCTGAGTCAACCTTGAGCCGGTCAAGATCGAACTGCTGATGGCGGGCAGAGTTTGCCTGCAATCCTGCACTCTAACCACTGCGCCACCATTCCATAATTCAGCCCTGCTTCTAAACCACAGATGTGTCATGCGTGCCCACACCCCAGAAAGCATCACTCTACCTTTTCCTAGAAAATACTTGAAGTACCATCTGGTGTGATATCCCGGGTTCTCCAAGTGGACATCCGTTCTGTGCCACGTCCCGGGAGTGTAATCGGCGTTCTGAAATAGAAAGGGGAACTGGGAAGGACTCTTCCACAGAGCAAGACCAACTGGGAACAACTCATGGGAGAGATAAAGAAAGTAAAAACCTCACAGGTCACAACGAAAGCAGTGGTGGGATTGAAAAATTTAGCAACAGGTTCGCTGCCTGGTTGCTGGGTGGGCGTGGCCTTGGGGGTGTGGCATCCTGCACCACTGGGAGGGCGTTTTCTCCCTTCCCAGGCTCCAGAGGCTTTGCTTGAGCCTCTGAGAGGGCAAAAAACGGCCTCCAGAGGCCTCCAGAGGCCCTCCGGAGGCCGGAAACAGGCCAGTTTCCGGACTTCTGTAGGCCCATTTTTCACCCTCCCAGAGCCTCCTTGTGGGCCCTGCACTTACCTCGCATCCAAAATGGGCCACATGGAGACTCCTGGGAGGGGAGGGGTGGGGTGGGCGGGGTCAGCCAGTCCTTGGAACAACCGGTTCGGCAGACCAGATTAAAATTAACATCTGGTTCTCCCGAACCGGTCTGAACCGGCTGAATCCCATCCGTGAATGAAAGGCAGATATGGGCCGGTGGTAAGTTTGGGGACTCAACAAAGCTACAGTAAAGTTGCCTTCGAGTCAAACTCAACTCCTGAGGAGCCGCTGGGGCTCAACATATTCTCCAAAGCAGCAAGACAAGAAGCAACGGATGGAAACTAATCAAAGGAGAGTAGCAACCTGGAATTAAGCAGAAACTTCCCAACAGTGAGGACCATTATTAACCAGTGGGACAACATGCCTCCAGAAGTTGTGAATGCTCCAAAACTGGAGGCTTTTAAAGAAGAGATTGAACAATCATTTGTCTGAGATGGTATAGGGTCTCCTGCTTGAGCAGGGGGTTGGACCAGAAGACCTTCAAGGTCCCTTCCAACTCTTTAATTCTGGTACAGATGTTGTTCACCATTGCCTTCTGAGATATTTCTCCAGCTACCCAGAGGGCAGGAGGAGAAAATAATGGTTGGAAACTGATCAAAGAGAGAAGCAACCTAGGAATTAAGGAGAAACTTCCTAACAGTGAGGACAATCAACCAGTGGAACAGAAGTTGCCTTCAGAAATCGTGGACGCTCCATCATTGGAGGGTTTTGAGAAGAGACTGGGCAGTCACTAGTCTGAGATTGTGTAGGTTCTCCTGCTTGAGGAGGGGGCTGAAGACTCCAAGGTCCCTTCCTAATTCCTTATTCTAAATACCCTGTTGAGCCTGCAACCTTGAGTTTCAGGACCCCACCCAAATACAAGTCTAGTTTTGAAGATCAGCCAAAGCTGGCTGCGTGGGAGAGCCTCGATGGACGCATGATAGAAGCATGGTTATCTTTTCCTTCACTTGCCCCACCCCGCCATACCCAAAGCCAACTCCTCATCGATGTAGGAAGGTTTCCACTCACCTCATCCACCGAGCCATTTTCCACTCGGAACCGGCCAGCCCTTTGAATGGCTCCATCGGCGTCGCTGGAAATAAGCTGCACAGCAAAGAGAAAATTCATGTTAACGTGACCCGTCTCGTCCCATGTACAGTTCTTTTGCTATCTCCAAGGTGGGATTCAGCCAGTTCGTACCAGTTCAGGTGACCCGGTAGTTGTGACTTGCAGGTGGGCCTGCTCCCGGCCACCTGTCCTGGCGCTATGCCGTCCTATTTAGTTTTGTGGCCTGCCAGCGGAGCTGGCAGCAGATTCCCTTTATATATATAAAATGGAATTTAAATAAAGAACTTTAAAAAAATAGAAAGAAAACCACCAAGCTCAGAGAGCACCAAGGACCCCTCAGTTCAATTCTGAGTTACAGACATTCTATCGATCCTCAAAATCTGGACAAAATCCAGATCTGTTCTGAAATTAGAACCTGTGCATGGTTTATAGGCCTGCAAGCATGCTCCATTTATAAGTCTGGAAGAAAAGAAGGAGCACAGCACTGGAGACATACACTCCGTAGCATTATTCATACTTTGCAAGAAATTATCGAGACTTATCCAACCCATGACGTCATCCCTCCAGGAAATCAGGCAATGACTTCACTCCGTCAGCCATCCATAAGTGTTAACACTGGGATAATGAAAAGATGCTTCATTCTTTTTTTTTCTTTCTTTCTTTCTTTTTTTGCAGGGTTCTACAAGACGCCGCGCACATTTCTAACTGCACCAGGCAAAATTTCTGGGAAGTTCCCATCTCCGATTTGCTGGCTTCCTTCCTTACTTCTTCATCCTCCACCGCTTTTAAAGAAACCCCAGCAGCCAACTCTGCGGAATGACTCGCAGAATTATGAAAGGAAATTTTAAAACGGCAGAAAGGAAAGGAAAGGAAAGGAAAGGAAAGGAAAGGAAAGGAAGGAAGGAAGGAAGGAAGGAAGGAAGAAAGAAAGAAAGAAAGAAAGAAAGAAAGAAAGAAAGAAAGAAAGAAAGAAAGAAAGAAAGAAAGAAAGAAAGAAAGAAAGAAAAGCGGGAGGGAGGGAGGGAGGAAGGTGGGAGGATGAGGTGGGGTGGAGGGAGGGAGCAAGCGAGAAAAAGAAAGGAAGGAAGGAAGATGGGTGGGTGGGAGGGAGAGAGGAAGAGGAGGGAAGGAAGGAAGGAGGGAGGGAGGAAGAAAGAAAAAGGAAGGGAGGGAGAAGGGAGGGAGGGCTGGAGGGAGAGTGGAAGAAAAAGAAAAAGAAAAAAAGAAAGAAAGAAAGAAAGAAAGAAAGAGGAAGGAAGGAAAGAAGGAAGACAGGAAGGAAGGAAAGAAGGAAGGAAGGAAGGAAAGAAGGAAGGAAAGAAGGAAGGAAGGAAAGAAGGAAGAAAGGAAGAAAAGAAGGAAGGAAGGAAAGAAGGAAGACAGGAAGGAAGGAAAGGAGGAAGGAAGGAAGGAAAAAGAAGAAAAGGAAGGAAGGAAGGAAGGAAGGAAGGAAGGAAGGAAGGAAGGAAGGAAGGAAGGAAGATTATAATGAGAGTGAGGTAGA
Organism: Pituophis catenifer annectens; assembly: GCF_029215685.1. NCBI lineage: Eukaryota > Metazoa > Chordata > Lepidosauria > Squamata > Colubridae > Pituophis > Pituophis catenifer. The sequence goes on along the minus strand of NW_027256897.1, from coordinate 8,520,922 downwards.
GTCTAACGGAAGTCCTGCCTTGGCACTTGGCCACCACAGGTGCCCCCAACACGAGTGACATCGAGCTGGCCACGCCCACCCTGGCCATGCCTACTGCGTCCGTCCCCTCCACCCCCCCCCGAGATCAAACACAACCCTGATGCGGCCCTCAATGAAACCGAGTTTGACACCCCTGTCCTAGGAAGTCACCTCGGTTTCCGAGAAGGTTGCCAGGAAAACATCCGAGGAGAAAGAATTATGAGCCCTTGCCAAGAATCGACAGTCAAATTTGGCAGGTTAATCAGAGCACGCTTTGAGTGGCCGGCCAGCTGGCCATAGAGCTGTCTCTCTTCTCAGTTTTCTCCCACCCACCCCGCAAGACGTCGCTTGGCAGACTCGCGTTCCCACGTTCCTGATGTGGCCACAGAGACTATTCGGGATCCTCTCGGCATTTTGTTTTCAAACGAGACAGGAAATTTGTAATTAAGAAGAAGAGCAAACAAACAAACAAACAAAGAATCAGAATCAATAAAAATCCCTATGGCAAGAAAGACGGCCAATAAATGTTATAAATAAATAAATAAACCAAAAACAAAATTAGGAGTAAAAATAAAAAGAAATAAAAATAAAAATCCTTATGGTAAGATGGGTGGCCAATAAATTTTATAAATGAATCAATAAATAAATTTTTTTAAAAAAGAAATAAAATCCATATATGGCAAGATGGGCAGCCAATAAATTTTATAAGTAAATAAATAAATACATAAGTACATAAATAAATAAAACAGATAAAATAAAAATAAAAATCCTCATGATAAGATGGGCGGCCGATAAATTTTATAAGTAAATAAATAAATACATAAATAAATAAAACAGATAAAATAAAAATAAAAATCCTTATGATAAGATGGGCAGCCGATAAATTTTATAAGTAAATAAATAAATACATAAGTACATAAATAAATAAAACAGATAAAATAAAAATAAAAATCCTTATGGTAAGATGGGCGGCCGATAAATTTTATAAGTAAATAAATAAATACATAAATAAATAAATAAAACAGATAAAATAAAAATAAAAATCCTTATGGTAAGATGGGCAGCCGATAAATTTTATAAGTAAACAAATAAACAAAAACAAAATTAAGAGTAAAAATAAATATAAATACAAATACAAATCCTTATGGCCGATAAATTTTATAAATAAATAAATAAATAAATAATTTTTTTAAAAGAAGAACTAAAATCCATATATGGCAAGATGGGCAGCCGATAAATTTTATAAGTAAATAAAATAAATAAATACATAAATACATAAATAAATAAAATAAAAATAAAAATCCTTATGGTAAGATGGGCAGCCAATAAATTTTATAAGTAAATAAATAAATTTAACTAAAAACTAACAATAAATAAAAATGAATGAATGAGTGAATGAATGAATGAGTGAGTGAGTGAGTGAGTGAATGAGTGAGTGAGTGAGTGAGTGAGTGAGTGAGTGAATGAATGAGTGAGTGAGTGAGTGAATGAATGAGTGAGTGAGTGAGTGAGTGAGTGAGTGAATGAATGAATGACCTCCACAGCTGAAGAAGGAGTTCTACAAGCTCACTCCTGCTCTCTTGTGAACACACAGCCTTGAATGCAATATCGGTATGGCACCCACCCACTTCTCAAAGCTGACCAAATCCAACTCTACCTCCGATTCCAGTCACCATTTCTGAACCTTTAGGATAGGTTTGACTAGGTATGAAGACATCTTAGTAGCAATTTCATATTTGCCGGTTTCAACTTATTCTCCAAAGCACCAGAAAGACAAAGGAGCAACGGATGGAAACTAATCAAGGAGAGAAGCAGCCTGGAATTAAGGAGAAACTTCCTAACAGTGAGGACAATCAACCAGTGGAACAGAAGCTGCCTTCAGAAGTTGTGGGTGGCTCCATCACTGGAGGTTTTTAAGACTCGACGGCCCCTTGTCTCAAATTGCACAAGATCTCCTGCTTGAGCTGGAGATTGGCGTAGAAGACCTCCAAGCTCCCTTCCAGCTCTATTCTCTGATTGATTGAGAGGTGGTGCGAAGCGGAGAAAAACCACCTCAGATGGAAGAGTGGCTACACCAGAACCCTTCAGCAAAAGGGATCAGATATAATTTTAACTCCCCCTTATGATTGGTTATGGTTCTCCTCCTTCCACTCTGACCGTTCGCAGTTTGTGTTGGCAGGGGGGCAGAGGTCGACCTCGAGGCACCTTATTTGTGGGGTGCCGCAAGGGTCAGTCCTCTCACCCCTTCTGTTCAACATTTATGTAAAACCTCTAGGCGAGATCATCCGTGGTTTTGGGGTGAGTGTTCATCAGTATGCTGATGACACACAGCTATACATCTCCACCCCAGACCACCCCAATGATGCCCTTGCTGTGATGTCCCGTTGCCTGGAGGCCGTGCGGATCTGGATGGGGAGAAACAAGCTCAGACTCAACCCCTCCAAGACCGAGTGGCTGTGGCTTCCGGGGTCCCGGTATAGTCAGCTGGTACCATCACTGACAATAGGGGATGAGATCTTGCTCCCCACAGAGAGGGCCCGCAACTTGGGTGTCCTCCTCGATTCACGGTTATCTTTAGAAGATCATTTGACAGCCGTGGCCAGGGGTGCCTTTTATCAGGTTCGCCTGATCCGCCAGTTGCGTCCCTTTCTGGATCGGGACGCCTTGCGCACGGTCACTCATGCCCTAGTTACCTCCCGTATGGACTACTGTAATGCTCTCTACATGGGGCTCCCCTTGAAAAGCACCCGGAGGCTCCAACATAGCCTCCAGAACGTAGCCGTGCGGGTGATTATGGGCGCAGCTCATTACGCCCATGTAACACCTCTCCTACGCGAGCTGCACTGGCTCCCGGTGGTCTTCCGGGTGCGATTCAAGGTGTTAGTTATCACCTTTAAAGCGCTCCATGGCTTAGGACCTGGGTACCTATGAGACCGTCTTTTGCCACCAATAGCCTCCCATCGACCAGTTCGTTCTCACAGGGAGGGACTACTCAGGGTACCGTCAGTCAAATTATGTCGACTGGCGACTCCCAGGGGGAGGGCCTTCTCTGTGGGGGCTCCAATCCTTTGGAATGAACTGCCCCCGGAGATACGGAATATCCCTGATCTCCGTGCTTTCCGCCGTGCCCTCAAGATCCTGATGTTCCAACAGGCGGGGCTAAACATACGAACATGTGAATGATTTTTTAAATGTTATCTAATTCTGGTTTTATTTGATTGACCAAACTAAGTAATAATTTTAATTAGCAATTTTATGATGTTTGTGTGTCTATATTTTTCTTGACTGTACACCGCCTTGAGTCCTACGGGAGAAAGGCGGTATAGAAATATAATAAATAAATAAATAAATAAATAAATAAATAAATAAATAAATGATGTGGAAGCGAGAGGTTGCATTACCACACAACTGTTCTAGAGCAGTGATGGCTAACCTTTTTGCCGTCGTGTGCCAAATGTGGGGGTACTGGGGAGGGGGGATTGCGCATGTGTGTGCCTACACCCATAATTCAATGCACCCCCCATGCATGCGTGCGTGACCCCCCCGCTCTCCCCCCCCGTTTTTGGCACGCGATAGCCCGGTGGGCCCGGTAGGACCATTTTTTGCCCTCCCCAGGCTCCAGAGCCTTTCTAGGAGCCTGGGGAGGGCGAAAACAACCTTCCCCACTCCTCTGGAGGCTCTCCGGCGGCCCGGAAACAGCCCATTTCCTGACTTCCAGTGGGCCCAGAAGGCCCGAAAATCAGCTGGCCAGCATGCACATGCGTGCTGGACTGAGGTAGGGCAACGCTCCTGTGCCCACAGATATGGCTCCATGTGCCACCTGTGGCATCTGTGCCATAGGTTTGCCATCACGGTTCTAGAGGAATAAGCCAGCATTCACAAGACCTCTGCACTTTGCTGAGTGAACAACACTGCCTGTGCCAATAATAACACTTTATTCAGCACCTTGGACAGCAATGTTTTCCCACCAAGACCCATTACAGCTAGTCCTCACTTAATGAGTACTTGTTGAGCGACTGTTTGAACTCACAACGGCAATGAAAGAAGTGGTTAAAGCCAGTCCTCGCGCTTATGACCAACCCAGTGTCCCCCACGGTCGTATATGACTGCAATCTGGACCTTTGACTACATTTATAATGGATGCAACAACATCCTGTGGTCACGATTGTCGTATAATGACATTTCCAGTTAGCTCCCAACAAGCCAATGGGGAAGCTGGCAAGAGGTTGAAAATCACAGCCATACAATGACTCGTGGTGATTTACTTAATGATCCCCAGCAGGACTGCCAGAATTTCTGTCACTAAGTGAGGCGGTCATGTGATGTGTCACTTAATGACTGCTTAGCAGCAGAGATACTGGGTCATTAAATGATACTTGGGGAGGGAACCAAAGAATCTTCAAGTGTGTTTTCACTTCACTGGTTTTATCAGTTTTCTTCCATTTTTATTTTATTTCATTAACATGATTTCATCTATTTAACAGGTGGTCCTCGGCATACGACTGCAACTGAGCCCCCAATTCATGTTGCTAAGTGAGACATTTGTTAAGTGAGTTTTTGTAGGAAAGTGGGTGGAGATAGGTTAGTTTACTGATTGTTTAGTTTAGGAAAAGGGATGTTATGTTCAGATATTAATATACGTAAAAGATTTGAATTAAGAGATATATGTATGGGGGAGGAGGAAATGGGTAGATTATGAGTTGAAATTGCCAAATTAGGATTTATTATATAATCTTACAGCTGAATATTGCTCTGAAATGTATAGTATAGGGGGGATATAATAATATTGTTAGAAAGAAATGGTCAGCATATGGGGGGTGGAGTAAAAGGATGGTAAAATATTATATAATCTGTTATTAATCTGGGTTTTATTTTGGAGAAGCCACAGGGGGAGGGGAGGGGGAGGGGGGTTAGGGAGGAGGGGGAAAAAAAGGGGGGGGAAATCTGTATTTGAAAAACTTTTTCAATAAAAAAAAATGAGTTTTGCCCCATTTTTACGACCTTTCTTGCCACGGCTGTTAAACGAATGCCTGCAAGTGTTCGGTTAGCTGCACGAACCTGGATTCCCCTTGTCGGAATTTGGCAAAAGAGGATCACGTGACCACCACCCCCCTTGGGACACGGTTACCGTCATAAATGTGAGTCGGCTGTCAAGCGTCCGAATGTAAATCACGTGACTATGAGGATGCTGCAAAAGTCATAAATGTGAAAAAGGGCCATAAATCACATTTTCCAGCGCCGGTGTAACTTGGGACGGTCACTAAATGAAATGCTGTATGTCTCTAGGACTACCTGTATTTGATTCCTTTATAGGTTGCTGATTGCCTTACATCAGGAGTATCAAACTCAAGGCCTGCGGTGTGGATCCGACCCATGATGTGATCAGATCCGGCCCGCGTGGCCATCCTGGAAAATGTTAAGGGGCCGGCTTCAGCCCAGTCTACCCAGTGCAAAGAGGAAACATCAGGCCAGCAGTTTGGAGAATGGGGTCAAGCTGGACACCCCCACCTAGTCGGCCACGCTCAGCCGGCCCCCCAAGGTCAACCACAGCCCTGATGTGGCCCTCAATGAAATTGTTTGACACCCCTGGCTTACATCATTCTTTTCCTGTGGACGGATCAGCCACCCCGGTTGTGAAATGCCGGTTCCTACATACTCACAACACACAATTTTTTTTAAATAAAGAAATTTCTGAAGTCAAGCGAACATCTCCCTCTTGTTAGAGCTTTATATGTCAGCGATGAAAAATGAACCCTACGTTTTTAGGGGGTTTGAAACATGCTCTTTCTAATGAGAATGATTTAACAGGGTTTCCAGAAGGTCTTTTTTTTTCTAAAAGCGGGCTGAAAATTCACTATTTTTGTAAAAAAACAAAAACAAAAACTGTCCACTTTACAGTCAATTTGTAAACTATTGGAAAGCAGTTAGGAGAATGAAATTTTACATTCGAAAACCTTGCGTTGCTAAGTTATCACGCACAAAGTTTCACATTTATCATACCTTTCCTTCCAGAGATATAAAAAGCCAAACTTTAACCTTTTTTTCCGAGCCGCACTATTTTCGGCTGACTTTGCTCCCAATTATCTCGATGGAGATCGCTCACGAGAATGTTTTTATTATTTTGTTTAATAGAGCACAAAAAAATTGTACAAGTTGTACAAGTTTTGTTTCTCTCAACAAAATATTGCCGGAGATATTATGTCTCAAAGTTGCTGGAACCTCAGAGTCATACTGTCGAAGGCTGCGGTATGGGGGTCACAGAAATGACTATATCTCCGCAAGCATTGCACTGGCACGCACAACACTTTACCAATGTTCATTGGGGACATGTGTGCATGTTCACACAAAATTGGTCATCGAAATCCATGATGGTTGAGCAGGGACACCCCCCCGACCATTTGACATGTCTGCCCGTAACTGCAGCCTGCAGAGGTTTAGAAACAAAACGTTAAAAGCTTTCCGATAAATTCTTCTCCGTTCCCGGGGTCTCACCTACGTCTGCAAAATGCTACAGCAAAAATGAATGATGATGCCCTGAGGATTGCATGGAGTTTCCATCCAGCTGGAAAACAAGCCCCGTTCCATTGTTTTAAGAGGCATCCAGAGGGCTGTGCAGTTTTTTTTAAAATAATAGTAATAAAAATAAAAATAGCAATTTATTGTTTGTAGATGGGTCCAGAGACAGGTGACTTTTGCCAGATTGCATCCACGGACCGGATGAAACAAGGAAGTTTGGTCAGAATATGCTCACCTATGGACAAGCTCTCTCTCACACATATTCTCTCTCTCTCTCTCTTTCTCGCTCACTCATTCTCTTCTTTCTCTCTCTCATACTCTTTTCTTTCTCTCTCTCATTCTCTCTCTTTCTCTCTCATTCTCTCTCGGTCTCTCCTTTCTCTTTCTCACGCACGTTCTCTGTCTCTCATTCTCTTCTTTCTCTGTCTCTCATACTCCTTTTTCTCTCATTATTCTCTCTCTCATTCTCTTTCTCTTTCTCCCTCATACTTTCTTTCATTCTCTCTCATTCGCTCTCTCCTTCTTTTTCTCTCTCACACTCCTCTCATTCTTTGTTTCTCTCTTTCTCTCTCTTTCTCTCTCATTCTCTCTCTTCCTTTCTCTTTTTCATTCTCTTTCTCTCTCTCTCATACTCTCTCATTTTCTCTCTTTCTCTCTCGTTCTGTCTCTCTTTCATTTCTCTCTCATTCTCTCTTTCTCTCATTCTCTTTCTCATTCTCTCCCTCTCCCTCCCTATCTCTCTCTCATTCTCTCTCTTTTTCTCTCTTTCTTTCTCCCTCATACTTTCTCTTATGCTCTCTCATTCGTTCTCTCCTTCTTCTTTTTCTCTCACACTCCTCTCATTCTTTGTTTCTCTCTTTTTCTCTCTCATTCTTTCTCTTTTTCCTTTCTCTTTTTCATTCTTTCTCTCTCTCTCATACTCTCTCATTTTCTCTTTCTCTCTCGTTCTGTTTCTCTCTCTTTCATTTCTCTCTCATTCTCTCTCTCTTTTTCTCTCATTCTCTTTCTCATTCTCTCCCTCTCCCTCCCTCTCTCTCTCATTCTCTCTCTTTTTTTCTCTCATTCTCTCTCTCATTCTCTCCCTCTCTCTCTCTCTCTCTCACACACACACACATACTGACCCCAGGCTTCTCAGCCATCCTCAGCCCTTCTCTGTACCCCAGAGATGCTAGAAAGTAAATAGATCTTAATGGAATTAGGTCTGCTCTGTCATAACAGTGTATATGTGGATCAGTGTGCCAAGAGACGTCGCTCCTGTGGAGGGGGGAAATATTTTTTTAAAAAAATCTTCACATTCAAAGACCATCTAGCATCTGGTTTACATCACCCCCAAGTCCTGGTCTCAACTGGAAATTGCGTTATTTCAACATTGCTGAGCTCCAAGGCAAGCGGAGGCTTTGAGAGCTGCCAGGAAAAGCTGCACACAAACAGAGCGGAGCTGGGTTTTACTTAAATGGAGGAGAAAAAAAAAAAAAAGAAATGGATGGCGTATCTTTGATGAGCTTTTGTTTGTCTTTTGCTGGGTCCAGAGGAGATGGCAGGTGGTTAAAAGGATGGCCTTAGAATCTCATTAGAATCGCCGCAAGGCAGAAGAGAAGATGGGTGGGAGGAAGGGAGCAAAGAGAAGCACCAGTGCTTCTAACTCATTGGAGTAACTAAAGTACAGAGGGATTCATGGAATTGACATGTCCAGCCTGCCATCCTTCAGATAAACAGGTCACTCCTCTGCTGTCTAACTCTAAAACGCTTTTCATGTTTGCTATGGAGCTAGCCAAAACGATTCTGGAGGAGGAGGAGGAGGAGGAGGAGGAGGGAGGAGAAAGGAAGAAGGAGGAAGAAGGGGAAGGAGGACAAGAAGGAGAAGGGGAAGGAGAAGGGGGAAAGAAAAGAAGATGTAATGGTGGAAAGGAAGGAGGAGAAGGGGAAGGAGAAGGGGGAAAAGAAAAGAAGAAGTAATGGTAGAAAGGAAGGAGGACAAGAAGAAGAAGGAGAAGGAAAAGGAAAAAGAAAAAGAAAAGAAGGAGAAGTAATGGTGGAAAGGGAGGAGGAAGGAGGAGAAGGAGAAGGGGGAAAAGAAAAGAAGACGTAATGGTAGAAAGGAAGGAGGACAAGAAGAAGAAGGAGAAGGAAAAGGAAAAAGAAAAGAATGAGAAGTAATGGTGGAAAGGAAGGAGGAGAAGGGGAAGGAGAAGGGGGAAAAGAAAAGATGACGTAATGGTAGAAAGGAAGGAGGACAAGAAGAAGAAGGAGAAGGAAAAGGAAAAAGAAAAGAAGGAGAAGTAATGGTAGAAAGGAAGGAGGAGAAGGGGAAGGAGAAGGGGGGAAAGAAAAGAAGACGTAATGGTGGAAAGGAAGGAGGAGAAGGGGAAGAAGGAGAAGGAAAAGGCAAAAGAAAAGAAGGAGAAGTAATGGTGGAAAGGAAGGAGGAGAAGGGAAAGGAGAAGGGGGAAAAGAAAAGAAGACGTAATGGTAGAAAGGAAGGAGGACAAGAAGAAGAAGGAGAAGGAAAAGGCAAAAGAAAAGAAGGAGAAGTAATGGTAGAAAGGAAGGAGGAGAAGGGGAAGGAGAAGGGGGAAAAGAAAAGAAGACGTAATGGTAGAAAGGAAGGAGGACAAGAAGAGAAGGAAAAGGAAAAAGAAAAGAAGGAGAAGTAATGGTGGAAAGGAAGGAGGAGAAGGGGAAGGAGGAGGGGGAAAAGAAAAGAAGACGTAATGGTAGAAAGGAAGGAGGACAAGAAGAAGAAGGAGAAGGAAAAGGAAAAAGAAAAGAAGGAGAAGTAATGGTGGAAAGGAAGGAGGAGAAGGGGAAGGAGAGGGGGAAAGAAAAGAAGAAGTAATGGGGGAAGGGGAAGGAAAAGGAGAAGGAAAAAGAAAAGAAGGAGAAGGAATGGTGGAAAGGAAGGAGGACAAGAAAAATGGGAAAGAAAAGGAAAAGAAGGAGAAGGGGAAGGAGAAGGAATGGTGGAAAGGGAGGGAAGAGGAAGGAAGATGAGGAGAAGGACAAGGAGAAGATGGAGTGATGGAGAAAGAGAAGTAGAAGAATACAGGGAAAAATAGCCAGCCTTTTTTAATGAATGCATAAGAATTTCAATAGCTTTAATTCTTTTCTTTTCTTTTTTCCCTTTCCTTTTTCTGGAAACAGCATTCTTGTTCCCAATTGAGGGCTACGGCAAAGAAAGAGTGCTATGGATATCTCATATTATTTTTTTTCAAAAAGGAGGAAACCTCTTAATAATGCTCTAAATATAGAAGATGATCCTTCTCACAAACACAGGCAGAAGTATGGCTGGCCATTGTGCCCAGCTCAGTTGAATCAGCTCTCCATGACAGGGGCCTTTCGAAGCTCCCAAAATATACCACAACACCGATTATTATATACTAAAATAGTTCATTCGTTCTTTCTTTCTTTCTTTCTTTCTTTCTTTCTTTCTTTCTTTCTTTCTTTCTCTTTCTCTCTCTTTCTTTCTCTCTTTCTTTTTCTTTCTTTCTCTCTCTCTCTCTCTCTCTTTCTTTCTTTCCTTTTATCTTTCCTTCCTTCCTTTCTCTTTCTCTTTTTCTTTCTTTCTTTCTTTCTCTCTTTCTTTTTCTTTCTCTCTCTCTCTCTCTCCTTTCTTTCTTTCTTTCCTTTTATCTTTCCTTCCTTCCTTTCTCTTTCTCTTTCTCTTTCTTTCTTTTTCTTTCTTAGCTCTGGCTACCCAGAAGGCAAGTCACATGACCTCCTTCACTAAAAGCTTGGGATATATTTATGCCCCTTTCTTGGTTTGGAAATGAATGAATCCCCCTCTTCCTTCAGAAGTAAACAAACCCCCAAACCTCCCCATCACAAGACCTACTGACCACATGAAGCCCTTGTAAGCAGGAGAACAATGACACTGTCACCCCCTAAACTGCACTGAAGAGGTTACCTAGCCTGGTAATGAAATATTCAGAAACCAACCCACAACTCGGAGAATGAACCTTCACCCCATCTCTCTCTCTCTCTCTCTCTCTCTCTCTCTCTCTCTCTCTCTCTCTCTCGTCTATCAGCTAGCTATTTCTGTCTATCTCTATCTGCCTTTATCATCCATCCATCTCTCCATCCATCCATCCATCCATCCATCCATCCATCCATCCATCCATGTCTGTCTGTCTGTCTATCTATCTATCTATCTATCTATCTATCTATCTATCTATCTATCTATCTAATCGTCTATCAGCTAGCTATTTCTGTCTATCTCTATCTGCCTTTATCATCCATCCATCTCTCCATCCATCCATCCATCCATCCATCCATCCATCCATCCATGTCTGTCTGTCTGTCTGTCTGTCTGTCTGTCTGTCTGTCTGTCTATCTATCTATCTATCTATCTATCTATCTATCTATCTATCTAATCGTCTATTAGCTAGCTATTTCTGTCTATCTCTATCTGCCTTTATCATTCATCCATCCATCCATCTATCTATCCACTGTCTATCAGCTAGAGATATGTCGATCTCTATCTGCTTTTATCATTCATTCATCCGTCCATCCATCCATCTATCCATCCATCCCCCCTCTCTATCTCTCTATCATCTATTATCTATCCACTGTCTATCAGCTAGCTATTTCTGTCTATCTCTAGCTGAATGATATTCATCCGTCCGTCCATCATCCATCCATCCATCCATCCATCCATCCATCCATCCATCCATCCATCCATGTCTGTCTGTCTGTCTGTCTGTCTGTCTATCTATCTATTATCTATCTACTAGCTATTTCTATCTCTATCTGCCTTTATCATTCGTCCATCCATCCATCCGTCCATCCATCCATCCATCTCTCTCTCTCTCTATCTATCTATCTATGTATCTATCTATCATATATTATCTATCCACTGTCTATCAGCTAGCTATTTCTGTCTATCTCTATCTGCCTTTATCATCCATCCATTCATCCATCCATCTCTATCCATTTATCGATCTATCATCTATCATCTATCTATGCTTTATAAGCCCCTATAAACAGATGAACAATGACACTGTCGCCCCCTGTCATCTACCTGCACTGAAGATGTTACCTAGCTTGGTAATGAAATGCTTGGAAACCAACCAACAAGTTCAGAGAACGAAACCTCCAGCCTCATCTATACCCGAGCTTCAGATATTCGCTAATGCAATTTTCCCTATGTTTCAGCCTCCAGTCCCCTCCTCATCTTCGTTGCTCTTCTCTGCACTCTTTCTGGAGCCTCCACATCTTTTTCGTATCGTGGTGACCAGAACTGGCTTTTGAATTCCAAGAACGATCTTACTGAAGTAATACAGAGCGGTATCATTCAGTCCAGCGTACAATTTATTTCAGCGCTAAGTATTAGTGGCTTCGGAGTAAGCCTTACCCAATTCAGCAGGACCCAAAATCTCACGGAGCACAGCCGAGAGGCCGACGTGGGTTTCTAATTAAAATCTATGCCTCCTCGCCCCGAATTTAAAACGGCTTCGATAATGTCGAAGTGCCACCTCAGTGAATAAATTAGCTCCTTCGTAAGCTGAAAGGCAATAAAATTAAGAGCTTTTCTCTCCCCCCCCCCCAAAAAAGGAAGGAACATCATGTACCAATAACAAAAATAAAATTAAGGAGAGCGATACCTTTCAGAGAAGGGCGAATTTTGAAGGTCTAAAAACAAACCAAAAATAAAAAGGCCTTAAAAAGCCAGTGAAATGGCATCGTGAGGCTTTTCCGAATAAACTTTTTTTAAAAAAACCTGCCGCACAGAACCGACGAGACGGTGAGCGCGAAAGCAGCAGATTTCCACCGTACGGGTGAAAGTCCTCAACTTACGACCGCAACCGAGCCCAAAGTTTTGCCGCTAAGCGTGACACGTGCCGTTAAGCGAGGCGCATCTTCATTCAGCTCCCGTTTTTACGACCTTCCTTGCTGTGCTTGTTAAGTGAATCGTTAGCCGTTGTTAAATCAGTCATACGGTCGTTAAACGAATCTGGCTTTCTCCCTTTGAGTTTGCTAGTGGCAAAAGGGGATCCCGTGACCCCAGAACACTTGCAACCTGACGTAAGTACATGCCAGTTGCCAAGCCTTTGAATTTTGATCACGTTGTGACCACAGGGATACCACAACGGTCGCAACTGTGATAAAAATGTTCCTAAGTCACTTTTTTCACCGCTGTTGGAACCTTGGTCACTAAATGAACTGTTGTAAACCAAGGACTATCTGTACAAAGCTACAGATTTCACCCTGCAAAAAATTATCTCCAGCTCCCAGTTAATTTCCCGTATTTCATGTTACTACTGTACCTTTGGAGTCAGATATTTTGAATTAGACATTTCTCTCTCTCTCTCTCTCTCATTCTCTCTCTCTCTCTCTCTCTCTCTCTCTATCTATCTATCTATCTATCTATATGTATATGTATATGTATCTCTCTCTCCCTCTGTATCTCTCTCTGTATCTTTCTCCCTCTGCATCTCTCTCTCTTTCTCTCTCTCTCTGTATATCTCTCTGTATCTTTCTCTCTCTGTATCTCTCTTTCTCTCTGTATCTTTCTCTCTCTGTATCTCTTTCTCTCTCTCTCTCTCTCTCTGTATCTTTCTCTCTCTGTATCTCTTTCTCTCTCTCTCTTTCTCTCTCTCTGTATCTTTCTCTCTCTGTCTCTCTCTCTCTCTGTCTCTCTCTCTCTGTATCTTTCTCTCTCTGTCTCTCTCTCTCTCTGTGTCTCTGTCTCTCTCTCTTTCTCTCTCTCTCTGTATCTGTATCTCTATCTCTCTCTGTATCTCTCTCTCTGTGTATCTTTCTCTCTCTCTCTCTCTTTGTATCTCTCTCTGTGTGTGTATCTCTCTGTATCTTTCTGTGTATCTCTTTCTCTCTCTCTCTCTCTCTCTCTCTCTCCTCTCTCTCTCTCTTTCTCTCTCGTTGATCTTTAAGGCTTGCCAAATAAATTCACTCTGCCAAATCAAACAAAAATGGTTTAACACAGAGCGTTTCCTGCCCCAGCAGCAGAATCAAATCACGGTGTTTTGTTTTTTTTTAAATCTTCATGAAAAGGACGGTTATGTCAAGAAAGCTGTTGAAGGGAGGTGGGGAGGGGGAGAGAAATGGGACCTTTGGCTTCAGGGATATATCCATGTGGAGGGGGGGGGGGAAGGATGTTTCTTGGAGATCCGGGGTCGAATGCCCTGGCTAGCTCCTGCCAAGGCAGCGGCCCGGAGACAAGATGGATTGTAAATGCAATCCAATTTTAGCTTATTGAATTGGAGATGACATCTTGAAAGGCCCAGCGTTTCAAAATAAATAAATAAATAAATAAATAAATAACCAGAAGCCTTTCAGACAGAGGCAGACATCCTCTTGGCCATGTTTATCCTTTCTCCCGGGGGGGAAAAAAAAAAAAAACCCAAACGAGCAACTCTGTTGCAGGAGATCTTTTCAAATGTCTGCCTGGCTTCTGACATGCTCTCCCTTAATGAGGCCACTCAGATGGGGGAGATAAAACGGGCGATAAAGTGGTTTCCCCCCACCCCCAAATGGCAAGAGGAAAAATGAATGGGTTTCTCGGCGAATGTTTACGGAAAAAGATCGGATTAGTTCTGCAAAGGAGGTTGAATCCAGAAACAAAATGAATCCTTCTTCTCCCGCTTCCGCCAAAAGGATTATCTTGCTCCCCTGGGCCACGAATGTCCTGCAGGTTGTGAAATTTTTATGCAGAATGCAAAACGCAGAATGAGGGAGCTGGTTAGAACCCCACCCCCTGCTAACACTGATGATGTTGCCTAGTTGGGTCATGAGACGTCTGAAAGAAAACCACCGAGCTCAGAGAGCACCAAAGACTCCAGAGTCCTCCTCCTCTTCCTCTTCCTCTTCACAAACTCCACCCTCTTCTAGCACTGATGATGTTGCCTAATTGGGTAATGAAATGTCCTCAAGAAAACAAGCTCAAAGAACACTAAGGACCTCACATGTGCTGCTGTTGTTGCTACTCCTTCTCTTCTCCATGAACTCCACCCCCTTCTAGCACTGATGATGTTGCCTAGTTGGGTCATGAAACGTCTGAAAGAAAACCAACAAGCTCAGAGAGCACCAAACACTCCGCAGTCCTCCTCCTCCTTCTCTCCACAAATTCCACCCCCTCCTAGCACTGATGATGTTACCTAGTTGGGTCATGAAACGTCTGAAAGAAAACCAACAAGCTCATGGGGCACTAAGGACCCCACAGTACTCCTACTCCTTCTCCTCCGCAGTGATTCATTTAACAACCCATGGCCAAAAAATATATATATATTGTAAAATGGGGCATGACTCACTGAGCAATCACTCCGCGTTGCCAGGAAAGGTCCGCTCCCAATTATAGCCATAAGTCAGGGACCTACCCGTTGCCTTCCCCTCTTGGATAGCTTCCTCTCTAAGATGTACTGCCCCTGCAGCTGGAAGCTCAATGTCTCCATTATGCCTAGGTTCTCCTCTGTAGATTTGTGAATTGAGCTGGCCCATTTTTATGCCAGCTGGACCAGTGGGCAGATCTACAGCCAAATGACAATTAATTAATTAATTCATTCATTCATTCATTCATTCATTCAATTTATATGCCGCTCTTCTTCGGAGACTCACGGAGACTTACAATGCATTAAGCAATAGCCTTCATACTTTTGTATATACCTGCTTAGTAGGGCTTTCGCCCCCCCCCCAACGGTGTTTTATTTTATACAAAGTCAGTTTCATTGCCCCCACAATCCGGGTCCTCATTTTACCTACCTCGGAAGGATGGAAGGCTGAGTCAACCTTGAGCCTGGTGAGATTTGAAGTAGTTGCAGGCACCTGGCAGCTAAGTACTACTTTAACAGCACTCAGTCCGCTGAGCCACCAAGGCTCCTAGCATGTCCTTGTGATAACATCAAGGCAAACCCCTTCTAGGTTACTGAAAAGGCCTCAAATGAGAGTTTCAAAACTTGGTTGAAAGCAAACTCTGGTTAAGACAGCTGGGTGAAATTGAAACCAAAAGAAGCCAAAATTCCGACCCTCAGAATTTGCTCAAATCACACCTTTTGTTGAGATGGGGAAACTGATTTCTTTCTCTTATCAGGATTTCAAGTATGCATTTGTCTTCTCTCTCTCTCTCTCTCTCTCTCTCTCTCTCTCTCTCTCTCTCTCTCTCTCTCTCTCTCTCTCTCTCTCTGAGTTGTTTTATTCCATTGTTAGTTCCCCACAAGCAGCTGTTGACGGGAAGGAACAATTTAAATCCTGCTAAGCTACTCCACAAATACTTTGATTATACCATTTGCTGGAGTTTTGTTGTTGGTTTGTTTTGTTGTTGTTGTTGTTTTTTGTTTCAAACCTGTTGCTTGTATTTCAAAGCTGCGGGATTAAAGTTTGCTTAAAACTGGTGTTTAAACTCAACTGGGCAAGTTTTATTTTAACTGGCACAGGTTTATGGTGCGGTCAGGTAATCTTTTTCCTTGACTGAGAGAGGGAAGGGAAGGGAAGGAAAGAGAGAAGGAGGGAAGGAAGGAAGGAAGGGAAAAGGGGGAAGGAGGGATGGAGGGAGGGTGGGAAGGAAGGAAGGAAGGAAGGGAAAGAAAAAGGGAGGGAGGGAGAGAGAGAGAGAGAAGGGAAAGAGGAAGGGAGGGGGAGAGGGAGGGGAGGGGAGAGAGGGGAAGGAAGGGAAAAGGAGGAAGGAGGGAGGGGGAGGGAAGGATGGAAGGAAAAGAAAAAGGGAGGGAGAAAGAAAGATCAGAAAGAAAGAAAGAAGGAAGGAAGGAAGGAAGGAAGGAAGGAAGGAAGGAAGGAAGGAAAAGAAAAAGGGAGGGAGGGAGAAGGGAAAGAGAAAGGGAGGGGGAGGGAGATAGAGGGAGGGAAGGGAAGGGAGGGAGAAAGGGAAGGAAGGAAAGGAGGGAGGGAGGGAGAAAGAAAGAGCAGAAAGAAAGAAAGAAGGAAGGAAGGAAGGAAGGAAGGAAGGAAGGAAGGAAGGAAGGAAAAGAAAAAGGGAGAGAGGGAAGGAGGGAAGGAAGGGAAGGAAGGAAGGAGGGAAGGAGGAGAGAGGGAGAGAGAAAGAAAGAGAAAGAAAGAAAGAAAGAGGAAGAAAAAGGAAGAAGGAAGGAAGGAAGGAAGGGAAGAAGAGAGGAAGATTCTTCAAGCACACGTCAGTGCTGAAATAGTTAGCTCTTTTGTGGTGGTTTGTGATTTTCACAATTACCTAAATTGTGTAGCAGATGTAAATGTGACCTCATCTCTGAGGACGAATTAAGCTGCAGAGAGAGAGGGTGGGGGTGGGGGTGGGGGGCTTGGGTAGAGTAGAGGGTCTGGCTGAAACTTTCCCAAACCTGGCTGACTGGGAGAACCGGTCTCATGAAAATGTGGTTATCTAGGGATCTCAAAGTAGAACCGTGGCGGTTAAACCGGGCATATTTAGCTTGGATACACTTGAGAAAGACAAAAATAACGTCGGATGATGGCCGCGGCTGCCCATCGTAACACCCAGGTAGACTGTGCCGTGCGAATGGATGAATGCAGACTGATCAGAACTTTCCCATCCACGAGAGGAGGGTGAACATTTTCCACTTGTAAGAGCCAAATGGGGTCCACACAACCCATTTTTATGCGCCTTCTCTCTAATCTCAAATAAATAGCTTAGCTCTCAGGGAAGGGACATTTCCCCCCCTCTTCCAGGAGAGTGGGATGAGAGTGGGATGAAAAGTCTTGGTGGTGCAGCAGACTAAAGTGCTGTTAAATAGCACCAGCTGCCTGCAATTACTGCAAGTTCAAATCTCACCAGGCTCAAGGTTGACTCAGCCTTCCATCCTTCCGAGGTAGATAAAATGAGGACCCAGATTGTGGGGGCAATAAGCTGACTTTGTATAAAAAAAAGAACACCGCTTAGGGGGGGCCGAAAGCCCTAGTAAGCAGGGCCCTTTGTGGGCCAAAGCTGTATAATTCTTTTAATTGATTTTAAATTTTGTATTGGTATGTTTTTTATCCTTGGCTGCACACCGCCCTAAATCCAATAGGAGAAGGGCTTTATATAAATTGAATGAATGAATGAATGAATGAATGAATGAATGAATGAATAAAAAAATAAATAAATATACATACATACATACATACATACATACATACATACATACATACATACAAAAGTATGAAGGCTATTGCTTAATGCATTGTAAGCCACCCTGAGTCTCCGGAGAAGGGCGGCATATAAATCGAATAAATAAATAAATAAATAAATAAATAAATAAATAAATAAATAAACACACATTTTCCCACCCACCTTTGGGTGACGGCTCCACCCACTACCTGCCCCAATCCCGCCCCTCGTGGCTCCTCCCCCAATGGGGGTCTAAAACATATCGCTCCTGTAGGAAGCCATTGGCTGCGCCCATCCCGCTCATTTCAGACACGGATTAGGTGGTTTGTCCACCACGGTGGACATGGCGGTCCCTTACTATCTTCTCAACAAGCACCCAAAGAGGGCTTGATGGAGTTGGGTCCTTCAACAGATGGCACAGTTGGGTCCTTCAACAAAAGGCATACTTGGGTCCTTCAACAGATGGCACACTTGGGTCCTTCAACAGATGGCACACTTGGGTCCTTCAACAGAAGGCATACTTGGGTCCTTCAACAAAAGGCACACTTGGGTCCTTCAACAGATGGCACAGTTGGTCCTTCAACAGAAGGCACACTTGGGTCCTTCAACAGATGGCACACTTGGGTCCTTCAACAGAAGGCATACTTGGGTCCTTCAATAGAAGGCATACTTGGGTTCTTCAACAAAAGGCACACTTGGGTCCTTCAACAGATGGCACAGTTGGTCCTTCAACAAAAGGCACACTTGGGTCCTTCAACAGATGGCACAGTTGGTCCTTCAACAAAAGGCATACTTGGGTCCTTCAACAGATGGCACGCTTGGGTCCTTCAACAGATAGCACAGTTGGGTCCTTCAACAGATGGCACACTTGGGTCCTTCAACAGAAGGCATACTTGGGTCCTTCAACAAAAGGCACACTTGGGTCCTTCAACAGATGGCACACTTGGGTCCTTCAACAGAGATCTGCAAGTTGTGGGAGCTTCATCACTTGGAAGCTTTCAAGAAAAGCCATCTGTCAGAAATACCCAAGCAGGGGCTCCTGCTTGGGCAGGGGGTTGGACTAGATGACCTACAAGGTCCCCTCCAACTCTGCTATTATTCTGTTATTCAGAAGTTGTGGGAGCTTCATCACTGGAAGCTTTCAAGAAGAGACTGGACTGTCATCTGTCAGGAATGGTGTAGGGGTTCCTGCTTGGGCGGGGGGGTTGGACTAGATGACCTACAAGGTCCCTTCAACTCTTGTTATTCCATTCCCATCTGAAAAGATTGCGAACAACCAAGCTGTCATTTAAGACCTACAAGGAAGGATCACCAGGGCGATGTGGCGATCGGAATGAGTAATATAGACTCGTACGACTCCCATTTCAAAATCTCTCCAGATCATTTAAGGCCACGCATTAACTAAATCACCTCTCGTGCTTATGCTAAGCTAGAGATGGCTCATTTCTGATTTCTGGAATATATTCACAACCGGCCATGTTTACACAACACATTGAGGTGTGAAGTTCTCAAGCCGTGAGGAAAAGCAAGAGGACCAGATGAAGAGGTGGGAGAGATGCAAAGCCGGCCTTTAAAATTGCTCTCTGCAGCCACCAACACATCTCGCTACATGAATGAATGGACTGAATGAACACCTCTCGGTGTGTCTACGGGTCGTGCATGGCCACGATTTGTGGGCCCTTGTTGCAAGCTTGCCTAATGTTAATGCGGCCAATGGAAAGTCAACCTCAGTGATTGTTGAGTTCCCCCCTGAAGTAAAAGCTGGAACACAAAGGAAGAAAAAGAAAAAAAGAGGAAGGAGAAGAATCCAGAAAACTCCAGAAGAGGGAAGGAGGAGGAGGAGGAGGAGAGGGGGGAGAGAAAGAAGAGGAGAAGGAGGAGGAGGAGGAGGAGAAGAGGAGGAGGAGTGAGAAGGAGGAGGAAAGAGAAAAAAGAGGAGGAAGAAAAAAGAAGGAGGGGAAGGAGAAGAAGAGGAGGAGTAAGAAGGAGGAGGAGGAGAGGAAGAGAAAGGAGGAGGAGGATTAAGAAGGAGGCGGAGGAGAGGAAGAGGAAGAAAAAGAGGAGGAGGAGGAGGAGGAGAGACAGAGGAGAGGAAGAGGAGGAGGAGGAGGAGGCGGAGGAGAAGAAGAAGAAGAGGAGGAGGAGGAGGAGACAGAGGAAGAGGGGAAGATAAAGAAGAGGAGGAGGGGAAGGAGAAGAAGAGATGGAGGAGGAGGAGAGGAAGAGAAAGAGGAGGAGGAGGAAAAGAAGAAGAAGAAGAAGAAAAGGAAGAGGAAGAGGAAGAGGAAGAGGAGGAGGAGGAAGAAGAAGAAGAAGAAGAAGAAGAAGAAGAAGAAGAAGAAGAAGAAGAAGAAGAAGAAGAAGAAGAAGAAGAAGAAGAAGAAGAAGAAGAAGAAGAAGGACATTCTACATTCCTCCACAAAAAGCCAGGTTCAACAAGAAGGAAATGTGATTTCCCCTTCACACTATTTTCGCACTGCTTTCTGTCAAATCATCAGCTCCAATTAAATCAGATTCGAAGCCCACATGCCAGGACCCAGGAAGAGATTCCATCCCTTTTAGCCCAGTGCTGCAGGGCTAAATAAGCGAGCCCTGGATGCACACAGATTCTCCAGCCAGAACCTTTGCAGGTGTTTCCCCCCACACCAAATTCAGGGCGGGGGCCTCTCCCCCCCCCCGTTCCCCTCCCCGATCTCCCCAGAACCAACTTCTACCCTTCTCTCCAAACCCAAAAAGCAGGAATTTGGTTTCCTGCAAGGCAAAAAAAAAAACCCGGCAGTAATGACGAAGGAAACGCAGCCCCCCAAAAAGAAGAGGAATTCGGCGAGGGGGATTTAAAAAAAAAAAAAAAACCCTTCCCAGCCATCACGTTTGGGAATCTTCATTTCCCAAACAACCCCTTGTCCTTCCTTAAATACAGAAATTCTCAATTTCTGGTTATTGTTTTCCTTCTTTTTTCCCCTCTTTTTTTTTTTTCTTCAATGCAATCTCCTTTGGACAGATTTGCATTTTTGCACCTTTCTTACAGAAAGCAAAAAAAAAAAAAAAGAGAGAGAGCCTTCCCACTCCGGCAGAGAGAGAGAGAAATTCCCCATCCCTTAAGCGTTGCAAGAGACCTCTGCATCAAATGGGAAAGGCAGGCAAGGCAGGCAGGAAGGCCAAAAAAAAAACCCGGTCCAATTGCAAGAAGGAGGGAGGATGAGAAAGGCATTACCCCCCCCCCGCAAAATACCTTTCGGGGAAGGGGGTACCACCACCACCCCTCCTCCCAAAACCTCTGGATTCGAATCCTTTGCAAAATAATAACAAGCATCCGTAATAAAGCAGGAGGAGGAAAATCAAAAAAAAACTTACCAGCTCTACTGAACCGTAATGTTTCCTACTGAATTCTCCCCGTCTACAGCCCAGATCTTCGGAGACGGAACTGGAATAGAATTGCTTCATTAGTAGACATCGCTAACTGGCCCCTCTTAAGTGACTTGGAGAGGCAAAAAAAAAAAAGAGGAAAGACGGTGGGGTTTTTTTTTTTTTTTCTTCTCTCCCTACTTCCTCCCCTGTTTCGAAGGGAATTTCTCAGTCCCGCCTTTCAAGCAGCCAGCTTCATCACTGGTGGGGTGGGGGTGCAAGGGGGGGGGGTGGAAATGCTCCTCTCCTGGACCAGGAGAATGTCTCGAAGCCACTGCCACCACTGAGGCAGGCTGGCTGGCTGGCTAGCTTCTCGAATGAAAGGGGAGGTATTGGGGGGGGGGGGTTGGGGGGGGTTGGAAGGGGAAGCGAATGGACTCTGAAAAGGGCTCTGATTGGGAAACAGGAGGGCTACGATTCAATTAAATCTTTAGTCATGGCAGGAGCATCAGGGGAGACAGACAATGCCTTGTAATTGCATTTGGCAGTCTCTCTCTCTCTCTCTCCCTCTCTTCCTTCCCACTGTCTCTCTGTCTTCCTCTCTCTCTCTCTCTCTCTCTGCCCGTCTCTCTCTTCCTTCCCTCTTCCTTCTCTTCTCTCTCCCTGTTTCTCTCTCCTCTCCCTCTCTTCCTCCCCTCTCTCCGTCTTCCTCCCCTCTCTCTGCTCATCTCTCTTCCTTCCCTCTCTTTCTTCTCTTCCCTCTCGCTGTCTCTCTCTCTCCTCTCTCCCTCTCTTCCATCCCTCTCTCTCTCCGTCTTCCTCTCTCTCTCTCTCTCTGCCTCTCTCTTCCTTCCCTCTCTTCCTTCTCTCTCCCTTTCCCCTCTCTCTCCCTGTCTTCCTCTTTCTGCCCATCTCTCTCCCTCTTCCTTCTGTCTCTTCTCTTCTCTCTCCCTGTTTCTCTCTCTATTCTCTTCCCTCCCTCCTTCTCTGCCTCTCTATCTCTTCAGTCTGTCTCTCCCTGACTCACTTCTTTCTCTCTTTCTCCCTCCCACCCACCCCTCTCTCTTACCAAAAAGGGGAAGAGGACTTTAGATGCTGCAGCATATTTAAAACACAAGAGAGGTGGAGGTGGGGATGAAGACCAGGCTGAGATGTTGATCCCGGTCTTCTAAGGAATTAGCCTCTGCAACGAAGTCTGCAATCATGTTTGGAAAATGTGGGCTTAGGCTACAAACAGTTTTCAGAGCCAGAAAACCCCCAGGAAGAGCTATTGTTCAATTCTCAGTGTGCAAAAAAAAGATGTTTCTCTACGAATAGAAGAGAATATTTGTCGCTCAGGGTGTGAACTGTGAACTTGGTGCTCTCCGAGCTTGGTAGTTTCCTTGCAGACGTTTTATGACCCAACTGGGTAACATCATCAGTGCTAGATGTTTGCATAGTGGAGGAGGAAGAGGAGGACTATGGGGTCCTTGGTGATCTCTGAGTTTATTTTCTTGCAGACGTTTCATTACCCAACTAGGTAACATCATCAGCGGTAGAGAGTGTGGGGGGGTTGCTCTTGGTTAATATATATAATTTATATACAGATAAACAGGGATTCACACCAGACAAACAACAAAGCAGAAAACAATATCCCAATCAATGAACTACCAAGGAGAAAACCGCATCCCCCATGCCTAAATAGGGAGCAAACTCAACACTCACTAGCACTGATGATGTTATCTATTTGGGTAATAAAACGTCTGCCAGAAAACAACCAAGCTCAGAGAGCATCAAAGACCCTACAGTTTTCTCTCTCTTTTGCTTTTCTTCCCTTTCAACCTTTACTGGGTGGCAATAATAACTGTAATAACAACTATTAATAGCAGCAGCAACAGAAGAAGAATTTTGCTCGGCAAAATTAATCTTCATTCCGAAGAAGCTAATGGTTGCACTTCTGTATGAGTGCTAAGAACAGTGACTCATTCAGAGAAACAGCTAAGGATCGTTCACTGTCGTATAGACAGTCCTCAACTTCTAACCACAACCGTGCCCCAAATTTCTGCTGCTCAGCGAGACAGTTGCCAAGTCAGTTTTGCCCCATTTTGTAACCTTTCTTCCCACTGTCGTTAAGTGAGTCACACGGTTGTTCAGCGAATTCGGCTTCCCCATTGACTTTGCTGGTCAGAAGGGGTCACAAAAGGGGATCACGTAACCCCGGGACACTGCAAACCGTCATAAATATGAGTCAGTGGCCAAATGTCCAAATTTTGATCACGTGAGCCTGGGGATGCTACAGAGTGTGGGATTTATATATAGTTTATATACAGATAAGCAGGGATTCACACCAGACAAACAACAAAGCAGAAAACAATATCCCAATCAACGAACTACCAAGGAGAAAACCATATCCTCCATGCCTAAATAGGGAGCAAACTCAACACTCACTAGCATAAGTCATAAGTTGTATGTCATAAGTTGCTTTTTCCAGTGCCGTTGTAACTTCTGACGGTCACTAAATGGATGCTTTGTAAGTTGAGGCCTATCTGTGTTGAAAATGGCTCCAAGATCCCCGCAGATGGGGACTGCAGCCAAGAAATTAAAAGACGCTTGCTCCTGGGGAGGAAAGCGATGGCAAATCTAGACAGCATACTAAAAAGCAGAGACATCACCCTGCCAACGAAAGAGCGTATAGTCAACTAGGAAGGCTGAGCACCAAAGAATGGAGGCCTTTGAACTTTGGTGCTGGAGAAGACTCCTGCGAGTCCCTTGGACTGCAAGGCGATCCAACCGGTCAATCCTAGAGGAGATCGACCCTGACTGCTCTTGAGAAGGCCAGAAGAGGAAACTCAAATACTTTGAATACTTTGCCCACCTAACGAGAAGGAAGGACTCCCTGGAGAAGAGCCTAATGCTGGGAACGATGGAGGGCAAAAGAAGAAGGGGATGGCAGAGAACGAGGTGGCTGGATGGAGTCCCTGAAGCAGTCGGCATGAGCGACATTTCAACGAAGTCTCATTCGTCATCTTCAGGCTGGTGTTCTCAGCTTCGTGCTTCCAGGAGCAATGCTTCGGAACATTGCTCCTGGAAGCACGAAGCTGAGAACACCAGCCTGAAGATGACGAATGAGACTTCGTTGAAACGTTGCCAAGACACTTCCAATTTTATGTGGGAGAAGAACCAAAGACCTACATACAAACACCCGCGAAAACCTGAGAAAACATATATATATATATATGTTTTTCTTCTAGCCAGGTTTTCCCTACGTAGCCAAGTTTTTTTTGTAGCTCCAGCTCAGTAGAATCTCATCTACTATATATATATGATCAGCTCTGCTTGTCAAATTGTGTATAATAAGCTTTTATGAAATCGGAGCGAAAGAAGGGTGGAGAAGCAGTTGTATCCTTGATGTCCGTATGTTTTTTTTTAAGCGAAACTCAAAATACAGTAGCTTCCCCCTCCTTTATTTTTTTTTATTATTATTATTTTTTTAGAAAAAACACAAAACAAACGGTGATTTTCTTCCTGCAGTCTCCAGGACTTCTCCAGCTGGTTGCCACAGAAACTAGCCGAGAAATAATTCTCGGTTGGACGGACTTGTGTGGCGAACAAGGTTGCGAGAAGAATGTTAAGCATCGTGTTTTACGTCGTTGAGGGAGTATCTTAGAAAGCTTTGGGGAAGAGTGGGGGGGTTAGGAGTCACCAATTTTGGGGGGGGAGGGTTGGCTTCCTCTCTCTGTCCCTCTGGATGTAGGATAAAGGTTCTTCGCGGCCAACGGAGAGACTGGACAATGGAAGTGGACGTTGGTTGATCGTGTACCGCAACCAAAGGGAAAGAAGTTCTCCCTTTTGAAAACATGATTGACAGAAAGCCACCGTCTGAAAGGGGGGGAAAAAACAGTGGGTCTCTGAATGATAACCTGTGCCCGAACAGGCACTCCACCCGGGGAGCAACAGGCATTCTCACAAGCTCTAAGAGAAAGTTGGAAATACAGATAAGTTACCCCGAGTTACCACAGGACTGTCCGAAGTTACGACATCACCGAAAAAGGTGACTTACAAACCATTTCCTCTAATGTTACTGTCATTGTGGCATCTCCCACAGTCGCGTGATAAAACATTCAGCCACGTGGCACGCGTTTATGATGGTTCACAGCGTCGTGGAGGTCACGCGATCCCCTCTTTCCGCGACCTTCTGATCTGACCTTATGACCATTTTTCACACTTGCGACCGTTGCAGGATCCCCATGGCCACGGGATCATTTCGGCTCGTATTTATGACGGTCACAACGTCCCGGGGTCGCGTGGGATCCCTTTTTTGCGACCTTCTGAACGAGTCAAGTCAAGGGGGAAGACAGATTCGCTTCATAACCGTGTTTCTAAGTTCACAAGCGCAGTGATTCGCTTAACGACGGTGGCGAGAAAGGTTGTAAAACAGGGCAAAATTCATTTCACAAGCGTTTCGCTTAGCGATGGAAAAACCCGGATGTCCGTTGCGGTCGTACGTCGAGGAACTGCCTGTACTTTGACCTACATTTTCAAGCATTTGTTCTATGCTGGACTTCGAATAGCATGCTGGGAAGTTTTCAGCCCCGAAAAGCATACAAGCCAGCCAGGCTTTTATTTTAAATAAAGAAAAAGAAATCAAAGCAACAATTCAATTTTCTTTCGTTGGCTTTAAATGGAATTAAAACGAATTAACCCCGGCAAAGCGGATGATGACTCATGCAGATGTTCTGATGGTCTCCTTCTGGAAAAATTCAGAGAGTTCAACGTTATGATTGTATCCAAATTTAAGGAGCCGGAAAAGAAAGACATCTCGTTTTCATCTTTCTCCCAAAACTGTGCCAGCCCATCTTTTCTGTATAACAGGTAGTCCTCGGTTCACGGAGTGATCATTCAAAGTTACGACGGCACTGAAAAAAAAAGGGACGTATGACCCTTGTTCACACTTAACGACCGTTCCAGCATTCCCAGTGGTCACATGATCAAAATTCAGACTCTTGGCAACGGACTTGTACTTATGACGGTTTTGCAGTGTTCCTGGAGGTCACGCCCTTTGGCGACCTTCCGATGAGCGAAGTCAATGGGGAAAGCCGGATTCACTTAACAACCGGGTGGCTAGCTTAACCACTTGCAGTGGTTCCCTTAACAGAGATCGTAAAATGGGCAAAGTTCACTTAACAAACTGTTTCACGTTAGCGACAGGAAGGTTGGGCTCAAATTGTAGTCGTAAGTCGGGGACTACCTTGTATTTCCTGAAAAATGGTGCACACTGGCAGTTGGGTCTAAACCAGGAGTCAGCATCACGTGGCTCTGGAGCCGCATGTGGCTCTTTTAACCCTCTGCTGCTGGTTGGATCCACAATTGATAGGGCTTTCGGTTAGGACAGGTAGAGGGAAAAGGGTGCCGCCCTAGGAGACTATGATGGGGGAACTGGACTTCCAGTCAGCAGAGGAAAAAGGATGCCGCACTAGGAGGAGACTATAATTGGGGAACCGGACTTCCGGCCAGCTCCAGAATTGAACAGGAGCTTCCTGTTAGGACCTCTGTGGCTCTTTGAGTGTTTAAGGTTGCCGACTCCTGGTCTAAACTATCTTTTTCATTTTCTGGTTTATGCAACAGGAATGTCAAAAACTGAGGAAATCAGGAGATTCAGGTAGTTAAAAAGAATATATCGCAAGATTAAGCTCTCTGCAAGAATCTGGCCAACTGACTATTAAGGGGAAATGAGCGGGAGATAAGAAAGATGGGCTGGACTTAGATCCAGGCGCGCAGGGATTCATGACTAATGACACGTTTGACCCCCTCCTTCGGGCTCAGCCTGATCATCTTCTACAACGGAAATCCAGCCATCCCTATCAGGAATCATCCTTGCCCTTATAATCAACATCTTTTAAAGAGATCAGACTATCTTTGGAGACAGGAAGAGTTGAATGAGACCATTGAGCCAAGAAGGGGTTCGCATAAGCCTGGGAGACAGTCAAAAGTCATTCAAACCCCTTTTTCGTTTCGCAATCGAGGTCTGATTCATTTCGAGGGAAATGGGTAAAAAAATCACAATTTACCAGCACTCGCGAGGGCTGATGGAAGCGTTTCAAGGGAACACCAAAAATAATTTTTCAAGAAAGCATTCCAAATGGTTGATTGGAAGTTCGCAATCGCCGGCCAATTCCGAATGCCAGAAGTTTTAAAAATAACTTTTCAAGGAGATGGATTGGCTCGTCTCGGGCCGCTCTCACGGTTCCTTTGGGGGTTTCCAACAGTTCTTAAAAAGAGCCGGGATCCAATTCCCAGTCTTGAAAAAATCTTCTAACAGAACGGATCTTCCCTGGGTCTCTATTGCAAACGGCGCTTTACCTGAATTCTCCTCCGGCAACAAAGACAACCTCCCATTGCAAGCACCTACTCCTTCCCTCAAAGAGCTTGGAGGGGATTTATCAGACCCCACCCCAAGCAATTACCCAAAGATCAGGAGGGTTGAAGCCCCATGCACAAGCAAAGGAGCATGTATTTGAGATTCCTGCAAGTAACCAGGAATATTTGTTGAGTTCAAAGCACAGAAGAGTTTATTACTGCAGTTTATGCCACAAGAATCTGGTCAACTAATGGTCAAAGCTAAAGTGGCACCAGATAAGTGTCCATGGAATTCACGGGAGCCTGGATTTGGGTTTCTTGTGGGAATACGAAGATTCCAAACTAATGACATATTTAACCCCACCTTCTCTTCTCGTATATAGGAATTACCTCTACCAGAGGATAAATGTGACACTGGGAAGTTTGTTTCTACAGATGCACACCAATAATGGAGAATATTTTTTAGCTCAGGGCACCAAGGACCCCACAGTCTTCCTCCTCCTCCTTGCAAACCCTCCTCCTTTTCTAGCACTGATGATGTTACCTAGTAGGGTCGTGAAACCTATGCAAGAAACAACCAAGCTCAGAGATCTGGAAAGGATCCAGTGAACAGCTTCACAGTTCTGGCATTTACTTTGACACACTGTGCGTTGAAAGGGATGGAAATTCCCCAAGGCTTGATCCAGCTCCGGTCATGGGAAAAAGCATCCGACAAAATAATTGTAATCCGATGGGACTTCCTCAGCATTTCTTTCTTAAAGAAAGGCACGCAAGCCGCCAGTTCTCCTGAACTTGTGGCCACATTGAGGCGCCAATAGAAGGGAATTTTTGCAGCTCAGGGTTGAACAGTGGTGCTCTCTGAGCTAGGATGGGTTGTTTTTTTTTTGCAGATGCTTCATTACCCAACTACCAAGCACTGATAATATTACCTAGTTGGGTAATGAAATGTCTGCCCAAAAAAAAGAAAACAACACCAAACAACCCAGCTCAGAGATGCAAAAGGGCGCCTCTGGGTACCCACCTACAGGTAGTCCTCGACTTACAACCGCAATTGAGCCCAGCATTTATGCGGCCGTAACTTGAGGACTACCTGTATTTCTGAAGGCCAGCTCAGGTCCTCTTGCAAGAAAATTCCATCCGTTGCTTCTTGTCCTGCCTTCTGATGCTTTGGAGAATAGGTTGACCCCCTCAAGTATTAGAACGTGCCATCATGTCACCCCCTGGTCCTTAAAAGAAGAATGTCCATTAAACTGGACATTCCCAATTCCTGCAACCGTTCTTTATACTTTTTAGCCTCCAGTCCCCCAATCGTGGCAACCAACAGCATCACTTGAACCCACCACTAAGACTCTTCCCAGGGTGTCAGAGCGCTCCCCATCACACCCCGCATCCCTGGACTACAATTCTCATCATCCTCCACCCCTCCGCCCCAGAATTACAGACCTCCTCCTAGCTTTTTTATATCGCAGCAAACAACAGCATCACTTGAACCCACCACCGTGACTCTTCCCAGGGCATCAGACACACCCCACCCCTGGACTCAGTGGTGGGGTTTCAGCTGGTTCGGACCAGCAGGTTCAGCAGGTTCGGGAGAACTGGTAGCAGACATTTTGAGTAGTTCGGAGAACCGGTAGTAAAAATTCCGACTGCCCCCCCCCCGCCCCCACCTATTCTCTGCCTGCCAAGTCCCAGCTGATTGGGAGGGAATGGGGATTTTTCAATATCCTTCCTCTGGAGTGGGGTGGGAATGGAGATTTTACAGTAGCCTTCCCTTGCCACGCCCACCAAGCCACGCCCACAGAACCGGTAGTAAAAATTCTGACTGGCCCCTGCCCCCATCTATTCTCTGCCTGCCAAGTCCCAGCTGATGGGGAAGAAATGGGGATTTTTCAATATCCTTCCCCTGGAGTGGGGTGGGAATGGAGATTTTACAGTAGCCTTCCCTTGCCATGCCCACCAAGTCATACCCCACAGAACTGGTAGTTAAAAAAAAATTGAACCCCACCACTGCCTGGACTACAATTCTCATCATCCTACCCCTCCCCCCCCTCCAAGAATTACAGCCCACCTCCTCCTAGCCAGGGAGGTTGCGCAACCGCGAGACCCCGCCCACAACGCGGTAGCCACGCCTTCCAAGTGGGCGGGGAAGTCTCTGGCTCCGCCCACTCGCTCCCCCCCACCTTCCCTTACCGCTGGGTGGCGCTGAAGAGGCCCGGATAGGGCTCCATACTGGCAGCTTCGGCCGGGGACCATCCCTCCGGCCGCAGGACCGGCCGGCTCTCCGGCTTGGCTGGACAAGCAGCATCCCCTCCCTCCCTCCCTCCCTCCACTCCCCGCTTTCCCTCAGGCAGTAAGGCCTCGCCCCTCCCGGAGCCAGCCAATCGTTGCCCACGCTGCCACGTCCTTCAAGAGGCCGGGGGCCAATCCCAGGACTGCCTTCTGAGACCACAAACCGCCCACCCACCCCCTCCTCCGTCCCTCCCCTTTCTGAGGGCGCCCTCCAATCGCAGCCCCTCTCCAGAAATTCAAACCCACCTGTCCGAGCGCTTGCTTGAGCCAATCGCCGGCTCTCCAGAGATGCAATGCAGCTTGGGAGGTGTAGTCCTCCGAATAGGTAAAGTGGTACCCGGGCTATTCCATCACTCCCCTTCCACCTCCCAAAAAAAGACTGATGGGTTTCTAAACGGCCGCAAAGTGGGTTTCAACTGGACGAAAGTCCGAATCAACGTTTTTTTTTTAAAAAAGTTTTAATCTGCCTCAATTTCAAGGCAGCAGGATTTTAACTCCTTGATGTCGGTACCTAGAGTTAATAAGTTACAGTATGACTGTAACTTTGTTGCTTGCATCCTTACCATTTATATAGATTATTGATATTGTTTCCTAGTGTTTATTTGTACCCTATGACTATCATTAAGTGTTGTACCTTAATGATCCTTGACAAATGAATCTTGTCTTTTAAATAATAAATAAACAAATAAATAATTTTTATTTCTATATCGCCCTTCTCCCGAAGGACTCAGGGCAGTGTACAGCCTATTAAAAGCACAAAGACAAACATCGGTTAAAAATCATTAAAATTATTAAATAATTTCGGCTCAGATTTAAACCCCCCCCCAAAATTTAAAACACCCAATTTAAAAATCATTACACTGATAGCCCGGCTTGGCGGAACAGCAGGGTCTCGAGGGCACAGCAAAATACACGGAGGTTGGAGATCTTATGCATTTCCGGGGGCAGTTCATTCCACAGGGCTGGGGCTCCCACAGAGAAGGCCCTCCCCCTGGGTGTCGCCAGCCGACATAACTTGGCTGATGGCACCCTGAGGAGACCCTCTCTATGGGAGCGAACTGGCCGGTGGGAGGCTGTTGGTGGCAGAAGTCGGTCTATGTACACTGAGAGCGTATGCACCAAGACAAATTCCTTGTGTGTCCAATCACACTTGGCCAATAAAGAATTCTATTCTATTCTATTCTATTCTATTCTATTCTATTCTATTCTATTCTATTCTATTCTATTCTATTCTATTCTATTCTATTCTGTACACTGAGAGCATATGCACCAAGACAAGTGTCCAATCACACTTGGCCAATAAAGAACTCTATTCTATTCTATTCTATTCTATTCTATTCTATTCTATTCTATTCTATTCTATTCTATTCTATTCTATTCTATTCTGTACACTGAGAGCATATGCACCAAGACAAATTCCTTGTGTGTCCAATCACACTTGGCCAATAAAAAGAATTCTATTCTATTCTGTTCTGTTCTGTTCTGTTCTGTACACTGAGAGCATATGCACCAAGACAAGTGTCCAATCACACTTGGCCAATAAAGAACTCTCTTCTATTCTATTCTATTCTATTCTATTCTATTCTATTCTATTCTATTCTATTCTATTCTATTCTATTCTATTCTATTCTGTACACTGAGAGCATATGCACCAAGACAAATTCCTTGTGTGTCCAATCACACTTGGCCAATAAAAAGAATTCAATTCTATTCTATTCTGTTCTGTTCTGTTCTGTTCTGTTCTAGTCTAGTCTAGTCTAGTCTAGTCTATTATATTCTTTTATGTACAGTGAGAGCATATGCACCAAGACAAGCTGGCTGATCTTGGAGGTTTTACAACGAAAGAAAGCAAATCCCAAAGGCCTAATCTACTATGGGTGTGATTGCAGTTCCCTATGTAAAGTACAAAACAACCAACAAAGAAGTAGCCCCCAAAAAGCAAACAAAAAATCGAAATAATAGCCAGGGTAATTACTTTGTATCTACAGAGTAGGGTTTTTTGTTTTTTGTTTTACTTAATAGCCCAGTATGGTAACTTCGTATCTACAAAATAGTTCCTAAGAATGAGCAGCTCTGTTACATTGTCGCTACAATGTCCCTTTTGAATGAACAGTTTAATGGAAAGGTTGATCCCACTTGCCTAAGTTCTCAGTTGTAAATAGAGAACCTGGAGTACTAAATTCCATAGAACTCAATGGGCTTCAACTCGTGAACAGCGAACAGTAAGTAAAGTGAAACAATCACTTGATAAAGGAACCGACAGATTACTCCCACCAGCACTGACAGAACAAGCCACTTGTACATAAACAGAGAGCAAATCCTGCGCCCTTCTAACACTGATGATGTTACCTAGTTGGGTCATGAAACGTCTGGGAGGAAACCACCAAGCTCAGAGAGCACCAAGGACCCCGTAGCTCAACCCTGAGCTACAAACATTCTCTTCTCTTGAAAAGTAAAGGCAGCAGAGGAATGTGTAGCTTTATAGCGTTTGCTAAATTATATTTTCCACCCAACATTCATCATTCGAGAAGACCACCGTGAATGACATCTGGAAGGCAACTGTCTCTCCTCCTAATCCATCACAGTCCCACGGAATTAAACAGGAGTTATTTCAAGGAAATCTAGAAGAGTGGTCACCAACTGGTGGTCCATGAGAAAATTTTGGTGGTCCGCAGAAAAATTATTTGCATTTTTTTTATATTGCACTAAATCAGGAGTCTTCAAAACTACGGCCCCTGGGACAGATACGTGCAATGAACGTTTGTGTTGCTGCAGAGAGTCTCCCCCTTTGGGGTCTTTTTGTGCGGGTCGGAGGGGGGCAAAAATTCCAACTTGGGGTCTGCTTCAGCCTCCTGGTGCGGGGCTTTGGGCGAAGGCTGGAGGGAAGCACCGCTGGTGGCGAAGAGCCAGAGGGCCTCGTTCCAGTGGGACTGCCTTTCCATTTGCATCATCCTCCGTTCAGCCATCCCAGCAGGACAGCAGTTTTATATCATGCTCATAAACTTTGTTTTCTCTCTTAAGCCGGCCTCTCTGCAGCCAATTGATGAAAAAAGGAAAAAAAAAAAAACACAAAAAAACCAAGAGTGGGGGAAGGGAGGATGGGACCACTCTTCTTTTTTTCACTCCTACCAAAATTGCATTCAGTTTTGATCACCACATTTATAAAAATGTTGAGAGTTTGGAAAAAGTGCAAAGAAGAACAACCAAGATAATCAAGAGCCTGGAGACAAAAATGCATGAAGAACGGTTGCAGGATTTGGGTTTGACTGGTCTAAAGCACGGGTCTGCAACCTTAAAAACTCAGAGAGCCATTTGGACCCCTTTCCCACAGAAAAGAAAACACCGGGAGCCACAAAAACCCTTCCCGTGCCTGACTATTTCTCGAGCGGCCACAAAATTAGCATATGTAGTTGAATTAAATGTTCTGTTTTCTTCTGAAACTTTTCTTTTCTTGGATTTATCCATGGTTGGCCTACCGGGGGTTGAAAAGCTCAATAAATCGCGTGCAAGGCGGGTGTCACACATTGGCGGTTGTGACACATATTTTGAGTGACAGGGAGCCGCAGCAGAGGGGTGAAAGAGCCACATGCGGCTCCAGAGCCGCAGGTTGCTGACCCCCTGGTCTGGAGAAAAGAAAGACTAAGGGGGGGGCATGATAGCATATTCCAGTATTTGAAGGGCTGCCCCAAAGAAGAGGGAGTCAAGCTATTCTCCAAAGCACCTGAGGGCAGGACAAGAAGCAACGGATGGAAACTAATCAAGGAGAGAAGCAACCTAGAACTAAGGAGAAATTTCCTGACAGTGAGAACCATTAACCAGTGGAACGACTTCCAAATATATTGGAGGTTTTCAAGAAGAGACTGGACAACCATTTGTCTGCAATGGTAGAGGGTTTCCTGCTTAAGCAAGGGATTGAACTAGAAGGCCTCCAAAGTCCCTTCCAATTCTTGTTATTCTGTTATTCTGAACCTTTAGTATTCGTCTGGTTGGCTGCCATGCTGCTAACAGACATAAAACTGCCAGGCAAGTCTTAAGTGCGAGGGCTCATTGTACACCTGCAAATGAATGGTTGTAAATCGAGGATTACCAACAGTAATACTAATTCATCCCTTCATTGGCAACAACAACAATGCCTTGGTGGCGCAGCAGACTAAAGTGCTGTTAAGTAGCACCAGCTGCCTGCAATTACTGCAAGTTCAAATCTCACCAGGCTCAAGGTTGACTCAGCCTTCCATCCTTTCGAGGTAGATAAAATGAGGACCCGGATTGTGGAGGCAATAAGTTGACTTTGTATAATAAAAAACACCGCTTTGGGGCGGGGGGGGGGGGCGAAAGCCCTACTAAGCAGGTATATACAAAAGTATGAAAGCTATTGCTTAAAAGCATTGTAAGCTGCCCTGAGTCTCCGGAGAAGGGCGGCATATAAATCGAACCAATAAATAAACAATAAATAAATAAACAACTCAGCCTGGACATCTCAAGAGAAAACTCCACTTCTCCTCCCAACCCATCAGGAGCAAAACCTTTTCAAAAAGTCTTATTTATTCTAAAAGGAAAACCATCCACTCTGCATTACTGGTGGGAGACCGAGAAAGGAAGAGAAAGAATAAGGAGAAGGAGCGAAGGAGAGAAAGAATGTTAAAGAGGGAAGGAAGGAAAGAAGGAACATTTTGCAAAACTGCAAAACTTTCGGAAGCCACTCAGTGGACCCATTTGGACAAGAGTAACACATACACACATACACACAGAGAGACACCAAAAGAAAGCTTCAATTTTATAATCCCGCTCACAGCTTTCTTCCTGGCCTCCTGCTGTCAGCGGTTTTTTTTTGCTATTTAGTATGAACAAAACAGCAATACAGGGAGCGTTTTTATATGTATAAGTAGGAAGGGTGAAAAACAGGGAAGGCTCTGCGACTATGACGCACGACTGCCAGCTGAGTTTTCAATCCAGGCTTCCAAGTTTTGACCGCTTCCAAGATATGAGATATGAGTTTGTTTTCCCTTCCTTCTCTAGTACAAGTCGGGGACAATCCACCAGAGCCGGAGAAGGAAAAACAGTATGATCCAAGCGTGAGCTAAGCACACACCACAACACATGAACTTTGCATTGAGGGAAGGCGATGTCATGCCAAGCTGAACTCCACACACTTTTTTTAAATAAACAACGAAGGTCAGGGCCTGGATTTCACTGGCTGGCTGTCAGCTTCAAGTCCATTAAACGGTTGACATTGAAGGAAATAATTTTGTGGGAGGGGAAAAGAGTTTTATGACTTTAACGCAGGTTATCGTGGAGAAAGGGACTGTTTTCCTGGGGGCAGCAAAAGCGAGCGGATCTCTTCAGCTGTTTAAAGTTTCTGAAGTCTGTTTCTTATAATTTGTTTCCGTGCGCCTCTTAAAAGATTTGTTGGCTTCCCAGGACAGTGGGATAGAAAACCGCAATGACAGTATTCTTAACAACACAACTGCCCAGAGCGGAGGGAGGGAGGGAGGGAGGGAGGGAAGGAAGGAAGGAAGGAAGGAAGGAAGGAAGGAAGGAAGGAAGGAAGGAAGGAAGGAGATGCGAAGAGGGAAGGAAGGAAGGAAGGAAGGAGATGCGAAGAGGGAAGGAAGGAAGGAAGGAAGGAAGGAAGGAAGGAAGGAAGGAAGGAAGGAAGGAGATGCGAAGAGGGAAGGAAGGAAGGAAGGAAGGAAGGAGTTGGGGAGGGAGGGAGTAAGAAGATGGGAAGGAGAAGGAAAGAAGGAAGGAAGGAAAGAAGGAAGGAAGGAGATAGGTAGGAGATAGGCAGGGAAGGAGGGAGGAAGAGATGGTAATGAAAAGGAAGGAAGGAAGGAGATGGGGAAGGAGGGAGAAAGGAGATGAGAATGTGAAGGAAGGAAAGAAGGAAGGAAGGAAGGAAGAAGATGGGAAGGAGATAGACAGGGAGGGAGGGAGGAGATGGGAATGAAAAGGAAGGAAGGAAAGAAGGAAGGAAGGAAGAAGATGGGAAGGAGATAGGCAGGGAGGGAGGGAGGAAGGAGATGGGAATGAAAAGGAAGGAAGGAAGGAAGGAAGGAGATGGGGAGGGAGGGAAGGAAGGAAATGGGATGAAAAGTAAGCAAGGAAGGAAGGAGATGGGGAAGGAAGGAGAAAGGAGATGAGAAGGAGAAGGAAGGAAGGAGATTAGGAAGGAGGAAGGAAGGAGATGGGAATGAGAAGGAAGGAAGGAAGGAAGGATGGAAGGAAGGAGATAGGAAGGAGATAGGCAGGCAGGGCGGGAGGAAGGTGATGGGAATGAAAAGGAATAAAGGAAGGAAGGAAGAAAAAGAGAGAAAGGAAGGAAGGATGGAAGGAAGGTAGGTTTGGGGATATACAGAGTCCCCTCTAAAAGGTTAATGATAGATGTGAAATTCCTCTTAGAATCGAACCGCACCGTCACACTCGGGGAATGTAAATATTTACCCACACAAATCTACACCAGAAAAAGAGTTCACCTCGAGTAGAGCTTTCAAAACCATTAAAAAAAAAAAAAAAGATAATATATGGGAATCAGATGAAAGAACGGTGAGCGGCTGCAAAGCCACTGACTGCCTGTTTTCTGCTGATGACATGAAAGGCCTCCTTTCATCACACTCTTGACTCCGGAGCCTTCAAAGGGATTTTTGCCAGGAACAAGGAATCCTACATTTCCATACCACGAAGACTGTAATTTTCAAGCCTTCGGCTTTTTAGGCTCGCCAAAAGCGCGTGACTCCAGAAGGATTGGATATATATTTGCATAACACACAAACAAACAAAAAAAGTCGGTCAAGCAATGTCGACTGGCGACCCCCAGGGGGAGAGTCTTTTCTGTGGGGGCACCTGCCCTCTGGAACGAGCTCCCCCCTATGGATACCATCGATCCCGGACCTCCGTACTTTCCGCCGGGCTCTGAAGACTTTCTTCTTTCAGCAAGCCGGGCTGGCTTAAAATTTTTAAATTGTTTTATGGGTAAGGGGTTTTTAAATTGGGGGAAGCCAGATGGATTTAATTATGTTTTAAAAAATTATTTTAATTTTCATATTGTATGTATTTTAATCCCGGCTGTTCATCGCCCCGAGTCCCTCTGGGAGAAGGGCAGGATAAAAATTTAATCCATTCAATTCAATTCAAAACAAAACCGAAAAAGTCCCTACCTTAAAAACCCAGTGAAACAAAAATGAGTGAAATTTATTTATTTATTTATTTATTTATTTATTTATTTATTTATTTATTTATTTAATTTGTATACCACCCTTCTCCTTTCGGACTCAGGGCAGTGAGTAGAAACAAATAGTAACCCTTATAATCAATGCCAGCTCAGTAAACATTTTTTTTTAAAAAAAATAGAAATTCAGCAAAGAATTTCCATCTCTGTGCTAGAGAAAACTTAATGTGGAGGAGGGCTTTCTCCTACATTACACCCTTACCCATATTCCCTTCCCTCCTCCATCTCACCCTTCCTTCCTTCCTTCCTTCCTTCCTTCCTTCCTTCCTTCCTTCCTTCCTTCCTTCCTTCCTCCCTCCCTCCCTCCCTCCCTCCCTCCCTCCCTCCCTCCCTCCCTTCTGTTGTGATCTAGGCTTCCTGAGTCATTAAAAGACACAAGTAGTCCCAAAAACCTCTTTTATTGCAACAGCTGTGAATTACGTTCATTCACAGCTGAGTCCCAATTAGTTGCAAAAAATCCTTCAGGATAATCACCCACCTTTATCTCCCTTGACACGCTGCCAAAGACCTACTTGGCAAAGCCACACAGAGTCCAGAATCAAACAGAGATGCCGACTGGAAACAGAATTAACAACGTTGCTTTCCTGCAAAGGGCCCACTGCCTTTGCTCCTCTTTTAAGCCTTAAGGGAGGGGCCAATCATCTTCAGGCCTTATTCCTGAGTCGTCCCTTTTGATTTAAAAACATTTTTTTCGGCCGAAGAGGTTGTAGCAAAAATGCTTTTAAAAGCCTCTGATGATCCCAGCTGAGCCACATGATCATCAGAGGCTTTGTTTTTACTTTTAAAAGCATTTTTTTTTGGCCGAAGAGGTTGTAGAAAAAATGCTTTTAATTTTTTTTTAAAAAGCCTCTGATGATTGCGCGGCTCAACCGGGCAATGGGAGAGGGGGCAGAGATTTTTGCTACCGGTTCTCTGAACCACCCGCCTCCATCACTACCGGATCGGGCGATCCGGTCCGAACCGGGAGCATTTCACCCCTGGGTGGAAGGCTCCGCCCACCCGCTTGAACGCTTCTGCGCACGTGCCCACAAGCGAACCAGTAGTGATGAGTTTTGAAACCCACTATTGGTGTGTGAGTCAGAATCTCTTCGAACCTCTGTCCTCGTTTTCATCTTTCCTATATAACTCCATCAAAAATATTAATTCTTGACTCCCGGCCAATCAGAAAAGCTGCTGAATACACTGATAATACCCTGATTTATATAACTCTGCATGCATGCTGCTTTGTTTTGCAACAGGCTGAGCGCCGGTTTCTGCCACCGCCAAAGGCTGAGTCAATTTTTCACGGCCAGAACCTCAAGCTGGTTTTCTTAGTAAATTTCCAGTCATTTTTATTTCTTCAGAATCCCTGGGAAGTTAAAGCATTTTTAATTCTTTCAAGCCCTGTTTTCTACCTGGGATTCTAAGAAAACTTCGCTTGGCCTCTCTCACTGTGGCTGTTTTAGCCAAGCTGGAAGACATCCTTTGGAAGCAATCTTTGAAAGCAAGGATGATTTCAGAGCTAGGTTGGTAGCCTGAGAATCTCCAACCACCCAGCAGAAAGTGGAAATCGACACGCTGGGAGATAGGTACCCATGGCAGAACGTTGACCTACTTCAATGGGGATCCAAAGTCTATTTCTGGAGATCTTTCACAAGCAAATCCACCCGTAGCCACAAAGGAGATTCTGGTGCACGCTGCAAGAGAGCTTAGCTAAGCTTTTCCAGCTCCTGGAGATTAAAAACCTGGGCGGGTTTAAAGAAGAGATCGGAGAACCATTGATCTGAAAGGGTCTAGGGTTTCCTGATTGGGCAGGGGGTTGGACTAGAAGACCTCCTAGGTCCCTTCCAAGAAAGAAAGGGAGGGAGGGAGGGAGGGAGGAAGGAAGGAAGGAAGGAAGGAAGGAAGGAAGGAAGGAAGGAAGGAAGGAAGGAAGGAAGGAATAACAATAGCAATAGCATTTAAGACTTATATACCGCTTCACAGTGCTTCACAGCCCTCTCTAAATGGTTTACAGAGTCAGCGTATTGCCCTCAATAATTCTCGTTTTACCGATCTCGGAAGGATGGAAGGCCGAGTCAACCTTGAGCCACTGGGAATTGAACTGCAGGCAGTTGGCAGAGTCAGCCTGCAATACTGCATTCTAACCATTGCACAAAGGAAGGAAGGAAGGGAGGGAGGGAGGGAGGGAGGGAGGGCAATGAGGATAGCAATAGCACTTATATACCGCTTCACAGTGCTTTGTAGCCCTCTCTAAGCGGTTTACAGAGTCAGCCTCTTGCCCCCAACAATCTGGGTCCTCATTTTACCGACCTCGGGAGGACAGAAGGCTGAGTCAACCTTGAGCCGGTCAGGATCGAACTGCTGGCAGTCAGCAGTGTTAGCCTGCAATCCTGTATTCAAGCCACTGCACCACCAACGAAGGAAGGAAGGAAGGAAGGAAGGAAGGAAGGAAGGAAGGAAGGAAGGAAGGAAGGAAGGAAGGAATAGCAATAGCCCTTAGACTTATATACCGCTTCACAGTGCTTTGTAGCCCTCTCTAAGCGGTTTACAGAGTCAGCCTCTTGCCCCCAACAATCTGGGTCCTCGTTTTACCGACCTCGGGAGGACAGAAGGCTGAGTCAACCTTGAGCCGGTCAGGATCGAACTGCTGGCAGTCAGCAGTGTTAGCCTGCAATCCTGTATTCAAGCCACTGCACCACCAACGAAGGAAGGAAGGAAGGAAGGAAGGAAGGAAGGAAGGAAGGAAGGAAGGAAGGAATAGCAATAGCCCTTAGACTTATATACCGCTTCACAGTGCTTTTACAGCCCTCTCTAAGCGGTTTACAGAGTCAGCCTCTTGCCCCCAACAATCTGGGTCCTCGTTTTACCGACCTCGGAAGGACAGAAGGCTGAGTCAACCTTGAGCCGATAAGGATCGAACTGCTGGCAGTGGGCAGGGTTTAGCCTGCAATCCTGCATTCTAACCACTGTGCCACCACGGCTCTAACATAACATTACATCTGGTTTACAACCAATAGCTCGGTAATATTGTCTTTTCATCCCAGCGACCTAATTTAGCACAAGGAGCGGAGGCTCTTTTGTGAGATAAGAGGGACCAGTGGGGTTTTGTTGACTTCCAGAAAATTGTCAAGAGCAGTTGTGAGTCGCTTTTTCAGCAGTCTGAAATATCCCCTCCCCATGTGCCTGGTTTGGCTGAGGAGGAGGGTATAAAGGAATCAGAAGGTGCCAAAACACTCCAAAGCCTCCAAGTTGGGATCTCTAAGCTGGCACTGTCATCCACACAACCGTGCAAATTTGAGACGAATGGGTATCGTAGTACCACACGGGGTTGGCAAAGGGCTGCTTTTAAGCCCGTCGCCCCATCCAGCCTACTGCTGGCTCCAGTGCCCATCACGCCAAGGCGGATAGGTTCTGTAGTCCAACACCCCCAGCTGGGAGACAAGGTTGACCCCCTCCAACCCCTCACCAAGAGCCCGGTGGGTCCCCCCCTAAGAGGGGGATTGGGGGCGGCTGCTGACTAGCCACCGTTTGCACGGCCGGATCGGGGCCCAGGAGGATGGGAGCTGGAATCCGGCATCTGTAGATCGGGGGGAAAAAAAAGTTGGAGCTGGCAAGCCGCGGTGCTCCCTGGTGCCAAGCCAGCGCCGCTGCTCCTCCGCTCCAGCCCAACGTGGCAAAGCCCAAAGGCGCAGATGGAAAACACGGGAGGAGAGGTTGGGGGGGGGGAGCCGCTCTCCGTTTCCCCGCGGGGTCTCTCTCCCAAATCCTTCCTTCCTTCCTCCCCCTCCCCAATCTCCCCCTCCCTCCCCCATCTCCTCCTCACCCCCCCACCCTGTTCACTTACTCGTCTCCTTCGCTCTCGCAGTCAAAGCTGACCCCCTTTTTCAGCAACGCTGCGCGCCGGCTGCGCAGCTGGGACAAGGGGGCTGCCTCCAGCGCCATCGCCCCACAAGTCTTGCGGTGGGGTGGGGTAGGGGAAGGTAAGGGAGGGGGGGCGATCCGGGCCAGCGGGAGGAGGGAGCTGGGGTGGCCAGCCGGCTGGCTTGCCTGCCTCCTTGCCTGGCTGGCGGGCTGGCTAGCTGGCTTGGCACTCCCCAGCAAAGGCTCTCTCCCTGCCTCTCTGCGCCGCTTCCCCCCCTTCCCTTTCAGCGCTTGGGTTCCGCCCCATTTGGGCGAGGGGCGCCCGGAAAAAAAAGATAAAAGGAAAAAAAAAAAAGAGGAGGATAGTGAGGGGGTGGCCAAAGGGAGAAGCCCCGAGCTCCCATCCCACCCACTCCAAGTTTGGTCCCTACCTGGAGCAAGATCCGCTCCTTTCCTCCTTTCCAAGCCCTCCGCTGAGGGCGCTCTGCACATGCTCGGCTGCCCCGGCGCTTCTTCTCGCCTTGCCTTCTTCCCTTCTCTTGGACTACCGCGTCCTCTCCACGAAGAAGAAGCGGGGGTGGGGAGGTGAGGTGAGGTGGGGGGAATCAACTTATTTTCCAAAGCACCAGAATGCAAAAAAATAATAAAGCCTGGATAGCTCAACTGACTAAAAGCCTGTTATTAACATTCAGCTGTCCGCAATGATTGCAAGTTCGAATCTCGCCAGGCTCAAGTTTGACTCAGCCTTCCATCCTTTCTAAGGTAGGTAAATTGAGGACCCAGTTTGTAGGGGCAATAAGCTGACTGTCAGATGTAAATGCCTTATTCTCTAATGTGTAAATAATGTATATATGGAACATCAGGGGTTAACTTATTACTTGAGCTTTAATGTATTCATATTTTACCACTCCCATTCCTGGCTCCGCCCCTTGTATATAAAAGGAGCCATCCTCCCCATTTTCCTTGCTTCTATCTTGAATATTCAGCGAATATAGAATGCCTATTATGATTAAAGAGAATTATATTTAAACCTATAACTTCTATTATCTTTATTGAGTCTGATCCTGAAAATATTGCAACAAGCTGGTAGCAGAGGATGGTTAATTGACTCAATAAGTAATTAAAAATGTCCAAGAAAGATAGGCCCAACACCAGGGCCTACAGCAAAGAAATAGAAACTGATCAAGAGATGATCAACGAATCCACTAATGCGATTTCGAGAGAATCCGAAGAATACACCACTGAAGAAGAAGAACTGATGAGTGAAAATAACGACCAGGAAGAAATCGAGATAGAAAATAACGAACTCAGGTCAGAAATATTAAAAATACTAAAAAGCCAAAAGAATGATGAAAGCCTCATCGCGGACCTCCAGGAGATGCTGAGGAACAGCGGAGCAGCGAGAGAGAAAAACATCATTAAAGAAAAACCCAAAGATCAAAAAACTGTGAGTGAAATGACTACTGAGAAAATAGTTGTAAAAAAGAAAAGATGTGACCCCGCGCGAAATTTTGAACGGCAGCCATCTTGGTTTCAACGAACTTCAAAAGAGAGTGAAGCAGAGCCAATCAAAACGC
This sequence comes from Pituophis catenifer annectens, assembly GCF_029215685.1. Classification (NCBI taxonomy): domain Eukaryota; kingdom Metazoa; phylum Chordata; class Lepidosauria; order Squamata; family Colubridae; genus Pituophis; species Pituophis catenifer. The sequence goes on along the minus strand of NW_027256897.1, from coordinate 8,478,732 downwards.
TCAGTTCAAAATTTCTGGCGCGAAAAACGCTATCAGACGAAGAAAGTGAAAAAGAAGTCTCAAACTCTTCAGATGAACCAAAATCAGAAAGTGAAGACGATTTAACAAAGTCTCAAGTAGAGTCAGCAATGAAAACACTTTTTGCTGCTTTTGGGCCAAGATTGAAAATTTCTAAGACATCAACGAAGAAGCAAGCAATCAAACCGACAACTCAAGACCTGCACGCTCCCATCCTGACTTCGAAAACGACGACACCCGAGCCCAGAGAGCCATGCCGATTCCGTCCTACACCGCAGACAGAATCGAGTGCCAGCACACACAAGAGAAAGAGAAGAACCACCGCCATCACCAAAGCCCCAAAAACCGAGCCAGAGACCGACTCATCTGAAGAGGAGCGGATCGAGAGAGCTGAAATGGAGAGAACCTTCCACAACGGCGCCAAAGAAGAAATGAGCAACGCGCATGTGCAAAACTACGTAGACGGCCCCGAAAGACTTGAACTGGCCAGAGAACCGCGCAGACTCGTTACAAGCATCCCAATGCCGTTCTGTAATTTCCTGCACTTGAGAGACCACGGACTGCCTCAGGTTGTAAGTAATGGACAAAATAATGTGGGGAACTTACCCAGTGACTTCCCAAAACTTAGAGTTGATGGCATTAATTTACAAGAGTGGTACCAACAGCTTCAGGTTATTTTTATGAAAGAAAATTTACTATTCTTTATAACTAGTCCTCCAAGAAGACCTTGGACTTTAAAAATAGACTGTTTACATCATAGAGCATTTTTCATAATAATTTCTAGCGTGTCTCCTGCAATGTATCATAGCATCAAACCAAACCTAACTGTATCAGAAATAATTCAATGCATGTTTAATCTATTTCACAGCGATAGCGTAGCCACAACCACAAGAATGTCTAAGGATTTCTTTTCTTCTAGAGTGAAACCAGGGGTTTCTATAAGTGAACATTTGATAAATCTAAACAAAATAAGAGCTGAGCTGCAATTGAGGGGGGAAGTGATTTCAGATCAAACTATGAAAAGTGTTATTATCAATTCACTTGATCCATCATGGGATAGCTTTATGTCACACTTAGATACCATTAATTTGGGATATTTATCAATAGAAAGTCTATCTAACAAATTGATAGCAGAAGACAATTCAAGAAAAAATCGTTCCAGTAACCAAACAGAACACAAATCTTTTAGGAAAGTAGTCTTTCAAGATAAATATAATGAAGCCTTTAGATGCCACAATTGTGGATCCAGGGAACACAGTAGAAGAGACTGTCCCAAAGTCCCAAGGGAGAGACATAGGCCAGAATATAGGAGCAAATACAATTACAGACAATCTTCCACAGATAGACACAAATATAGAAGTCCACCAAACTACAGAGAAAGTAGAGGGGGTAGAGAAAATTCAAAAGAGAGAAAATCTGGGTCACTAAATGGGCTAAATAAACAAGACAGCACCAAAACACAACAAGATGAGAACAATAATTGGCTTATTGATTCTGGTGCAACAAATCACACCACTAATAACAAAAGTATATTATCTTCATTTACAGAAGATAAGTTTGTGATAAAGGTAGCTAATCAAGAAAAGGTTCAAGTATTAGGCAGAGGAAATGTGACCTTGCCTGGTTTAGGGAAAATAGAGGGGGTATTATTAATCCCAGAAATACCTCACAACATACTAAGTGCTATAAAACTAAGCAGAGAATCTGACATCAATATAGTTTTCTCAAAGGGGAAAGCAACTATAGAAAAGAACAAAACAAATGTAGGCACTGTGATGATAAAAGGGGGTCTACCCTATCTGATAACCAAAGAAAGATGGTTACATAACATTGATTCAAATATGGAAGATTGTATTGAAGCAGATGATGAAAATGTCAGTAACAGTGACAATGATGAATGTAAAATAACTCATGATAACAAAAATACACACAATGAGAAGAAACCAAAAATAGGTAAACCAATTCATGATGAGTGTGCTCATATCTTACATAGGAAGTTAGGACATGCAAGCTTTCCTGTAGTACAAAAAATGACTGAACACGCAGAAGGTGTAAAAATAAAAAATTGTGAAAATTATTTAGAATGCTCAGTATGTAAATCCACCAAACTAAAAACCAGTCCTAGACCAAAAAAATCTAACAGATCAACTAACAATATTTTTGATTTGGTACATATGGACTTAGTTGGTCCATTAACTCCATCAATTACCTATAGAAAACGTTACTTCCTAACAATAGTGGATGATTACAGTCGCTATGGTTTTGTTTACACATTAAAGCACAAGGATGAAACCTTTCAGAAATTTAAGGAATTCTACAAACGCATAGAAACACAACATAATATCAGAATAAAACAAATTATGACAGATAGGGGATGTGAATTCATGTCTAAAGAATTCTCCCAATGGTTAAAGGATAGAGGGATGCTACATTTCACGTCCAATCCATTTTCTGCCTTTCAAAATGGGATTGCAGAGAGAAAGAACTCCACACTACAAACCATGATTAGATGCACATTAGAGGATGCTGGTTTAGGCAAACAATTTTGGTCAGAAGCCTTACATTATTCAAATTACACTCAAAATAGAACATGGTCCAGTATTGTGAATAAGACACCATATGAGGTGATGTACAATAGAAAACCTAAATTAGCACACATGCACATATTTGGAGTTACTGCAGACGTGCACATACCTAAACAATTGAGGAGAAAGGGAGAAAACGTATCCAGGAGATTAAGATTCATGGGATACGAAACTGGAACCAAAGGGTACAGATTCATCGATAATAATAACAAATTTATAGTATCCAGAACAGCTGTGTTTCATGAGCAGGCCAATTGGTCTAAGTTGCACCTTAATGAAATTTTTCCTAATAAAAGCAAAGATAATATATCTTGCGAGGAAGGAACAACAGAAAATCAAAATATTAACAAAAGTAAGAACAAAACCAAAACTTGGACAAATAGTCAGCATAAAATAAAGACAGACACATTAACAAAAAAGGAAGCCAGATATTTGCATGACAACCATAGCAAACCTGAAAGAAATATTAGAAATAATAGAAACCAAATACCAAATAAATACAAAGATTATATTATGCATATGGATGGAGAACAAATAACACCTAATACATATGAGGAAGTATTGAAACTTCCCCGTGAAGAAAGAGAAAAATGGGAACTAGCTATGGAAAAAGAAATGAAAAGTTTACAAGGATTAAATGTATTCACACCTGCGATCGCACCTAAGGATAAAACAATTATAGGTACCAGGTGGATTTATAAAATTAAGAATTTAGAAGGAGGTAATACCTTATACAAGGCCAGACTAGTTGCACAAGGTTATGCACAAAAATATCCAGAAGACTATACTGACACATATTCACCCACAGTGAGAACAGAGAGTGTCAAAACAGCTCTTGTAGTAGCATCTGCACTCAATCTAGACGTGTTTCAATATGACATACAGACTGCATACTTACATGCAAAATTAGATAAGGAAATATATGTAAGAGCACCACACAGTCAATACACTAATAAGAACGAAATTTGGTTACTAAATAAGAGTCTGTACGGATTGAAGCAATCTGGCAAAAGATGGTACGATTGTTTGGTAAAAGTACTAAAGACCATGGATTTCAACGCCACCACTGCTGATAACTGTTTCTTTGTAAAAAAGAGTAATGATCATATTGAATTTGTATTAATTTACGTGGATGATATTTTATATATTGGAAAGCATAAAGAGAGCAGGGAAATCTTTGTAAATAAGTTAAACGAACACTTCTCATTGAAATCACTAGGTAGAGTGAATAAATACCTTGGTGTACAAATTAACAAAACAAAAAGGGGATTCAAACTTACCCAAAAAGATAAAATCATTGAACTCCTAAACAAATGTAACTTAAATAATGCCAAAACATGTGACACACCTATGCAAACTGATTTTCTTAGAAACAATGATGAATCTTCCCCTGAGTTTAAAGACAACACATTTTACAGATCAGTTATAGGTTCACTCCTTTATATATCTAATTGGACTAGGCCAGATATTGCATTACCTCTCAATTTATTGTCAAGATATGTTAGCAAACCAACCTTGTATCATTGGGAAGCTGTCAAAAGAATTTTAAGATATCTGAAAAGTACATTAGATTTTTGTTTAATATTGGAACCCAATAATGACAAAGAACCAAAAATTACTTGTTATGCTGATGCAGATTGGGCTGGTGATACATCATGCAGAAAGAGTACCTCTGGTTATGTTTTTCTATTGAACGATTGTCCAGTTTACTGGTATACTGGTAAACAAGAACTGGTAGCCACCTCTACCACAGAAGCAGAATATGTTTGCTTGTCTAAAGCTGCAAATAACCTTGTATGGTTCAATGATTTGATCACAGATGTTTGGAAGAAACCTACTTTACCATTTATTATGCATGAAGATAATAAAGCGGCCATTGAAATTTCTAGATCCGATGCAATTGGACAAAGGTCCAGGCATATTGATATAAAATTTAAGCACGTGAGACAACTATCTCAAGACGGATTCATCAAAGCAATACATTGTGATACTTCTGAACAATTAGCTGACATATTAACAAAACCCTTACCTTCTAAACAACACAAATATTTAACTTCTAAATTATATGTATTATATTGTCCTGAATCTGAATGTAACTGGTGTTGTATAACGAACCGGCATTTAGAGGGGGATTTGTCAGATGTAAATGCCTTATTCTCTAATGTGTAAATAATGTATATATGGAACATCAGGGGTTAACTTATTACTTGAGCTTTAATGTATTCATATTTTACCACTCCCATTCCTGGCTCCGCCCCTTGTATATAAAAGGAGCCATCCTCCCCATTTTCCTTGCTTCTATCTTGAATATTCAGCGAATATAGAATGCCTATTATGATTAAAGAGAATTATATTTAAACCTATAACTTCTATTATCTTTATTGAGTCTGATCCTGAAAATATTGCAACACTGACTTTGTATAAATATACAAAAGGATGAAGGCTATTGCTTAACGCATTGTAAGCCACCCTGATTCTCCAGAGAAGAGCGGCATATAAATCAAATTAAAAAAAAAGAAAAGAAAGAGAAAGAAAGAGAAGGAAGGAAGGAAGGAAAGAAAAAGAAAGAAAGAGAAAGAAAGAAAAGCTGACTTTGTATAAAATATACAAAAGTATGAAGGCTATTGCTTAATGCATTGTAAGCCGCCCTGAGTCTCCGGAGAAGGGCGGCATATAAATCTAATTAAAAATAATAATAATAATCATCATCAATGGATGGAAACTAATCAAAGAGAGAAGCAAGCTGGATTTAAGGAGAAACTTGATACACTGGGGAGAACGGTTGACCAGTGGAACAGCTTGCCACCACCAGAAGTTGGGGGTGCTCCATCTGGGAAGGTTTTGAAGAAAAGACTGGAATGGAATTGCCTGGAATGATATAGGGTTTCCTGTTTGAGCAGGCGGGATGGACTAGAAGACCTCCAAGGTCCCTTCCAGCTCTATTCTGTTTATTTATTTATTGTTTGTTTATTTATTGGTTCGATTTATATGCCGCCCTTCTCCGGAGACTCAGGGCGGCTTACAATGCGTTAAGCAATAGCCTTCATACTTTTGTATATTTATACAAAGTCAGTTTATTGCCCCCACAAACTGAGTCCTTGCCTGATCGGCAGAGACTTTTCTTTTTTACTTTTAAAAGCATTTTTTTTGTAGAAAAAATGCTTTTAAAAATAAAATAAAAAGCCTCTGATGATTGCGCGGCTCAGCTGGGCATGGGGGTGGGGTGGGATTTTTGCTACTGGTTCTCTGAACCACCCGCCTCCATTGCTACCGGATTGGGCGATCCAGTCCGAACCAGGAGCATTTCACCCCTGGGATAAAGGGTTCTTTTCTTTGGGGAATATCAGTAAACCTACCACAAGTCCAGAAAGCTTTTAACCATGGCTGGTTTGAACACTGGCAGAATCGAGGAGAATAGAGCGGGAAGGGACCTTGGAGATCTTCTAGTCCAACCCCCCTGGTCAAGCGGGAGACCCTCTACCAGGGATCGGCAACCTTAAAGACTCAAAGAGCCATTTGGATCCATTTCCCCAAAGAAAAGAAAACACCGGGAGCCACAAAAACCCTTCCCGTGCCTGGCTATTTCCTGAACAGCCACAAAACTAGCATATGGAGTTGAATTAAACATTCAGTTTTCTTCTGAAACTTTCCTTTTCTTGGATTTATCCATGGTTGGCCTACCAGGGGTTGAAAAGCTCAATAAATCGCGTGCCGGCGGGTGTCATACATTGGCGGTTGTGACGCATATTTTGAGTGACAGGGAGCCACAGCAGAAGGGTGAAAGAGCCACATGCGGCTCCAGAGCTACAGGTTGCTGACTCCTGACCTATACATCCCAGGCAAGTGGCTGTCCAATCTCTTCTTAGAAACCTCCAGTGATGAAGCACCCACAACTTCTGGAGGCAACTTCAGTTCCACTGGTTAATTGTCCTCACTGTCAAGAAATTTCTCCTTAATTCCAGGTTGCTTCTCTCCTTGATTAGGTTCCACCCATTGCTTCTTGTCTTGTCTTCTGGTGATTTGCAAAATAAGTTGACCCCCTCTCTTCTTTGTGGCAGCCCCTCAAATACTGGAAGACTGCTATCATGTCACCTTTGGTCCTTCTTTTCTCTAGACTAGACATTCCCAGTTCCTGCAACCGTTCTTCATATGTTTTCATCTCCAGGCCTTTAATTATCTGAGTTGCTCTTCTCTGCACTTTTTTCCCAAAGTCTCAACAACTTTATTTGGTAGTGTGGCGACCAAAACTGGATGCAGTATACCAGGTGTGGCCTTACTAAGGCGTTACAAAGCGGTACTAACACGATTTTGATTCCGTGCCTCTGTTTACAAAAGCCGAAAGCCAGTTTCTGCTGGTTCCTTAATCCCAACGCCAGAGCCGCGGCCCGTCTCAACGTTTTGACTCGTTACCAATTTCTTTCGCCATCAGGTGGATTGTCCTATAATAGCGTAGATGACTTTTCGGCTTTTGAATTGAATTTCAGGACAACTGGAACTGTCGCCCATGAGATGCTCAACCGATGCTCCGCCGAGATGGTGGGCGAAAGGAGAAGGAGGAACGAATGATTATGATTAATTGCCCTGATCATGATCAGAATTAAAAAGATGCTTCAAGCCTTCCGGTAAGAGCAATTTGGACCTGCCTGGCAGCAAAAGAGAAGGAGGTGGAAACGAATCAACAGGTTCAGATCGCATCTTAGGAATCGACAAAAGGTGAATGTGTTATTTCTAGAGAATATCGTCACCCCACACACACAAAAGGATTAGCACATACACCCCTGGCTGTGACCTTGTCATTTTTCCTCTCCTTCATTTCCTCCTGCATGTCGCCTCCCCGCAGGAGGGAACTGGATTGCATCTCGGAAAGCCAATCTTTCTCCTTGAAGAGCTTCGCCGGTGGAGAAAGCAAGTGAGAGGTTTATCTCTGAATTTTTATTCATTTATTTATTTATTGATCAGTTCGATTAATATGCCGCCCTTTTCCGGCGACTCAGGGCGGTTTACAATGCGTTAAGCAATAGCCTTCATACTTTTTGTATATACCTGCTTAGTAGGGCTTTCGACCCCCCCGCCCCAAGCGGTGTTCTTTTCTATACAAAGTCAGCTTATTGCCTCCACAAACCGGGTCCTCATTTTACCTACCTCGGAAGGATGGAAGGCTGAGTCAACCTTGAGCCTGGTGAGATTTGAACTTGCAATAATTGCAGGCAGCTGGTGCTACTTAACAGCGCTTTAGTCTGCTGCGCCACCAAGGCTCTTAGATAAGAGCCTTATCTTAGATAAATAGGCACCTCTAGGCTCTCAAAGAAACAGGTGTTTTGCCGAAGCAAATTTTGGAGTTTGGGAGAAGGACTGGAGCAGATGGCCTATATTGCAAGATCCTGAAAATTAGCCTCCTTTTCGTACCGAGAGAGGGAAATAACAGGATTTGTTTAATATTTGCTAAGATTCGTTAAGCCGGGGGTGTTGGTGCTGATTTTTGGGTTTTCGGCACATGCATGCACAGCTGATTTTCATATGCACCAGAGGACTGGCAACCCAGCTGGCTGGCGCATACATGCCTATTTTTGGGGCATTTTTGGCTGTTTTCAGGCCGTTTCCCAGGCCATTTCGAGGCCATTTTTGGGGCCATTTTCAGGCTGTTTTTTTGGGCCGTTTTTAGCATGCGCGCACTGGAAACCAGAAAAGCACCTGGGAACAGCGCACGAGCCCACAGAGAAGGCGCTGCGTGTCACCTTTGCCACATTCGCCATCACGGCTCTAGATTTCGCAAGTGTTTCACCGCAGGGGTCCTTGGTGTTCTCTGAGTTTGGGGGCTTTTTTTTGCAGGCGTTTCATTACCCAAGTAGGTAACATCATCAGTGCTAGCAGGGCTGTCCTGGTTGGGGTAATGAAACGCCTGCAAGAAAGCGACCAAGGTTGGAGAGTGCCAAGGACCCCACGGTCCTCCTCTTCCTTCTCCTCCTTCTCCTCAATTCCACAAACCCCACTCCCTTCCAGCAACTGATGATGTTACCTAGTTGGGTATTGCGATGTCTGCAAGAAAACTACCGAGCTCAGAGACCACTATGAATCCCCCAGTTCTGCTCTGAATACAGATTTTCTCCTCCTTTGATGTTTCACAGTGATATGGATAGTGAGGAATGCTGATGGTTATTAAAGACCTCAGGGGTCTATCCATCCCTCCCTCCCTCCCTCCCTCCCTCCCTTCCCTTCCATTTCCCTTCCATTTTCTTCCATTTTCCTCCCTCCCTCCCTCCCTCTCTCCCTCTTCCATTTGTCTTCCTTCCTTCTCTTCATTTTCCTCCTTCCATCCCTCCTTCCCTTCCCCCTCCCTCCCTCCCCTTTCTTCCCTTTTCCTTCCTTCCTTCCTTCCTTCCTTCCTTCCTTCCTTCCTTCCTTCCTTCCTTCCTTCCTTCCTTCCTTCTCTTCCATTTGCCTGCCCTGCCTGCCTTCCTTCTCTTCCATTTTCCTCCTTCCCTTCTATTTTCCTCCTTCCTTCCTTCCCTCCCTTCCTTTTCTTCCATTTGCCTGCCTGCCTGCCTTCCTTCTCTTCCATTTTCCTTCCTTCCTTCCTTCCTTCCTTCCTTCCTTCCTTCCTTCCTTCCTTCTCTTCCATTTGCCTGCCTGCCTTCCTTCTCTTCCATTTTCCTCCTTCCCTTCCATTTTCCTCCTTCCTTCCCTCCCTTCCTTTTCTTCCATTTGCCTGCCTGCCTGCCTTCCTTCTCTTCCATTTTCCTTCCTTCCTTCCTTCCTTCCTTCCTTCCTTCCTTCCTTCCTTCCTTCCTTCCTTCCTTCTCTTCCATTTGCCTGCCTGCCTCTTCCTTCTCTTCCATTTTCCTCCTTCCTTCCTTCCTTCCCTTCCTTTTCTTCCATTTGTCTTCCTTCCTTCTTCTCCTCCATTTTTCTCCTTCTCTCCCTCCCTCCCTTCCATTTGCCTTCCTTCCTTCCCTCCTTCCTTCTCTTTATTTTCCTCCTTCCCTCCCTCCCTTCCCCGTCCCTCCCTTTGCTTCCATTTTCCTTCCTTCCTTCCTTCCTTCCTTCCTTCCTTCCTTCCTTCCTTCCTTCTTTCCTTCCTCCCTCCCTCCCTCCCTCCCTCCCTCCCTCCAATGGTGCACTCCTGTTACCTGTCACGAGAATGGATGCCGCTCTCAGCAAAAACACGAGAGGGCAGCAACCACATACAGATACGGACTTGAAAGAGCACTTAACATATCCTGCTTTTTATTTGGATTTGAACTCGCTTTGTCTCTTGATACTAAAGGCACCCTTCCCATTCAGCACTTCTTAAGCAGTTACGTTAAAAGCACGTAAGCCATTTAAAACCTACTGCAGTGCTTTCCCACTCGCCTTTTATTGCCTCGGCCCTGACTATAAAAACTTTCTCTCCTTAAAGCAGACGGCCACATAAATTCTAATTCCGAAGCCGCAGCCACGCCCCTAATTTGGGGCCCTAGCAAAGTTTTTCCCATATCAGGAAAAGCAAACAGCGAAAGATTAACGAGGGGGAAGGTGAAAAGTTACAAAGAGAGATAGATACGTCGTACTGCATCTAGTTTTGGTCACCACACTATAAAAAAGATGTGGAGACTCTAGAAAGAGTGCAGAGAAGAGCAACCAAGAGGATTAGGGGACTGGAGGCTCAAACATACGATGAACGGTTGCAGGAATTGGGCATGGCTAGTCTAGTGAAGAGAAGGACCAGGGGAGACAGGATAGCAGTCTTCCAATATTTGAGGGGCTGCCACAAAGAAGAGGGGGTCAAGCTATTTTCTAAAGCACCCGAAGGCCAGACAAGGAACAATGGATGGAAACTGAACAAGGAGAGATTCAACCTGGAAATAAGGAGAAATTTTCTGACAGTGAGAGCAATCCACCCATGGAACAGAAGTTGCCTTTGGAAGTTGTGGGAGCTTCATCCCTGGAAGCTTTCAAGAAGAGACTGGACTGTCAGAAATGGTGGAAGGTCTCCTGCTTGGGCGGGGGGTTGGACTAGATGACCTACAAGGTCCCTTCCAACTCTGTTCATCTGTTAAGTGACAGGCTGATGTCAGCTTTAACATCATGTTGATACTTGCCTTGATTGCGCAACATGGGGTGGGGGTGGGGAGAAACATAAGGAAAGTGCTTGTTATTGTGATTATATTTGAACTGGCACAGGTCAGCAAGGCAATTAGGGGGAAAAAAATTTGGGAACGCCTCCAGCATCAGATTCTGGAATATTCACTTCCCGCTCCATCTCCATCCCGGAAAGATTTTTATCGTCTGGCCTGTTTGCACACGAATAATCCGATTTCTCACGTAGCTTGCCTTTTCCCAGAAAAGTCACTGTTTTGAACGGAAACGTTACAAGCAATGTGAAGCAACAATTCCCCCAAACCACATTGTACATTGCACATTGTAAGCCGCCCTGAGTCTCCGGAGAAGGGCGGCATATAAATCAAATTAAAAAAAAAAAAAAACCCGAATGGATTAGAATTATGATTAGAATGGGTAGAATTATAATAGCCAGGTATTGGAAATTAGATGTGAATTTTAGAATAGAAGAATGGTATTGTGAAATGTGGAAATTAGCTTTAAACGATAAAATGACATGTGATATTAAAATTAGAAATGGTGACTATAAAGAAGATATTTTCTGGAAAATTTGGAAACCATTTGTGGACTATGCGCTGGGAAAATTGGATGCTTCGGTACCTGTACCCCGAGAACGTGGATTTTGGCGATCATGAGGATACATCCGAAGAACCAAATCTTCCTTTCTTATGTATAGCACAGGATGAAATATTGTATATGTTGTTTGTAATGTTTGTAATGTTAAAGTAATAAAAAATTATAAAAAAAAAAACAAAAAACCGATCTGCGCTCATTTGCTCTCTTTCAAATCTCCGCGCAAATCGCTTCCAAATTAAAATTGGAAAGCTTTGTTATTACCTGCTGGATCTCCCTAAAAAAAACAACAACAACAGAGGGTGTGTTAATTATTCTTCCTAAGAGCAGTTGTGTTTCTCCTTCCGCGGTTGGCATTGTTATTTCATAAGGACAATCACAAGGAGCATCGTTTCACAATTGCAATGCAGACCTGTCCTTACTCATACAGAGGCTCCGATGTACTGTACATAACATAACAGGGTGATAACCCGGAATAGAGTCTGCTCAGTATCGTTTTGAGGTGCACTGTGTCACTCCAGAAACTCACAATGCGAGTTTAAGCCTTGTCTTAAGGGCCACAACTGAGCCAAACCTTTCCATTGCAAAGTGAGAAATTTGTAAAGGGCAGGCTACTTCTGCTGACTGACAGCTGCCTGCAATTTGGCAGTTCGAATCTCACCAGTCTCAAGGTTGACTCGTCTTTCCATCCTTCCGAGGTGGGTTAAATGAGGACCCAGATTGTTGGGAGCAAGAGGCTGACTCTGTAAACCGCTTAGAGAGGGCTGCAAAGCACTGGGAAGCGGTATATAAGTGCTATTGCTATCTTCATTGCTCCTTCCTTCCTTCCTTCCTTCCTTCCTTCCTTCCTTCCTTCCTTCCTTCCTTCCTTCCTTCCTTTGTGCAATGGTTAGAATGCAGTATTGCAGGCTGACTCTGTCAACTGCCTGCAGTTTGATACTGACCGGCTCAAGGTTGACTCAGCCTCCTATCCTTCCAAGATGGGTAAAATAAGGACCCAAATTGTTGGCGGCTGGAAAGCACTGTGAAGCATTATTTAAGTAAGTGCTATTACTATTGCTTCCTTCCTTCCTTCCCTCCCTCCCTTCTCTCCCTTCCTTTTCTCCTTCCTTCCTTGCCATGCTGCAAGTGGTATATAAGTGCTATTGCTATCTTTTAAAAAAAAAAATTTGATTTACATGCCGCCCTTCTCCGGAGACTCAGGGCGGCTTACAATGTGCTAAGCAATAGCCTTCATCCTTTAACCAGCTTAATAACAGGGTGCCTTAGACCACCGTACTACCAAGGCTCAATGAAGGCATCTTCATTGCTACTTCTTCCTTCCTTCCTTCCTTCCTTCCTTCCTTCCTTCCTTCCTTCCTTCCTTCCTTCCTTTGTGCATTGGTTAGAATGCAGTATTGCAGGCTAATTCTGCCAACTGCCAGCAGTTCGATCCTGACTGGCTCAAGGTTGACTCAGCCTTCCATCCTTCCGAGGTGGGTAAAATGAGGACCCAGATCATTGGGGACAAGAGGCTGACTCTGTAAACTGCTTAGAGAGGGCTGTAAAAGCACTGTGAAGCGGTACATAAGTCTAAGGGCTATGGCTAATTGTCTGGAACGATATAAGGTCTCCCTGCTTGAAGGCAAGAAGACCTCCAAGGCTCCTTTCCAACTCTGTGAATCTGTAATTCTGTTGTTTGAGTTAAAGATAGTCTAGACAGGAAGGAAGTCCCTGATCTCCAGCTATCACGTGACTCCTTTAAAATAGATCACAACAGCTGTGGCATCTAACTGGATTCTTGTTTCTTTATTATTATTATTATTTGCTTTCGCTGGGGAATGGAATGGGGGGATTCCTTGATTTCTTTGTCTCCTCCGATACTTCCACCCTCCCAATTAAAATAAAGTGAACGCAGGCAGTGCTCAACTTATAGCAATTCGCTTAGTGACAGTTCAAAGTTATGACGGCGCTGAAAAAAAGTGACTTAGGATGGTTTTTCACATTTACACCCCACGGTCAGGTGATCAAAATTCAGACGTTTGGCAACTGACTCATATTTACGATGGTGGCAGCGTCCCGGGGTCATGCGATCCCCTTTTGCGACCTCCTGATAAGCAAAGTCAGTGGCGGAAGCCGGATTCGCTGAACCGCTGTGTTATGAATATAATGACTTGCAGCGATTTACATAACAATTCTAGCGAGAAAGGTCGTAAAAGTGGGGCCAACTCACTTAACAACTGTCTCGCTTAGCAACAGAATGTTGGGGCCTGAACTGTGGTTGCGAATCAAGACTTTTGTGAGACCGGGGTATCTACGAGACTGCCTTCTGCTACCAATAGCCTCTCACCGACCAGTACGCTCCCATAGAGAGGGGCTCCTCAGGGTGCCGTCGGCCAAACAGTGTCGACTGGTGGCCCCCAGGGGGAGAGCCTTCTCTGTGGGGGCACCTACCATCTGGAACGAGCTCCCCCCAGAGATACGGAAGATCCCGGACCTGCGCACGTTTCGCCGTGCTCTCAAAACTTTTCTATTTCAGCAAGCTGGCCTGGCCTAACTCCCCATCTTTTAAATTTTTTAAATTTTTTAATTTGTGATTTTATAAATTGGGTGTTTTAATCTGTGTTTCGGCCGAAATATTTAATAATTTTAAGGGACTTTCTTAATATTTGGATTATCTGTATTTTATCTTGGCTGTTCACCGCCCTGAGTCCTTCGGGAGTAGGGCGGTATAGAAATTTAAAATAAATAAAATAAATAAAAGAAGCCACCAAAAAAAACTTAGTAGCAATACCTAGTTTCCAAAGAAGAGAACTGAAATGGATCGTCTTCTGATCCACCACCTGTCTTGCTTCATCATGATATTGGAATGACTGAAACTGACCGGTACAAGGAAACTGATTAATAAACAACAAAGGATGAGTAGAGTTCCTTGCCTTCCGGATGATTCCATGAGGAACAGTTGGACTGCTGCCTTTCCAAATATTGTAACAGCTCTGAGCTTGGTTGTTTCTTTGCAGATGTCTCATTACCCAAACTAGGTAACATCATCAGTGCTATAAGGGGGAAAGTGCAAACTTACTCCCTTCTAGCATGGATGATGTTATCTGGTTGGGTAATGAAACATCTGCAAGAAAACCATCAAGCTCAGAGCTTCTGCATATAATCAGAAAGTCCCACTCCCTTCTAGCACTGATGATGTTACCTAGTTGGGTCATAAAACGTCTGCGAGAAAACTACCAAGCTCAGAGAGCGCTCCTCGTTTCAACCCTGAGTTACAAACCTTCTCTTTTACTGGTAGTGTTAAAAGCTTCAAGATGTAATTTTACATGCCTTGAAGCGCCCCCGGGTGGATGCTGCCTGCTGATGGGGGAAATGCAACTTTAAAAACCAATTAGTTAATGAGCAATTAAGACTTTTTTTGTTTCCATTTTAGAGCCGGGGGAGGAAGATGGAGCGCCATTAAGAGACAAGGTAAAGGTTCCCTTCGCACATACGTGCTAGTCGTTCCCAACTCTAGGGGGCTTGTCTCCGTTTCAAAGCCGAAGAGCCAGGGCTGTCCGAAGACGTCTCCGTGGTCATGTGGCCGGCATGATTCAATGCCAAAGGCGCACGGAACGCTGTTCCCTTCCCACCAAAGGTGGTCCCTATTTTTCTTGCATTGGCATCCTTCAGTCGCAAAAGACTATGGTATCGTGCTCTGGAAAGAGGTCCTAAAACAGCATCTGGTGTGACTAAAAAGGCCAAGATGCTAAAACATATGAAGAATGGTTGCAGGAACTGGGTATGTCTAGTTTGATAAAGAGAAGGACTAGGGGAGACATGATAGCAGTCTTCCAATATCTCAGGGGCTGCCACAAAGAAGAGGGGGTCAAGATATTCTCCAAAGCACCTGAGGGTAGAACAAGAAGTAATGGGTGGAAACTAATCAAGGAGAGAAGCAATTTAGAACTAAGGAGAAATTTCCTGACAGTTAGAACAATTAATCAGTGGAACAACTTGCCTCCAGAAGTTGTGAATGCTCCAACACTGGGAGTTTTTAAGAAGATGTTGGATAACCATTTGTCTGAAGCGGTGTAGGGTTTCCTGCCTGGGCAGGGGGCTGGACTAGAAGACCTCCAAGGTTCCTTCCAAATCTGTTGTTCTATTCTATTCTACTTCGAGAGTGGCAATCCCTTCCACACTGAGGGCAGGTACATTCTGTCCCCTGCCCAGCTCCCAGATTTCGCTGGTTCCGGAACTGCCTCTTTGCCTCAAGTGTCTCTTCGAATTGGAGAAGGCGGTGCTGCGTCTTTAGCCTCCAAGCTGAACGATTGGAGGTCAAGGTTTCCCAGTTGTTAATGTCCATTCCCAGGGCCTTTAGGTCCCTATTGCAGATATTCTTATATTGCAGTCGTGGTCTCCCTCTGAGGTGCTTTCCCTGCATTAATTCTCCATACAGGAGATCTTTTGGAATCCGACCATCAGCCATTCTCACGACATGCCCCAGCCAGTGAAGACGTCGCTGTTTCAATACTGTATACATGCTAGAAATTCCAGCACGTTCCAAGACTGCGCCATTTGGAACTTTGTCCTGTCAGGTGATGCCAAGAATTCGTCGGAGATAGCACATATGAAAGGTGTTCAACTTTCTCTCCTGCCGTGCATAAAGGGTCCAAGACTCACTGCAGTACAAGAGTGATTTTTTTTTCTACTTGCATTTTTCTACCTGCATTTTTTTTTTTTTTACGTGCTTTCGAACTGCTAGGTTGGCAGAAGCTGGGACAAGTTGCAAGCTGGGACTTGCAACTTGCAAGTTACAAGTTGCAAAGAGCCTTGGTGGCGCAGCAGACTAAAGCACTGTTAAGTAACCCCAGCTGCCTGCAATTACTGCAAGTTCAAATCTCACCAGGCTCAAGGTTGACTCAGCCTTCCCTCCTTTCGAGGTAGGTAAAATGAGGACCCGGTTTGTGGGGGCAATAAGCTGACTTTGTATAAAAAAGAACACCGCTTGGGGGGGCCCGAAAGCCCTACTAAGCAGGTATATACAAAAGTATGAAGGCTATTGCTTAAACGCATTGTAAGCTGCCCTGAGTCTCCGGAGAAGGGCGGCATATAAATTGAACCAATAAATAAATAAATAAATAAATAAATAAATAAATAAATAAATAAATAAATAAGTAAGTAAGTAAGTAAGTAAGTAAGTAAGTAAGTAAGTAAGTCACGGGAGCTCCCCCCGTTACGCAGCGCTAGGGATTCAAATGACCGTTTGATCGACAAGCTCAGCATCTTAGCCACTGAGCCACCGCATCCTTCAAAGAGAGAGACAAGAGGATGTAGTAATCCAAGCATAAAAGCACCAGCCAGCTTTTTATGGCACAATAAAGACAACCCAAAGGGTGAGGCCACAGGCTATGTGTCACCAAGACGTGGTTCATCGGATCCGCATCCACCGATGCGGTCACTCCCTTCCCTTCCAGGTTTAAGGAGAACTTTTCTGACCAGGAAGTAGGAACTGAAAAGTTCAAGCCAGTGGTTTTAGTGTTGTTGTTTCTATCTCATAAAAAGACATGTTTACATCTCATAAAAAGACATATGAGAATGCTCATAATCAACGGTGTCCTTGTAGAAAGGCTGTGGAGCAGATCAAGAGTCACCTGGTTGAATTTGGCAATGAATGAATGAATGAATGAATGAATGAATGAATGAATGAGCGTTCAGCCAGCCAGCCAGCCAGAAAAGCCAACCCTTCAAGACTCCAAGATAGGCTCTGTTTGGTCAGACAGCAGAGTTGGAAGGGAACTTAGAGGTCATCTAGTCCAACCCCCTGCTCACGCAGGAGATCTGTACTAGGGATTCGAACCGCCGAACTGCCGACCTTTCTGATCGACAAAGCTCAGCGCCTTAGCCGCTGAGCCACCTAGTCAGTCCTTAAATGGTCTTCCTCAGATAGATGTCTCCTTTTTTATTTTTATTTAATTACAGAATAGCAGAATTGGAAGGGGCCTTGGAGGTCTTTGAGTCCAACCCCTTGCTCAAGCCGGGAGATCTTATAGCATTTCAGACACGTGGCTGGCTGTCCAATTATTTATCTTAACTCGGCAACTTGGCAATGGCTCAGTGACTTTACCATCTATGGTTTGGCTGGGTTGGGGTTCTGCGGGAAGCCAGCTATCGTGGTTTCATCCTGGGTTTAAGGCCAACGACAGTTGCTTTCAGTCCTTCTTCCTGTATTGGAGAAGAAGTCGACCGGATTCCCTCGCGAAGAAAAGGCAGAGCAAGGAAGGACCGATTTCAAGAGTTGCGCCAGAGTTCAGAAACGGAAAACGTTTCTTCATTGGAGGGCAGAACGGGGGACAGGATGTCCTCATTCAAAGGGGTGGGGGGAGGGAGTTTATTTAAAAGCAAGTATGAGGAAAGAAAATATGCCTAAAATCTAGGGATAGCTAAACAAAACTAGGTCATTTCTCACTGGGGCAGAGAGGAAAAAAGATGTGACTGAGTTTTAGCCAACAGATTCATCTATCATCTGTCGGTCAGTCAGTCCATCGTCCGTCCATCCATCCATCCATCCATCCATCCATCCATCCATCCATCTTCCTTCTACATATTTTCTATATCTGTCTATCACCACTCCACCTATGTCTATATCTCTCTCTGCCTCTATCTATTGTCTACCTATCATCTATCTTCTATATCATCCATCTATCTACCTATCTATCTTCTATATCATTTATCTATCTATCTATCTATCTATCTATCTATCTATCTATCTATCTATCATATCTATCTCTATCTATCTATCTATCTATCTATCTATCTATCTATCTATCTATCTATCTATCTCTAAGCCCTTTTTTGTCTGTCC
The DNA here is from genome assembly GCF_029215685.1 of Pituophis catenifer annectens. NCBI lineage: Eukaryota > Metazoa > Chordata > Lepidosauria > Squamata > Colubridae > Pituophis > Pituophis catenifer. Next base: position 8,460,633 of record NW_027256897.1, on the reverse strand, counting down.
ATCCGTCCATCCATCCATCCATCCATCCATCCACCTTCCTATCTACCTCTTCTACATATTCTCTCTCTCTCTCTCTCTCTCTCTCTCTCTCTCTCTCCCTCCCTCCCTCCCTCCCTCCCTGATTGCTTATTTGTACCCTATGACTATCATTAAGTGTTGTACCTAATGATTCTTGATGAATGTATCTTTTCTTTTATGTACGCTGAGAACGTATGCTCCAAGACAAAATCCTCAATCACACTTGGCCAATAAAAAAAATTTCTATTCTATTCTATTCTATTCTATTCTATTCTATTCTATTCTATTCTATTCTATTCTATTCTATTCTATTCTACTCTATTCTACTTTACTCTATTCTATTCTATTCTATTCATCTATCTATCTATCTATCTATCTATCTATCTATCTATCTATCTATCTATCATCTCTCTCTCTGTTTCTCATCTATTTGTATCTATCTACCTACCTACCTACCATCTAAATTTTCTCCCTCCCTCCCTCCCTCTCTCTCTCTATTATATTTATTTATTAAACGCATATGCTGCCCATCTCCCTTTGAAAAGCGTCTCTATTCGGCTCAACCACGATTTCGACCATCCACCCAGCGTTAACAGCTAGCCAGGTTTCCTTGCCTGGAGGCAGATAAGCCCTTAACAGCCCACCCCCATCCCCCATCCCCCATCCAACTTGACTTTTCCCTCCCCTTCCCTTCCAACTCGCCCTGCCTAGCGCCTTCCAGCTCGGTTGGAGAGCCCGGCGCTGGGCTGCGGAGGCTGGGCGCGGTAGTTCCCTTGGCCAGCTCGGGAGGGAAGGCGGGCAGAGGCGGAGCCCGCGGGTGAGAGAAGCCCAAGAGGAGGCGCCGAGCGAGGCCAGACGGGTGGCGCAGCGCTGGGCAAGGTGGCTGGGTCCAGGGTAGCGAGCGAAATGAGCGATCCGGAGAAAGGCAGCCGCGGGCAGCGGGAGCCACTCAAGATCGGTGAGTCGGGGTGGTGGCGATGGCGAAGGGACCCCGGGAAAGGGATCCACCGGGTGGGTGGGTGAGTGGGAGTGGTCGGCTCCTGGAGCTTGATCCCGGGGGCGATCGGGTGGGGATCCTGGATTTGGAGAGGGGAGCATCCCTTTGCCCCAAAGTGGGCTTCCTCTCTAGGGGGGAATCCCTGGAGATCCAACCCCAACGGGATTCCCTCCTCCTCTTCAAGCCGGGGTGGGCTTTTCAAGCCGCCCCTCGCCCCTTCTTTCAATCCTTTTTGGCTTTTTTTTGTGTGAGTGGTGCTGAAGATCAAACCTTGGCTTCCTTGGGTGGCTTCAGCGCCAGCCTTTGGCAAGAAGGCCCCGTTGGGCTCCGGGCCAAGTGGGGAGGGGCGCCCTTCAGAACGGAATGCCAGGAACGGGGAGATTGGGGAGGGAAGAGCCTCTCGGTGGGGCTACCGAGGAGGGGGGGGGTGGTCCATTCCTTGCATGAGCCCCACCGCCAAGGAGGACACCCCCAGAACGTTAGGAAGGGTCTTTTCCCCCACCTTGCTTAGGAGGGTCTTCTTGGGACTGAGTCAACTTTGGCTTGGCCAACTGGATGCCCCTTCCTTCCCTTCTCCCGGAGCCACTTATGTGAACGGTGATCCCAAGGGTGTCGTCGCTGGGAAAGTTTCCAATTAATAAAAGTTCCCAATTCATTTTTTTTTTTAAAGAAAAACCTAAGGAAAGGTTTGGTGGGGAAGAGCCAAATCAGGGTCTTTGATCCTGGACCGATCAGAGGTAATAATGGGGGGGTCTGGGGGGTGATTTTGGTAAATAAGAAACCATGTAGACTTTAATACCAGTAAATTGCGGTTGCCGAATGTTATCTGAGTATCAGAGTGCTTTGAACTTTTACTTGGCTGCCGTTTAACCTGTTAATCATTTTTTTTCTTTGATAGATAGATAGACAGACAGACAGACAGACAGACAGACAGACAGACAGACAGACAAACTTAGACAGATAATAGATAATAGATAGATGATAATCGATCATGATAGATTGATAGCCATAGCATTTTATCATATTTTATTTATCTATACATTAAATTATTTTATTTTATTCCAATTTCATTTGAAACTGTATTTTATTCCAATTGCATTTTAAATCGTATTTTATTCCAATCTCATTTTAAATTGTTTTTATCAGATTTTAGTAATAATTTGTGTCTGGAACTCTGCATTTTGATATGGCCCAAGGACTAATCAATAAGTAAATCTCTCTCTCTCTCTCTCTCTCTCTCTCTCTCTCTCTCTCTCTCTCTCTCATCTAATCTCTCTCTCTCTCTCTAATCTCTCTCTCTCTCTCGGTATCTATCTATCTATCTATCTATCTATCATCTAATCTCTAATCTCTCTCTCTCTAATCTCTCTCTCTCTCTTGGTATCTATCTGTCTATCTATCTATCTATCTATCTATCTATCATTTAATCTCTAATCTCTCTCTCTCTCTCTAATCTCACTCTCTCGGTATCTATCTATCTATTTATCTATCTATCTATCATCTAATCTCTCTCTCTCTCTCTCTCTCTATCATCTAATCTCTCTCTCTCTCTCTAATCTCTCTCTCTCTCTCGGTATCTATCTATCTATCTATCTACTATCTATCTATCTATCTATCTATCTATCTATCTATCTATCTATCTATCTATCATGTATGATAGATCAATTGGGTTGCCAATACAGGTAGTTCTCGACTTACAACAGTTTGTTTAGTGACCGTTTGAAGTTATAACGGCACTGATAAAAGGGACTGATTTTGTCTAGGTTTTTTTTGGTCTCTGTTTAATGCGTTTTCGTCTTTCTTTCATCCACGTTTTTTGTTTTCGTCTAGATTTGTTTTGTCTGTTTCATTTTTTTTTGGGGTGTGTGTGTGATTTTGTATTTGAGGACCCAGTTTGTGGGGGCAATAAGCTGACTTTGTATTAATATACAAAAGTATGAAGGCTATTGCTTAACGCATTGTAAGGCGCCCTGAGTCTTTGGAGAAGGGCGGCATATAAATCAATTTTTTTAACAAAATCCTTTGAATAAAATAAAAAATTATAAACGCGAATAAACAAACAAAGAACATTTTCGGCTTCCAGTTAGGGAGGCCAACAGCAGCCAAAGCGATGGAATCATCCTTCGGAGGAATCTGGGTTTTTAAAATAAGGGCCTCTCCAGAGATTCATCTGTTTACTCAATAAACTCTTGCTAATTATCTGTGGTGTTTGTGTAGCTATTGGTTGCATTAAAAAGAAACAGAAATGTTTTTAGTCAGTTCCTCTAGAGATGTTTTTTTTTTTTTGTGGTTGTTAAAGGAAGCTGGCAGGTAGACAAATTTTCATATAAAAGTTTCCATTTGCATAGCAAAACAGCGTTCGGATATTGGAGGGGCTGCCGCAAAGAAGAGGGAGTCAACTTATTCTCCAGAGCACCTTTGAAGGCAGGACAGAGATGGATGGGAACTAATTAAGGAGAGAAGCAACCTGGAACTAAGGAGAAATTTGCTGGCAGTTAGAACAATTAATCAGTGGAATGGAAGTTGCCTCCAGAAGTTGTGAATGCTCCATCATTGGAGTTTTTACAAGAAGAGATTGCATAACCGTTTGCCTGGAATGGGATAGACTTTCCTGCCTGAGCAAGGGGTAGGACTAGAAGACTTCCAAGGTCCCTTCCAACTCTTGTTATTCTATTAATCAGTGGAATATCTTGCCTCCAGAAGTTATGGGTGCTCCATCACTGGAGGTGTTTAAGAAGACACTGGACAACCTTTTGTCTGAAATGGTATAGAGCCGTGATGGCGAACCTATGGCGCAGGTGGCATGTGGAGCCATGTCGCCTGGCACGCCAGCTCAGCTAGGGCACCGGCCAGCTAATTTTGGGGCCTTCTGGGCCCACCAGAAGTAGGGGAAGAGGCTGTTTCCTGCCTCCAGAGGGCCTGAGGGTGGGGTGGGGAAGGCTGTTTTCGCCCTCCCCAGATGCATAGAGAGGATCTGGAGCCAGGTGAGGCAGAAAAACGGGCCTACCGGGACATTGCGTGCATGCGCGGGGCAGGGCACATAGAATTATGGGTGTGGGCACGCTCGTGCGCGAACCTCCCCCATCCCACCCCCTTCCTGGCACGCGATGGCAAAAAGGTTAGCCATCACTGGTATAGAGTTTTCTGCCTAAGCAGAAAGGGGTTGGATTAGAAGACCTCCAAGGTCCCTTCCGACTCTTGCTCTTCTGTTCTTGAAGGCTCAGATTAAAACACTTCCGGTGCTGGTAGTGCAATTTAGAAAGGCAACTTTTAATGGCACTTAATGGGATACGTTCCCAGGTCACTCTATTTGTTGTTGTTGTTGTTGTTTTTGTTCAATTATTCAATTATGGAAGGAGCTGTTGTGAACAAGCCCATCGCTGTCCTATCTCCAAGGCTGACCAAGTTTATAAATAAGCATAAAAAGTTTGTGAATGGCAGGTAGCTTTATGACCTACGTGCAGCGGTGGGCTTCAAACATTTTAGCAAGGGGTTCTCTGCCTGGTTGCTGGGTGGGCGTGACCATGGTGGGTGTGGCCTAGTCAGCATCCTTCACCATGGTGGGGGGAGTGTTTTTGCCCTCCCTGGGTTCCGGAGGCTTTTCCAGAGGCCCTCTTCCTGAACTTCCGGTAAGCCTGTTTTTCACCCTCCTCGAGTGTCCCCAGTGTACCCTGCACCAGGGGTGGGTTCTAATTTTTTTTACTACTGGTTCTGGGGTGTGGCTTATTTTGTGGGCATGGCTTGTGGGGGTAATGTGACCGGGTGGGTGTGGCCAACTTTTTTTAAAAAAAATTTAAAAGCATTTTTTTTCCTACAACCTCTTCGGCTGAAGAGGTTGCAGAAAAAAAATGCTTTTAGAAGCTTCTGACGATCAGGCAAGTCAGCTGGGATCGCCAGAGGCTTTTAAAGGCATTTTTTTTCCCCTACAGCCTCTTCGGCCGAAGAGGTTGTAGAAAAAATGCTTTTAAAAGCCTCTGAGATCCCAGCTGAGCCACGCGATCATCAGAGGCTTTTTAAAAAACTTTTAAAAGCATTTTTTCAGCCGAAGAGGTTGTAGAAAACATGCTTTTAAAAGTAAAAAAAAAAAAGCCTCTGATGAGGTGGGCAGGGTAAGTGAGCGGTGATCGGGCTGGGGACCCGTTCGGGGGCGTGGCCAGCCAATGTTATTACCGGTTCTCCAAACTACTAAAATTTTTTACTACCGGTTCTTGCGAACCGGTGTGAACCAGGAGCAGCCCACCACTGCCCTGCACTTACCTGCATCCAAAACGGGCTGTGTGGGGACTCCTGGGAAGGGAGGGGTGCTGTGGGAGGGGCCAGCCAGGAGTGGGTTTTGGGGGTTCCCCAAACTCCCAAACCCCCAGCAGCCCACCCCTGCATACATGCCACCTTCGGGCCTCTGATTGATTTCTGGCGAGTGAATAATAGGGTTCCTTCATGTTCGAACGGCATCTTACAACCCCAAATTTGATATTTAAAGTATCTTTCGGTAGGAAAGGAAATTTTTTGCCTCCATCCTACCAGCATCCTAGAGAACCTGTAGAGATGTCGTCATTTCTCTTATCGTTTCTCTCGAAGTCTCACTCAGAGACGCCGGGTGAGATTGAATATGTGATGAATGAATGAATTGAATCTGCGTCTCATACCTTTGTAGGCAGGTGGGGAAGTCAACTGACGGCGCCTGTCTGACTAAGCCGTAAGGTGATACAACCACTTTACGGGTTCAGGGTGGTGCAGGAATCCAGCCATGGTGGCTTAATTGAGAAACATGGTTACAGCAGCCACAACTAAAGTGATGTCATGAATGCTCCTTGAACAGACTATCTCCTGTGGGCCTTCATGTCCCTTCATGTCCCCAAGATCAACAAACGGTGTTTGTTCCAGTAGATACTGGAAGAATAGTCAAGCTATTCTCCAGAGCACCTGAGGGCAGGACAAGAAGCAATGGGTGGAAACTGATCAAGGAGAGAAGCAACCTAGAACTAAGGAGAAATTTCCTGACAGTGAGAACAATTAACCAGTGGAACAACTTGCCACCAGAAGTTGTGGATGCTCCAACACTGGAAGTTTTTAAGAAGATGTTGGATAACCATTTGTCTGAAGTGCTGTAGGGTTTCCTGCCTAAGCAGGGGGTTGGACTAGAAGACCTCCAAGGTCCCTTCCAAGTCTGTTATTCTCTTCTCTTCTCTTCTCTTCTCTTCTCTTCTCTTCTCTTCTCTTCTCTTCTCTTCTCTTCTCTTCTCTTCTCTTCTCTTCTCTTCTCCTCTCCTCTCCTCTCCTCTCCTCTCCTCTCCTCTCCTCTTCCCTATCCTATCCTATCCTATCCTATCCTATCCTATCCTATCCTATCCTATCCATTATTCTATTCTAATTCTCTCCTCTTGTATTCTATCCTACCTGTTGTTCTATTCTATTCTATTCTATTCTATTCTATTCTATTCTATTCTATTCTACTCTACTCTACTCTACTCTACTCTACTCTACTCTACTCTACTCTACTCTTCTCTTCTCTTCTCTTCTCTTCTCTTCTCTTCTCTTTTCTCTCCTCTCCTCTCCTCTCCTCTCCTCTCCTCTCCTCTCCTCTCCTATCTATCCTATCCTATCCTATCCTATCCTATCCTATCCTATCCTATCCTATCCTATCCTATCCTATCATATCCATTATTCTATTCTAATTCTCTCCTCTTGTATTCTATCCCTTTTTTTTTTTTTAATTTGATTTATATGCCGCCCTTCTCCGGAGACTCAGGGCGGCTTACAATGCGTTAAGCAATAGCCTTCATACTTTTGTATATTTATACAAAGTCAGTTTATTGCCCCCACAAACTGGGTCCTCATTTAACCTACCTTAGAAAGGATGGAAGGCTGAGTCAACCTTGAGCCTGGTAAGATTCGAACCTGCAATAATTGCAGACAGCTGTGTTAATAACAGGGTGCTTTAAACCACTGTAGTACCAAGGCCCTTTATTTTATTCTACCTGTTGTTCTGTTCTATTCTATTCTATTCTATTCTATTCTATTCTATTCTATTCTATTCTATTCTATTCTATTCTACTCTACTCTACTCTACTCTACTCTATTCTATTCTATGGTTCTTTTTAAAAGGCAACTGGACTTCCTTGGTTTTTTTTAGTTCTTCAGGTCAGTTCTTCAACTGGAGAAGCTTCTTGGATGAGAAGTGACACGTTTCCAAGAATGGGGAAAAAAACCCACCAAGAAAGTCCAGTTGCTTTTAGAAAAAAACACTTTTGGGACAACCACGACTTGGATGATTGAGAACCTCCATAGACATTTCCACAAGTACCTTCTGAGGGACACAACAGGCAGGGCTTCAGATATTGGCAAAGCCACACGTCCCACAGTCTCAACCAGCGGTCATGAAAGAAGCTAGGAGATGTCCTACAGAATAACTGAAGTCCACCTGTTGCGTATGCCTTTTGCAACTGTTACGGAAGAGAAGTTCCTTCCGAGTTCGTTGGTTGCAGGGCGCAACCATAACAAGTTCACTCTTTCTACACTCTTTCCAGGCAGGCAGAAGCCCCACCTTGCTCCTCTGACATGCGGTTTGCCAATCCTTCTTCCGAGTATCCCTACCTCACCCCACCCTAAACCTTTTGCCAACTCCTAAGAATGTCACAATGGTTTGGCTTCCTCTTTGAAGCTCGTCTTCGGAAGCCCTGCCTTATTCTGTTCTGCTCTTATCTCTTGTTTTCTTCCGTTGGACTGAGGCAGGGCTGAAATGTTCCTGGTTCGGAAGTGATGGAGGCGGGTGGTTCGGAGAACCGGTAGCAAAAATCCCTGTCTCTCCCCCCGCCCTCCATTGCCCGGCTAAGCCGTGCAATCATCAGAGGCTTTTTTAAAATTATTTTTAAAAGCATTTTTTTCTACAAACTCTTTGGCTGAAAAAATGCTTTTAAAAGTAAAAAAAAAAAAAAAAGCCTCTGATGATCGCGCACGGCTCAGCTGGGATCATCAGAGGCTTTTAAAAGCATTTTTTTTCCTGAAATTAAAGGATAAGGAAAGCTCAAAGTATTTTTAAGGTATGGGACAAGTGGTATGATTGGATTAAGCGAAAAGAAAGTGGATAAGGATATACTTAGTAAAGTATAAAGATAATCTTGATGAGTATTAAATTTTACTTTTCTTTCTTTCTTTCTTTCTTTTTTCTAATAGTGAATTTTAAATTAAGAACTGATAATTGGGAGTGTATTTCCATGCTTATTTCATATAAATACCAACAATGACTTCACCGTCATGAGGATGGATGTGGGACTAGGTTACGAAATATATAATGTGTAGAGGAGAAGAATATATATAGATATGTAAAAGAATAGAAATGAAATGTCAACTATAAGATATGATCTATATATATATGAATATTTTATTATGGTTTTAATTGTTTTTATAATTGTTTGATAATTTAATAAAGTTTGTTTTAATTTTTTTTTTTAAAAAGCATTTTTTCTAAATGTTTCTAAAAGGAAAAAATGCCTCTGCCGATCAGGCAAGTCAGCTGGAATCGTCAGAGACTTTTTTTTTTAAAAAAAGAAAGCCTCTGCTGATCAGACAAGTCAGCTGGGATCGTCAGAGGCTTTAAAAGCATTTTTTAAACAACCTCTTCAGCCGAAGAGGTTGTAGAAAAAATGGTTTTAAAAGTAAAAAAAAAAAAAAAAAAGTTGGCCACGCCCACTCAGTCCTATTACCCCACCACCACCAAGCCACGCTCACAAATTTTACATTTCACCACTGGACTGAGGTCACTGGAACAACCCGAAGATTGTCGGACAGACCCAAATATCAAACGGGGGACAAGTTCAGGGGTGAAATGCTACCGGTTCGCACCAGTTTGGGCGAACCGGTAGTAATAAAAGCTATTTCCGATGATGAGCTGTGCCATGCAATTTATATTTGCTAGAAAGCAGGAAATCTTTTAGCGAATCTAAATCGTGCAGCACAGCTGTTCCCACCCCTTGCTGTTCTACTTACCTTCTTAAGCCTCCTTTTTCCGTGTGTAGCACGCATTTGGTGCACACTTGCATGTGCATCTGGCGTGCACCACGCATGCACGCTCAGAGAAATGGTGGCAAACCACGGAGGATTTCACCAATGGGGACATCCCTACTGGAAGGACACAGAAGTGGAGAGAGAAGAAAAAAAAATACTTCAGAGTATTTTGACTGGTGGTTTTTTTGAGGGAGAGACTTGTAAATATGAAACTTAAGAATCGTTGGCAGCTTCTCGTTTCTTGCAGGCTTATTTTATTCGGATCAATCTGCCAGTTTGTGCTCAGAGAACTTGAGAATTTGGGGGTTTTGAAGAGTTATTTTCGCCTTGCCCAACCCTTCCTTCTCTGCAATTTTTCTCCCCCCCTTCGGAGGGGCTTTTCGGCATTGCGCAAGCTTAGAATCTCCCCAGCATTTCTCGAACGGGCTGCAAGAGACACAAAGGGCAAATCCAGGACTCCAAGTCTTCTTGTCAGAATATCTTGAGTCTGGATTGGGAAAGAGATTTGCGCATTTGTGCGTGAGAGTGCGTCGTCTCCCTTCTGCAGTGCCATTCTTTGATTGCAGCTCTTCTCCGGCGGGACAGCCTTGACTATCTGTATTTTTAAGGCCATGGTAATCGTAGGACTTAGAAACTTTGGACTTTCAGCCAGCATTACGTGGGCTGGCCTTGACAAGCCTGACGTTGTTCTTGGGAAACAGGGCAGTGAGTTCAGGCAGTTGAAAAGGAAAGGAGGATTTATCCTGTTTAGGAGGTGCAATGCACATCCCACAGCAGTTTTGAGGAGGCGATATAAAAAAAAAAGCCAACATCATTTGGACAGGGGAGCATTGAAACTACAACTTTTCTAACGGAGGATTTTGGAATTCCGGTTTTATCTTTCTTATTAAGAATAATTTTTATCCCTTTTATACTTTTCTATAATAGCAATAGCACTTTGACTTACATAGATAGATAGATAGATAGAGAGAGAGAGAGAGAGAGAGAGAGACAGACAGACAGCAATAGCTCTTAGACTTATTTACCGCTTCACAGAGCTTTTAAAGCCCTCTCTAAGCGGTTTACAGAGCCAGCCTCTTGCCCCCAACAATCTAGGTCCTCGTTTTACCCACCTCGGAAGGATGGAAGGCTGAGTCAACCTTGAGCCGGTGAGATTTGAACTGCTGACAGTGGACAGAGTCAGTCTGCAAAACTGCATTCTAAGCACTGCATACCACGGCTCAGATCTAGATAGGATGGATAGATAGATAGATAGATAGATAGATAGATAGATAGATAGATAGATAGATAGATAGATAGATAGCAATAACTCTTAGACTTATATACCGCTTTACAGTGCTTTACAGCCCTCTCTAAGCAGTTTACAGAGCCAGCCTCTTGCTCCCAACAATCTGGATCCTCGTTTTACCCATCTGGGAAGGATGGAAGGCTGAGTCAACCTTGAGCCGGTGAGATTTGAACTGCTGACAGTGGACAGAGTCAGCCTGCAAAACTGCATTCTAAGCACTGAATACCATGGCTCAGATCTAGATAGGATAGATGATAGATAGATAGATAGATAGATAGATAGATAGATAGATAGATAGATAGATAGATAATTCTTAGACTTATATACCGCTTTACAGTGCTTTACAGCCCTCTCTAAGCTGTTTACAGAGTCAGCCTCTTGTCCCCAACAATCTGGGTCCTCATTTTACCGGCCTTGGAAGGATGGAAGGCTGAGTCAACCTTGAGCCTGGTGAGATTCAAACTGCCAAATTGCAGGCAGCCGGCAATCAGCAGAAGTAGCCTGCAGTACTGCATTCTAATCACTGCACCCCCACGGCTCTCAATGTTTTTAATAAACATTAATAAAAATAATGTTTTTTATTATTCGTGTTTTTCTGTTAACTAATTTGTTACTCGTTTAAGGCAGGAGTCTCCAACCCTGGCAATTTTTAAGACTTGTGGACTTCAACTCCCAGAATTTCTCAGCCAGGACAAAATAGGGTGTTTTTTTTTTCTGAACTCGGCCGATTTCTGTTACGCTGTATGTTTTAAAATTAGGCAAACTGCCCACTGAGAATCCATTACCGATAGCAACATATTATTCTGTCAGTCCTAATTTTCATCTTTTATTGGTTTTAATGGTTTAATTGGTTTAATGAGCCATGGTGGCGCAGTGGTTAGAGTGCAGTAATGCAGGCTACTTCTGTTGAACACCGGCTGCCAGCAGTTTGGTAGATCGAATCTCACCAGGCTCAAGGTTGACTCAGCCTTCCGTCCTTCCGAGGTGGGTAAAATGAGGACCCAGATTGTTGGGGGGCAAGAGGCTGACTCTGTAAACCGCTTAGAGAGGGCTGTAAAGCACTGTGAAGCGGTATATAACTGCTATTGCTATTGATATTTAATGCTTTTAATACTATTATTTGACTCTAATAAAAATGGATGGATTGAGGTTCAGTGGCTGATTTAGCTTGTCACTTCACTGGATGTCCTCCTTGGCTTAACAGTCAAATGTCTTGAAAGAAATGTGTAGTTGCCTTCCCAGCTTAAGCCTTTCTTTGTTGTCGTTGTTAAGCTTGTCTGAGTCTTCGCAACCTCCTGAACCATAGCATGCCAGGCTCCCCCCTCTTAGAAGAATAAATGTTTGGACTACGCACCATTTAAATATGTACCACCTTGGCAACAACACATTCAGTTCACATTTGAAGCTTAGCTAAGCGATTTTCCATGGAGGAAAAAAAAAAAGGCATCCTGGCCAGCACAAACGATGAATAAAAATTGGTGTCTGCAGGGTGATAGTCGCTGCTGATAGCTTATCATTCCTGAAACATATTGTTTCTATAACCGCCACCCTGAAAAATGCAATCCTGTTTTAATGCTGGGTTAATTTTAATGCTGTGTTAATTTGTACTGCGTTTTTCATGCTCCCTCTCTTAGACCTGAAATGGGCAGTAGCAACTTGCTTTGATGCAATTCCAAAATTTATATCTTAAAATGTAGCTTGAGTAGCAGATTTTGGCAGTCGTTTCTCCCTTGGTTTTTCAGGATAGAAGGGGTTGGTTGCATTTTACTTAATTTTGATAAAGATGCGTCCGGAACATTATTGTAGTGGGAGTGGGAGGCGAAGATAGACAAGGAGTACAAGAACAAAGGGAAGGAGTAGGAGAAGAAGAAGAAGGAGGAGAATGAGGAGAATGAGGAGGAAAAGGGGAAGGAGAAAGGGAAGGAGAAGATAAATAAAGAGGACAGGAAGAAGGATAAGGAGGAGGAAGAGGAGGCGAAGATGAAGGTGAAGAAAAATGAGGAGGAGGAGGATGAGAAATAACAGAGTGGGAGTGGGGTTTGCATGGAGGAGGAGGAGGAGAAGAAATGAGAAGGAGGAGGAGAGGAGGAGGAGGAGGAAGAAGAAGAAGAAGAAGAAGAAGAAGAAGAAGAAGAAGAAGAAGAAGAAGAAGAAGAAGAAGAAGAAAATGATAATAGAGGAGGATGAAAAGAAAGAGGAGAAAGAGAAGGAGATGATGACTATGATGATAGAGAAGGAGAAGGAGAAGGAGAAGGAGAAGGAGAAGGAGAAGGAGAAGGAGAAGGAGACTATGAAGAAGCAGCAGCTTCCTCTTGATGTGGAAGTCTGGAAGGAGACACCCATCTATCTATGTAGCTTTTTCATTCACTGTCCTTTTATGTCCTGCTTTATGACCTGAACTTAACCACAATGTCAGGTGTCATGTGCAAGAAAACAAAACAGTACAGAAACCCAGAGTTGGAAGGGAGAGCCTGCAGGATTGCCAATGAAAAAATCCTAGAGAGTTGAGCCTCCAGCCTTTGCTTGAGTAGATTCAATAAAGGGGAGTCCAGCTCTTTTTCTGGGCAACTGGCTGTATTGTCCTAAGTAACTAAGTAGGATTAAGCCATGATTAAGCAGAGGCTTTCCAAATGTGGGCCCGGTAACCAAGTAACCATTCCTCTCTTCTTTGTAGGCTTCTTGGAGATGTTTGAAGCCAAGCTCTTTTCATGAGTGGTGCCAGAGAGAATGAACTAGCATGGGAAAATGCATTTGCCAGTGGTTAATTCACATTTTCCTTCCTGTTTTTTCTTCTTCTCCTTCTTTGTTTCCTTTTTCTCTTTCCCACACATTCTTTCCAAAGTTTGGAACGTTCAACAGCCCTGACTCTTGAACTTACTTTGAGAACATCGCTCTCTCAAAAATCCAGGCTCCGTTTCTTGCCAAGACGGCCCTTTTTCTTCGCTCCTTTTCCTGATCCAAAGTTGTTGCAGTTGTTTTCGGGTTTTTTCACTCCCGAAAGGAACAAGCGCTAAAAGAAATGTCGGGAAAACGTCTCCCGGGAAACCACCAGAAATTGATCGTGCAATTTCCTACGTCTTTATGAAAACAGAATCACTAAATCCAACAGTTCAGCTTTGCAAAAAAAAAAAAAAAAAGCCTCTGATGATCGCACGGCTCAGCTGTGATCGTCAAAGATCCCAGCTGAGTTGCCTGATCGTCAGGCTTTTTTTCTTTTAAAAGCCTCTGACGATCCCAGCTGAGTTGCCTGATCGTCAGAGGCTTTTTTTCTTTTAAAAGCCTCTGACAATCCAACCTGAGTTGCCTGATCAGCAGAGGCTTTAAAAGCCTCTGATGATCCAAGCTGAGTTGCCTGATCGTCAGAGGCTTTTTTTCTTTTAAAAGCCTCTGACAATCCAAGCTGAGTTGCCTGATCAGCAGAGGCTTTTTTTCTTTTAAAAGCCTCTGACAATCCAAGCTGAGTTGCCTGATCAGCAGAGGCTTTTTTTCTTTTAAAAGCCTCTGACAATCCAAGCTGAGTTGCCTGATCAGCAGAGGCTTTAAAAGCCTCTGACGATCCAAGCTGAGTTGCCTGATCGTCAGAGGCTTTTAAAAGAAAAAAAAAAGCCTCTGACGATCAGGCAACTCAGCTGGGATCGTCAGAGCCTTTTGAAAGCATTTTTTTACAACCTCTTTGCCGAAGAGGTTATAGAAAAAATGGTTTTAAAAGTTAAAAAATAAAATTGGCCACGCCCACCCAGTCACATTACCCCCCCCAACCAAGCCACGCCCACAGAACCGGTAGTAACCAATTTTAGATTTCACCACTGGGGAAACTACTGGGCGATTGCTTGAGACGGGAAGTTAATTCTGCTAATTTCTGCATCGGTTTTTAAGAATCTGGTACTTCTCGATTTACAGTCATTTGTTTAGCGACTGTTCAGTTACAATAGCACTGGAAACCTATTTACCATCTTTCAGGCCTACGAGTCGCCAGTGGTGGGATTCAAATAATTTAACAACCAGTTCTCTGTCCTAATGACCAGAGTGGGTGAGCGTGGCCATGGTGGGCGTGGCCATGGTGGGTGTGACAGGCAGCATTCGGCCTCCTGCACCCCCCTGGGAGCAAAAAAGAGCCACAGTGGGGGTGGGAGGGAATGCGCCGCCCCCTCACGCCATGTTTTGAGCCTAGGAGGCCTCTTTGTACTTACCTGGGAGCCAAAATGGAATGCTTGGGGACTCCTGGAAAGGGAGGGGTGGGAAGGGGCAGGGTCAGCCAGAAATTTAACTACCGGTTTACCCAAACGAGTCCGAACCGGCTGAATCCCAACAATGCCTACGACCGTTGCAGTTTCCCATGGTCACGTAATCAAAATCCCGATGCTTGGCAACCGGCTCATATTTATGACCGTCGCAGTGTTCCCGGGATCCCCTTTTGCGACCTTCTGAGAAGACAAAGTCAATGGGGAGGCCAGATTCCCTTAACAGACGTGCGACTAACTTAACGATGGCAAGTGATTCGCTTCACAAGAAAGGTCGTAAAATGAAACATCTCTTTTTTTTCCCTTCTAGATGGCAATTCCGGCAGCCTTGGGATTTGTGGCTGGATCCTGGTTATATTTTCATTCCTACTCGTGGTTGTCACTGCTCCTATTTCCATTTGGTTCTGCATAAAGGTAAAAAGGAGACGTTGTTTGTTTGTTTTTTTAAACCACATGTCCTGGGATAATGTTGCAGGATCTAATCTGGGCTGGTCACCGGGACCAAAGGTTTCATCTTCCAATCTTTTGGACTCCTGTTGGAGCCCATTTGTCTTATCTAGTCACCAGAGTAATCCATGCAGATTATTTAGTGCCCCTGTGACTAGGTAGGACAGGTGAGGGGAGACCACCAGATTGCAAGTGGTCAAACGAGGAGACCCAAACTCCCTGGTAGCCTCACGTTGCAATGAACAAGGACACACATTCAATGTTGAAGCTACTAAGACTGTTGGACGAGCAGGGACAAAAACAGCCAGGGAAGAGATTGAAGCCCCTCGTCAGCCAATAGGAATGTTGATTTACCACCAAGGATTTAGAACAGTGATGGCTAACCTTTTTGCCATAGGTTCACCATCATGGACTTAGAAGGGTCCAAATAAAGAGTTTTTGGACATTCTTGTGCACTTCTGTGTGATCTTCTCCTCTATATTTTGGTCCACATGTGCTATTTTTTTTAAATTTATTTATTTTATTTCGATTTATATGCCGCCCTTCTCCGGAGACTCAGGGCGGCTTACAATGCGTTAAGCAATAGCCTTCATTCTTTTGTATATTTATACAAAATCAGCTTATTGCCCCCACAATCTGGGTCCTCATTTCACCTACCTTAGAAAGGATGGAAGGCTGAGTCAACCTTGAGCCTTGGAGAGATTCGAACCTGCAGTAATTGCAGGCAGCTGGTCTTAATAACCAGCTTAATAACAGGGTGCCTTAGACCACTGTACTACCAAGGCTCTTGCTAGATGTGAAGATTGGGGTGGGTGGGTGGAAATAGACTGGGGTGTATAGATTATTTAAAGCAATGCTTGGAAAAACCAACCATGGCTTCCTCTCCTCTCAATTGCAGATTGTCAAGGAATATGAGCGAGCCATCATCTTTAGACTTGGACGTATCCTAAAAGGAGGTGCAAAGGGGCCAGGTGAGTTATGAATATGGTACACGCAGTGGTGAAATCCAATTTTTTTTACTACCGGTTCTGTGGGCGTGGCTTGGTGGGCATGGTGTTGCTTGGTGGGCGTGGCTTGGTGGGTGTGGCAGGGGAAGGATCCTGCAAAATCTCCATTCCCAACTCAACAACAGCTGAAAAACGACCTGAAAAATGGCCAAAAAGCAGAAATGCACGCTCTTGGCAGCTGATCTTTAGGTTTCCGGTGCTCTCACACTCACACATGCATGCACATGCATGTGTGTTCCAGTTTGGGCACTCAGTGCCGAAAAGGTTCGCCCTCCCTGTTATAGGGTCTCCTTCTTCAGCAGGAGGTTGGACTAGAAGACCTCCAAGGTCCCTTCCATCTCTGTTAGTCTGTTATTCTGTATGGTTATATTCTTTACTCCATTATTATTCCTCCTCCTCCTCCTCCTCCTCCTCCCCCTCCTCCTCCTCCTCCTCCTCCTTCCTCTTCTTCTTTCCATCTCCATCCAGTATTCCATAAAAGGGAAATCTGGTGAAGTTTGAACCAAGGCAAGCTTTTCAAATCTTTTTTTTTTGGGGGGGGGAAGTTTTTTTTTTATTTTTATTTCTCATAAACATACTTAAGTGTACAATCCAGGGGTGAAATGTAAAATTTGTTACTACCGGTTCTGTGGGCGTGGCTTGGTGGGGGGGGTAATGTGACTGGGTGGGTGTGGCCAACTTTTTTTTTTTTTAAACTTTTCAAAGCATTTTTTCTAATGCTTTGAAAAGCCTCTGCCGATCAGGCAACTCAGCTGGGATCGTCAGAGAGGCTTTTTAAAAAATGCCTCTCTGACATCAGGCAACTCAGCTGGGATCGTCAGAGACTTCTCAAAGCATTTTTTTTAACCACCTCTTCGGCCAAGAGGTTGCAGAAAAAAATGCTTTGAAAAGCCTCTGACGATCCCAGCTGAGCTGCATGATCATCAGAGGCTTTTTTTTTTTTTTTTTACTTTTAAAAGCATATTTTCATCGGAAGAGGTTGTAGAAAAAATGCTTTTAAGAGTAAAAAAAAAGAAGCCTTTGATTGTGCGGCTCACCTGGGCATGGTGGGAGGGGGAGCAGGGATTTTTGCTACCGGTTCTCCGAACTACCCACTGCCATTGCTACCAGATCGGGTGATCTGGTTCGAACCGGCAGCATTTCACCCCTGGTACAATCTCTTATCCATTGTTAATCATACATATTATCTTTCAACTTTTATATTAGTTCATTTCTCATCCTAAAAAAAAAAAAAATTAGGGTATACTCGGGGTTGCTTTTCTACCATTCTATCTCCCTTATTTTACAACAACCCTTCCTCTCCTTCTCCCCTCTTTCCCAAGGCAAGCTTTTTAAATCTGACTCTCATGATGACCGCAGAGTTTTTTGGAATTGCCAGCAATGCAGAAGGGACTGTTTGGGGGGAAAGCTGGATTAAGTATCTTCCGTGTACCCACTGACCCTGAATTCAATATTTCTCCCCCCCTCCCCTTGCAGGGCTGTTTTTTGTCTTGCCTTGTACGGACAACATCATCAAAGTGGACATGAGGACCATCTCATTCGATATTCCACCGCAGGAAGTAAGTGTTCCCTTTCCTTGCTCTCCTGGCTTCCCTCCGAGCATACTGGATATATAAATAGTCTCCGCTCCTCACCTCCCGCCGGATTCTCCAGTCCATGCCACTGTTGCAAATGTTGCGGTCGAAATGCCAGTTCGACTCAAAGCTGCACAATAGGAGGAGGGGAGGGTGTTTCCTGCAGAGCTTCACCTGTCCTGCTATCTCTTGATCTGGTTCTGCTGGGTGGCTGAGAAAATTGGGGCTCTGCACAATGAACTGAACATGTTAAGTGCTTGGTTTCTGAGTTGATGGAGATCTTTCTCATTTGCTTGCCTCTGAGAAGATTTGGCAAGTCCTCCTCCTCCCCCTGCTCCTGCTCCTCCTCCTCCTCCTCCTCTTCTTCTTACTCCTACTCGTCTCCTTCCTCCTTCTCCTCATTTCTTCTTCTTCTTCCTCCTTCTCATTTCTTCTTCTTCCTCCTCCTCCTTCTTTTTCTCCTCCTCCTCCTTTCTTCTTCTTCTTCTTCTTCTTCTTCTTCTTCTTCTTCTTCTTCTTCTTCTTCTTCTTCTTCTTCTTCTTCTTCTTCCTCCTCCTAATCTTCTTCTTCCTCTTCTTCTTCCTTCTCCTCATTTCTTCCTCTTCCTCTTCTTCTTCTTCCTCCTACTCATCTTCTTCCTCCTTCTCCTCATTTCTTCTTCTTCCTCTTCTTCCTCCTTCTCATTTTTTCTTCTTTTTCCTCTTCCTTCTTTTCCTCCTCCTCCTCCTCCTTTCTTCTTCTTCTTCTTCCTACTCCTACTCATCTTCTTCTTCCTCTTCTTCCTTCTTCCCCTCATTTCTTCTTCTTCCTCCTCCTCATTTCTTCTTCCTACTCCCACTCGTTTTCTTCCTCCTCTTCCGCCTTCTCATTTCCTCTTCTTCTTCTTCTTCCTCCTCCTCCTCCTCCCCCTCCTCCTCTGTGCATTTATAGTATTCTGTCTCCGAGAATTACTGTGAGAGCATTTTGCACCCTGAAAGGCAATTTAAAAAGCACCCATGAATCATTTTTGTAAGCAATGTTTTTCCAGTGAGGAAAAACCCAGCACAGATTAAGGGGCCTCGTATTTGTTTTTGTGTCCCTGTCCTAAATCAGAAGCTGCATTTCTCCTGAAAAAAGATCAGTGCAGGCATGTCACGTCCCACTTCTGAACAACGGAAGCCTGAACATCCTGTAATTGCCTTGTTGACATTGCTAAAAATAGAAAGAGTTCTGACAGTGGCTATAATAACGCACACCAAATTTTTATCGGGGTTCAATTCCAAGAAAGATTAAGCTAAGCATGACCACAGCAGGATCCATTGGGATCTGGGAAGATCTGCTCCAATTTATCCATGAAAGAAGCATAATTACAGCCAGGTGCATTTCTAGGTGGACGGATGCCTTCAATCATGAGGTGGTTGGCTTGGGTCAACGCAGTCCCTTGTGGTTGAGAAACCAAACTAACTTTCTTTAAAACCCTGACTTGGCCTAATGTTCAAATCAGATTACAGGTATGGCGTTTCCACAGGAACCTTTCCTCTCCTTTTGCAAACAGGTTTTGTGTCTCTAGGTTAATCCTTATGCGAAACAAACCCACAAGGCTTTTCACAGCTCCTTTTTAAAGTTTCTGTTGGGGTTGAGTTGTCACTGAAATGTTCTAACCTGGAATTAAGGAGAAGCTTCCTAACCGTGAGGGACGCGGTGGCTCAGGGGCTAAGATGCTGAGCTTGTCGATCGAAAGGTTGGCAGTTCAGCGGTTCGAATCCCTAGTGCCGCGTAATGGGGTGAGCTCCCGTGACTTGGTGTTGGTGGACAGGCGAAGGATCTGTTCCCTTGGCAAAAGGGGAATGAAGCATTTATTAGGTCAAGAATAAGATAACATTTGGAAGTGACTCATTTATACACTAGTGGCTTACCCTATCATTGTTGATGGGTATGTGTTTTTTCCCTCTTGCTATTTCCTTGATTAAGCTATTGTTTTCTGCTGGATTGTTTGTCTGGTATTAATCCCTGCTTATCTGGGTTTCTCTGCCTGTGCTCTCTGAGCTCGGTTTGTTTTCTTGCAGACATTTCATGACCCAATTAGGTGATGTCTTCTGTGCTAGAAGGCAGTGAGGGTTCAGGGGTTCCCCCAAAGTGTTGACAAGTGATGTCTCCCAGCTGAAAAGCCGTAAGCGAAGAATTGTTTGGATTATGAAACAGTCCAGAACTCCTTTGACTAATTAGCTGATTCCCCAAAGCCAGCTCTCTGTTTGTTTGGAAATAAGCTGTTTGCGTCAGTCTTATTAAGAGTTTGTCAACAAGCGCTGACTCTCTGGGCCTTTTTCTTCTCCTCCTCCTCCTCCTCCTCCTCTTCCTCACTAAGATCCTCACCAAAGACTCCGTGACGGTCAACGTGGATGGAGTAGTCTACTACCGAGTGCAGAACGCCACTCTCGCCGTAGCGAACATCACCAATGCTGACTCGGCTACTCGGCTGCTGGCTCAAACTACTCTGAGGAACGTGCTGGGAACCAAGAACCTTTCCCAGATTCTTTCCGACCGGGAAGAAATTGCTCACAGCATGCAGGTAAGCAAAGTTGGACATCCTTCGATGGAAAGGAAGATTTACTTGTTCTGAAGATATAAGCAACTAAAAAAAAAAAAGGCTTCTGGAAAAAGTGGGAACGCCCCTATATCGATATTTTTCAAGGGTGGGGAAATTTATAGGCAGTCCTCGACTTACGACCTCAATTGAGCCCAGCGTTTCTGTTGCTAAGCGAGACAGGGAGGCTTGCTCTATTTTTTACGGCATTTCTTGCCCCAGTTGTTAAGGCAACCCCTGCCATCGTTAACTGAGTAACATGGTCGTTAAGGGAATCTGGTTTCCCCCTTGATTTGGGTCGTCAGACAGCCGCAAAAGGGGAACACAAATATGAACGCGTGGTCGAGCATCCGAATGTTGATCAGGTGGCCACGGGGTTGTTGCCATGGACATTAGTCCCAAAGATGTTTTTTTTTCAAGAGGCAACTGGACTTCCTTCCTTGGGTTTTTCTTTGAAGATGTTTCGCTTCTCATCCAAGAAGCTTCTTCGGTTCTGATTGAACATATAAATCCATCCATTCCCACCATTCAGTCGGAGCGGAAGAAGCTTCTTGGAAGGGGAAGCGAAACGTCTTCGAAGACAAACCAGCCTCTTGAAAAAGCACCTTTGGGACAACCATGACCTGACGGATGACTGAGAACCTCCATAGACCAGCGGCGAGGATTTGAATCCCACTACTGCCATAGATACACAATAAGTGTGGAAAAAGGTCATAAATCACTTTCTCCGGTGCCGTTGTAACTTTGAACCGTCATTAAACTGAAGGTAGTAATTTAAAGACGACCTCTATTTATTGAGACCCAGGATCACAACTCCTGTTTGCATCCGAAGTACCTTTAGATCAGTGTTTCTCAACCTTTAAGAGGTGTGGACTTCAACTCCCTTCTTTCCTTCCTTCCTTCCTTCCTTCCTTCCTTCCTTCCTTCCTTCCTTCCTTCCTTCCTTCCTTCCTTCCTTCCTTCCTCAACAGGCCACTTTGGACGATGCCACGGACGACTGGGGCATAAAAGTGGAACGAGTGGAAATCAAGGATGTGAAGTTACCGGTCCAGCTTCAAAGGGCCATGGCGGCTGAAGCCGAAGCTACTCGAGAAGCCAGGGCAAAGGTGGGTAATGGTGTATATATTTGTTTCATTTAATGTGTTACTTCATTATTCCTACTAGCATTTTCATTCAGCTTGGATAGGGTGGTGGGTTTTTTTCTCCTGCCCCACCCTCAAAAAAAAAAAAAAAAGAGAGAGAGAGAGAGAGAGAGAGAGAGAGAGAGAGAGAGAGAGAAGGAAGCTAAGAAAATGTTTTTCTTTCTGCCTGGATTTGACCCGAACTCCTCTTGGTAACCCCCAACCAATCAGAACACACCTCCACCCAATCAGAACACAGCCAAGCTCCCACCCAATCAGTTCACACCCCCACTGGTAGCTAAAAGGAAGAAACAGCTGCGATCACACATTGCTTCTAGAAGCACAAAGCCGAAAACACCAGCCTGAAGATGACGAATGAGACTTCATCGAAACGTTGCCAAGACACTTCCAATTTTACACGGGAGAAAACCCAAATAACCAAAGACCTACATACAAATACCCGCGAAAACCTTAGAAAACAAATACACACACACACACACACACACACACACACATATACATACACAGTGTATATATATATATATATATATGTATATATATATATATATATATATATATGTCTACCTCAGCATGTGGGAGGGAGCATACTGCTTCCCTTTCGCCTTTCAGCTCCAATCCAGGAGCCCTCAAGCAGTTGCATTCATGACAAACCATTTAAAAAATAAATAAATTTGGCATATATTTATATATCATTTAGTATAAATTTTATATACCATTTGGTATAAATTTTATATACCATTTGGTATAAATTATATATATATATAATTTATATTTCACTGATGAAGAAATAAAGGGAGACTAGTATAAATCTATTTCAAGCTATTTAGCTCTCATCAGCTAGCCATCCCCTTACTCGGATTCGAACTTGGGCTGCCTGCATATCTGAGTAAGGGTATGGCTAGCTGATGAGAGCTAAATAGCTTGAAATAGATCTATACTAGTCTCCCTTTATTTCTTCATCAGTGAAATACATATAAATTTGGTATAAAATGGTTTGTTATGTAGGTCTTTGGTTATTCGAGTTTTCTCCCACGTAAAATTTCTCCCATCCAATCAGAGCACAGCCAAACCCCCAACCAATCAGAACACACCTCCACCCAATCAGAACACAGCCAAGCTCCCACCCAATCAGTTCACACCCCCACTGGCAGTTAAAAGGAAGAAACAGCTGCGATCACACATTGCTCCTAGAAGCACGAAGCCGAAAACACCAGCCTGAAGACGACGAATGAGACTTCGTCAAAACGTCGCCAAGACACTTCCAATTTTACGCGGGAGAAAACCCGAATAACCAAAGACCTACATACAAACACCCACGAAAACCCGCGAAAACCCGCGAAAACCTCAGAAAACACACACACACACACACACACACACACACACACACACATATATATATTCTGATTGGGAAACACGTTCATAATTGAGCAAGGGCCGTGATTACAGGTCTGGAAATGCTTTTTTAATAGGAGTGGAACTTCATTTAAATCAGATCTGTGACTTAGGAGTATCAAAGGCCCTTCTGTTCTGTTGTAACACGCAGGCAGGGCTTAGGTTTACTTAAATGTGTGTGACTCTGCAGGTGCTCGGGAAAAACCACAAGCCCCTTTGTGTGGTTGTTGTCGCCGCCACAGAAATCAGGAAGACAAACACACAAATATCTCACGGAGTTTTTACACAGGAAAAGCAAATATGCTAGCAAGGAGGATAATCTTGAAATCTGAGTCTGATCTATCCAACCGTAACTTTGGACAAGCATGAGCACCTCATACCTATCCTCCCCATATTCAGTATTGTTCCTCCATGTGTCAAACTCGATTTCATTGAGGGCCGCATCAGGGTTGTGTTTGACCTTGGGGGGAGTGGCGGTAGGAGGGCGTAGCCAGGGTGGGCGTGGCCAGCTCGATGTCACTCGTGTCGGGGGCGCCTATGGTGGCCCGAGCGCTCTGCCAGCAAAAATGGGCTCCCGAGCTCTGTTTTCGGCTGCAACCGCCTCCTGCAACCCTCTGCCAGTGAAAACAGAGGTTGGGCGGAGCTGCATGCCCGCTGGTCCTTCACTGTTTTCAGGGCGGTCCTGCGAACCAGATCTAAACACCCCGTGGGCCGGATCCGGTTTGACACCCCTGTTTTAGAGCTTTACTGGACATGGGTCTTTTTCCTTTCCCTTCCAGGTCATCGCTGCCGAGGGCGAAATGAACGCTTCCCGGGCGCTAAAGGAAGCCTCAATTGTCATTTCGGAGTCTCCCGCCGCCCTCCAGCTCCGCTACCTGCAGACTCTCACCACCATCGCCGCCGAGAAGAATTCCACCATCGTCTTCCCCCTGCCTATAGACATGCTGCAAGGAATTATGGCAATGAGACACTAGCAAAGGCAGCCACATTGGTGAAAGAGAGAAGGGCTCTTGGGTGGGGAAACTAGGTTAAATGCAAAAGTCAGCGACGGCTAGGGGAGAAATTACAACCATGTAGAGTTTGTAAGTATTTTGCATCAGCTGGATTCTTGGCGTTGTCCCTCTGAACAAATAATAGAAGTCCCATTTTGCTTCTTCCCCCGTTTTAAAAATTATACAGATTAACAGAGTTGGAAGGGACCTTGTAGGTCATCTAGTCCAACCCCCCACCCAAGCAGGAGACCATTTCTGACAGATGGCAGTCCGGTCTCTTCTTGAAAGCTTCCAGGGATGAAGCTCCCACAACTTCTGAAGGCAACTTCTGTTCCATGGGTTGATTGCTCTCACTGTCAGGAAATTTCTCCTTAGTTCCAGGTTGAATCTCTCCTTTTAAAAAGAGATTTCTTTTATACACATACATATATAATTTTTACTAAAGCTTTTTCAAAAAGGAAGACAAAACCGAATACAAACTAACATCAAGAAAGAAAAAGAAGAAAAGGATCAAAGGCAAAGCTAACGAGCAAGAAAGGAAAATCGAAAAGGAAGAAGAAAGAAAAGTTACCAAGAAGTAACTTCCAGTCTTCTTTTCAGCACTTATTGCAATTATAAATTCACCTCTTCCATTTAGAATTTACAAGATAACTCTCTTCTTTCTGTAAATCTGGCCCTTCTAATCCTCAAAGCCATAAATTAAATGTTTATTGTTTTTCCTCCTTCGTGCAAAAAAGTCTATATGGGAAGGAGTTTAAGAGAGACTGTTTTTGAGTGCCTTCCAGCTCTTAAATATTTGGAGGGTGAGTGAAATAATTGTTTAGAGTCTGGCTTTTTGAAGAATTATTTTTTTTTTAAACAAAAAAATATTTTCTTCGTTTCTCTCTTGGGAAGACAGCTTCCCTTACGAGAAGTCAGATCTTCCATAGTGGCCCTGTTGCCAAGAGATTGTAACAACGCACAGATTGTAGTTACGGAGATAATGTGCTTGTTAGTGACATGTTATGTTCAGGTAACTCACAAGCGTCTTCTTGCCATGTAACCTGATATCTGGTTTTGCTATGTACATTTTTTAAAAAAATATATATATAAAAACAAGAGAGTTGCTTTTTAAACCGTCTTTAAAAAGAGGAACGTATTTCATTTCCTGGTTTTGATTATTTATTTTTTTTCTCCCCCGGAAAAATAAAACCATAAAGAAGATAAATCTCATGGCCAGAAATGAGGCTGGTGCCTTTGAATCTTTAGTTGAACTTACATTTATTATTTCCTAAAAGCTAAAAAGCTGGACATTTATTTTAAGACGTCTGTGATCAGCTGCCTGCATGGTCATGTATCTACCTGAAAGGAAGCTTAATTTAACATTATGGCCTCCCCCGTGACTGTTGTTTCTATTTCCACATTCTCAGCAAGTTTAAAATAATTCCTCTGAAAGACCAATAAAGATCCCTTAAGCTTCCTTTCACGTGAGTATAATGTTTTTTGTGCTAAATCTCAGCTTTTTTGCTAATATACTCTAACGCGCTGATGTTTTAAGCCCCGTATCTCTGTATACTTGCATTGTGTATTTTGTAAACTTGAGATCTGATTGAAATCAGAACTATATGTAATTGTGACTGAATCAGCCTTGTGGTTAATTGTAATCATCGCATTCAGCATGGTGTGTGTGTAAAGTTTTAAGAACAGGAAAACAGGTTAGAAAAATCGTAGGCCTGTCAGATGAACGCTTAAAGGCTTTTCAATTGTCTGAACCAAGGAACCTGTGTTGAAATATTATATATATATTATATATATAATATATAACTATATTATAAATATTGTAACATTCTCTGAAATTAAAGTGAGATCCGGCCACTTTAATTTCATGGTTAATTTTAATTCAGCTTGCAATGATAGAGTCCAAATGGAAGGTGTTTTCCCAAAGGGCAAAACCCCCCCCCAAAAAAACACACACCAAAGAAACTTTTCTTTAAGCCCGTTTACCAAAAGTGCTCTTAATATCACGTACAAAAGGAAAAAAATATGGTCAGTGAAAACGTGTCTGAATTCTAAAGTGTCCTTGTTTATCAGCTGACGTTCCAATAAAATTTTTTTTTTTCTTTTATCTTGTTTGTGTTTCTGAAGTCCTTGGCAAACGTTTTCTTGAAAAGGAAGATATTTTGGTGCTCTCTGAGCTTGGCGGTTTCCTTGCAGAGGTTTCAAATTCAAATTCAAACCTTTTATTGTCCGTGCACAACGTATGTACAATGAGATTGGTGGCGCTCCCTCAGTGCATCCCCCCCCAACACAGAACAACTCACAGTGAAGACAGAAAACCCCATACCCAATAAATCATGTTAACAAACACTCAGTCCTATTGTGCCAATGTGAACATGTTACACATTGCACCGGCCCTGCAGCCCATCATACTACGTAGTTACGATGTTATTTCGCATTCAGGAGTCTTGACAGCCCACGGATAAAAACTGTTCTTCAGCCTGTTTGTGCGGCTGGCTATGCATCTCCTTCCCGATGGTAGGAGGGTAAAGAAGTGGTGAACAGGGCGTGACTCGTCATTATTGAGATCCTGAAACAGGGAAGCAAAAAGCTGGATGGAGGGTTTTCTCCTCTTCTCCTGAGTCAAAGCCTTGTCGATCCATCTCCAAGCTGGAGAAAACATCTGCAGAGCATCTGCTCGCCTCGCCCATCCGTACTTTGCCTTGAGATATAGCCAAGTCTTTTCCTCCTCCACTTACCCAGCCTAGGTGGAGATATTTCCAAACCTTGCCAGGTTTTTTTTAGATTTTATCTCTCCGTGTTATCTCAGGCCAGCCTGGAAAATAAATCTCAAGGATGTTTTCAAGTAATTGAATAGAGCTGGTAGCATCAGAGCTGCAATCACACAGGAGGGAAACGCTAGATTTGCCACCAGAATGGAGGGCCAAGCTCCAGTTTATATTCATTAGACATGGCATTGGGGAGGGGGGGGGGGGTGTCTATCTTTTGACAGACGGCCTCTTATCTTGTTGGTCTGCCTGTGGAAGAGTTCTCTCTTGCCCAAAATATATTGGCTTTTGGGGTACTTTCTGTTCTCCAGATCTGCAGGAGGGGCGGGAGGGGGGAAAGAAAGGAAAGAAGGGAAGGAGGGAGGAGATGTGAAGAGAAAGGGAAGGAAGGAGGGAGGGAGGGAGGAAAGACATGGGAAGGGAGAAGGGAAAGAAGAAAGGAAAGAGAAAGGAAGGAGGGAGGGAGGGAGGAGAGATGAAAGGAAAGAGATGGGAAGAAGAAGGGAGGGAGGGAGGAGATGGGAAGAGAAAGGGAGGAAAGGGGGAAGGGAGGAAGGAAAGACATGGGAAGGAAGAAGGGAGAGAAGAAAGGAAAGAGAAAGGAGGAGGGAGGGAGGAAGGAAGGAAGGAAAGAGATGGGAAGAAGAAGGAAGGAAGGACATGGGAGGGAGGGAGGAAGGAAAGAGATGGGAAGAAAAAGGGAGGGAGGACATGGGAAGGAAGAAAGGAGAGAAGAAAGGAAAGAGATGGGAAGAAGAAGGAAGGAAGGAGGGGGAGGAAGGAATTGGAAGGAAGGAAGGAGATGGGAAGAAAAAGAGAGGGAGGGAGGAAAGACATAGGAAGGAAGAAAGAGAAGAAAGGAAAGAGGTAGGAAGAAGGAGGGAAGGAAGGAAGGAGATGGGAAGAGAAAGGGAGGAAAGACATGGGAAGGAAGAAAGAGAAGAAAGGAAAGAGGTAGGAAGAAGGAAGGAAGGAAGGAAGGAAGGAAGGAAGGAAGGAGATGGGAAGAGAAAGGGAGGAAAGACATGGGAAGGAAGAAAGAGAAGAAAGGAAAGAGGTAGGAAGAAGGAAGGAAGGAAGGAAGGAAGGAAGGAAGGAGGGAGGGAGCACATCGTCGTTACTCAAAGCCCGAGCGATCCAACCCCGAGGCGGCTGGACCGATCGTGTGAATGCATGCCCCCAGACGAATCGCCCGCAGGCTTTTGGCCACCAGAGCGGAGCGCCGCGCGAGCGGTGGAGCCGCAACTGGCAGCGTGGGGAGTCCCGCGCGTGGGCCTCTTTTCGGTTGCTGCCCATCCCGCCCGCCGCCAACCTGGGCAAAAGCGCGGTGGGTCTCATGGGCGACGTGGAAAGAGGCACCCAGAGGAACCCAGACGCTCTGATTTTGGACGGTGAGACCCACCGATCCGCCTGGGGGGGGTCTCTCTTTTGCCCCCCCCCTTTATCTTTTACTAGCTGCCTTGACTTCCAGATCGCAGCTTCCTAACCTGCGGGTTGGGCGCGGCGAGCTCCTGAGCCAGTGCAGAGCGCGGCCAACTCGAGGGGGATCTCAAAGGATAGGCTCACCATTTTGGGGAGTGGGTGGGCTTTGTCTCCCTTGCCCTCTTGTTCCGATTCCATTGGGACCCCTGCTAAGAAGGCCCTCTGAGCATACACAGAGTGCATCTGGACATATAAAAATACACCCACTTTCTTCACCGTTATTGATTACTTTATTGCTGTCATTCTTAAGGATATTTCTTTAAGCTGGTTCGTACATCAAACGGTAGGAATAATCAATCAAGGATATTTGGTGATGTGCTATCAAGCCGATCAACCAATTATGATTATGTGTCATCACATCAAACTTGTTTGTTTGTTTGTTTGTTTGATTGATTGAGCCTTGATAGTACAGTGGTTTAGTGCACCCTGTTATTAACACAGCTGCCTGCAATTTCTGCTGGTTCGAATCCCTCCAAGGCTCAAGGTTGACTCAGCCTTCCATCCTTTCTAAGGTAGGTGAAATGAGGACCCAGTTTGTGGGGGCAATAAGCTGACTTTGTATAAAATATACAAAAGAATGAAGGCTATTGCTTAACGCATTGTAAGCCGCCCTGAGTCTCCGGAGAAGGGCGGCATATAAATCAAATTTTTAAAAAAAATTGATTGATTGATTGATTGATTGATTGATTGGATTGATTACGTGTTCTCCAATCAAACAAACACAGGGAAAGGGACCATGGCAAGTTGGTGATCCTGTGGATAGATCCTTTCCAGGGTCTACCACCAGTGCCTCCACTACCACTGAGATAACAAAGCTGCTGCCCTCCAGATCTTACGCCTCTGTGATCACCCCCTGAAAATACTTGCAAAGCGGAGCGCGGTTCTACAGTAGTGGCCAAAATTGTGGAAACCTTTTGGGGAAAAATGTATTTTCTAAAACTAGTTAATAACATCACTTCTTCTTCGGAGTAGTACCATAAAATTATATATCAATGGAAAGATAATTTAATCAAGAATGTAAGGCCATGACTTTTAGGAAGGATTTGCTACTGGAATAGCAGCTACAGTATAAAGAAGACTCTAGAAAGAGTGCAGAGAAGAGCGACAAAGATGATTAAGGGACTGGAGGCTAAAACATATAAAGAAGAAATTTTTAAATGTTTTAATTGGTTTGTGATTTTTAATTTTTGGGCCAAATTTATATATATTTTAACTGTTTTTTAATATTTGTATTTCATGTTCTTAATTCTGGCTGTACACCACCCTGAGTCCTCAGGGAGAAGGGCGGTATATAAATTGGAAATAAAATAAAATAAAATAAAATAAAATAAAATAAAATAAAATAAAATAATAAATAAATAAATAAATAAATAAAAAAAAAAAGAACAGTTGAAGGAATTGGATATGTCTAGTTTAATGAAAAGAAGGATTAAGGGTGACATGATAGCAGTCTCCCAATATTTAAGGTGCTGCCACAAAGAAGAGGGAGTCAAGCTATTCTCCAAAGCACCTGAGGGCAGGACAAGAAGCAATGGGTGGAAACTAATCAAGGAGAGAAGCAACTTAGAACTAAGGAGAAATTTCCTGACAGTGAGAACAATTAATAAGTGGAACAACTGGCCTCCAGAAGTTGTAAATGCTCCAACATTGGGAGTTTTTAAGAAGATGTTGGATAACCATTTGTCTGAAGTGGTGTAGGGTTTTCTGCCTGGGCAGGGGGTTGGACTAGAAGACCTCCAAGTTCCCTTCCAACTCTGTTATTCTATTCTATTCTATTTTGGCCACTACCATAGATGTAAAAATGAACTGGCGTGCACGAGAAGTTACAAAAGCCAGGAAACACGTCTCAACTGCAACTAAACCAGATCGGAGGAAGGACAATTTCAATCAGGGTGTTTCCTGCACTTGGGGAAAAAAAACAGTAGAGTTGGGGAGGGGGGTGGGGTGGAAATCAGGTTGCTGGATTTAAGCATGTCGCACAAACCTAGCCACGGCTATGTTAGCTTATTCAATAAGCCTTATTGCACGAGCTCGGCGGGTTGGGTTTTTTTTTTCCGTGAAACTGGATGAAGCAACGCTTGGCATGGGGCAGTAACATTGCAAGCTTGCGAGAAATTTGCAGGCAGGAAGTGAATAGTTTATGTGAGACCGAAAAACATGAATAACTGGTTTGGTGTCAGTGGTTTAGCCTCCCCTTCCCCCCGCCCGCCTGCCCCAAGCTAGAAACCAGGAGCCTGAGAATTCTAGTCTTGCCATAGATAACAAAGGCAGCTGGGTGGTCTTGGCTGTGCCAGTCACTTTCTCTCAGCCCTAGGAAGCAGGCAATGGCAAACCCGCGTCTGAGTCCTTGCCAAGAAAACTGCAGGGCAGCGTCTGCAGGAGAGTGGCTCAAAAGGAGAAAAAGGAGGAGAAAACATGGAGACGCCTGTTGCATTAACAGCAATAAGATTAACACATTAACCGAGTTGGAAGGGACCTTATAGGTCCGTGATGGCGAATCTATGGCACGGGTGCCGCAGGTGGCACACGGAGCCATATCTGTGGGCACACGAGCATTGCCCTACCTCAGTCCAGCACGTATGTGCGCGTTGGCCAACTGATTTTTGGGCCTTCCGGGCCTACAGGAAGTCGGGAAACGGGCTGTTTCCAGGCCTCCGGAGGAATGGGGAAGGCTGTTTTCACCCTCTCCAGGCTCCTAGAAATGTTCTGGAGCCTGGGGAGGGCAAAAAAATGGGTCTACTGGGACCACCGGGCCATCGCGTGCCAAAAGTGGGGGGAGAGTGAGGGGGTCCAACCCCCTGCTCAAGCAGGAGACCCTATACCATTTCTGACCAATGGCAGTCAGATTAAAAGGACATTTACTGTATGTCACCATTCTTTGTTTTTCTTTTTTTTAATATTAACCGTTCCAGAGGAAATTCTGCCCCGTTGTTGAAAGAGGCAAACAAAACATATTTTTACCTTGCGGCAGAATGGAATTTTTTTTCAAACTGGCCCCTGCCTGGTTCCCAGCAAGCATCTCTCATTCCCTTAGTTTGTTGAATCTCAGCTGACGTTGCATTGCAATGGTCTTTGAGTGGTTTGTTTTGGGACGGGGCTCACAGTTTTATGTTGGCTTGTTTGTTTGTTTGTTTGTTTGTTTTTCCTTTCAGGGAACTTTGAGGAAAACTACAGCCTGTGTGAATGGATCCTCATTATCCTAATGTATCTTTTTGTAATTGTAACCTTCCCCATAACCATCTGGATGTGCATAGAGGTAATGATAGATCCTTGGAGTCCTTCTTCCCATTTATTTCCTTCTCTCCTTTCTTCCTTCCCATGCCTTTCCTCCCTCCTTCCCTCCCTTTCTCTTCCCATCTCCTTCCTTCCTTCTTCCCATCTCCTTCCTTCCCATCTCTTTCCTTTCCTTCTTTCCTTCCTCCTCCCTCTTTCCTCCGCACCTTTCTCTTCCCATCTTCCTTCCTTCCCTTATCTCTCCTTTCCTTCCTTCCTTCCTCTCTCCT